>NC_043710.1:2942741-2961607 GCF_006229205.1 Suricata suricatta
CCCGCCGTGCTGCCCCCCCCCAGGCCCCGCCATCCTGCTTCCCCCCCAGGCCCCAGCAGAGTGGCAGCCCAACAACAGGCACGTGTGGAAGTGAGTCAGTGACATGCTACTTCCAGCAGCACCCCTGCCACTCTGGGACCGCCCCCACCTCGGATCTCCCCGGTTCTGGGCGCTCATGTCTTGCAAACCCGTCTCATAAAAGCCTCTGTCTCATCGGTCTCACCGTCACGTCACAAGAAGCAGGGGCGCAGGCACCACACCGTACCTGGATGAACCTATTCTGGACAATCTCCTGTTAGGCTTGGCAGACACACATACAAGTCTAAGAATGAGCATTTTAATTTGGACAAATAATTCACTGAGCAAACACAAGATTTCTGAGGTGCCGTGCTATGCGTTATAAGACACAAACATACCAGCTTAGTGTTCTAGGATCGTCCTCCACACGTGGACTGCTCCGCCCCTCCGCAGGGCTCACGTAATCACCCCACTTCACAAATCCGAACTCAGGCCCACGCAGGTCAGGGGCGCACAAAGGTCACTGCGTTCATAAGTGGCTCGGGACTCAGAACTCAAGAGGACGTTACCTGCAGGGCACAAGAGGACTGCAAGCGCCCAAACCATGTCCGCACGCACGCTGCCTGTGTGCGGGGCTCCCGGGCGTGCGCGTGCCCACGTGGCACAGGGGCTGTGGGGCGGTCATTCTCTCTCTCTCTGAATGCGCACTGATACAGGGAAAGAAATCGATTCTCTGTAGATGACAGAATGGTCTCAGGACCCAAACACCTTGGCCAAGATTGGAAGCTTAGTGCGGAGAGGATGGAAGGCTTGAAGGAGGGGTGCGGGGAGCAGGGCAGACTGGGAGAAGGGAGGGAAGCGCACCCTGGTGGGCGGTGGGCCGGAAACCCACCCGGGAACACAGGGCCACAGGCTCCCAGGGGATCTTGCTGTGATTCCGTCTGGCCCTCAACGTGACCTCGCTACACACTTAGAGCTATTTCATCTGTGCTGCCCTCAAAGTTGATGGCGTTTGTCAACACCAGGGACGAGATCAAAGGATACACAGTGTCGGGCATCAGACCTCATCCTCTGCTACAGATGCGGCAGACCCTGAGCCTCACGGGGGCCTGACACAGGGAAGGTGAGGAGGCTCGTCCTGGGGGCGGAGGGCGCAGTGAACGGACCGGGGAGGCCAGAACGAGGGGATCTGCACAGGGAATGGAGTGTGGAAGCGGAGTCAGGCCAGAGCGCAGGGGCTGTGAGTGCCACACAGAGTTCAGAGTCTGCCCCTGCGCCCACGGGCAGGCCCCGACGGGACCCTGGCAGGGCCCGTCCGGGTTATGCCGCCGGTGGCCGTACCAGGTGCACGGAAGGGCTGAAAAAGGAAGAAGGTGCACGCGGGGCCTCCCCCACGGGCCAGCGGCACATGGGGCCCGAGCCTGGTCCCGGGAATACAGAGGGAAGTCGAGACGACACTGGAAAAGAGAACACAGAAACTGGGCCGGGAGACAGGGGACCGAGAGGGAGGAAGCACACCTCTGGCGTGCTGCGTAGAGGATGTGACAAAAGGCGGGTCCGGGTGGAAGGAACGTCCCAGAGGTGGGGCTGAAGACACAAGCGAAGCCCTCCTCTTCCGAAACGGCGGCTGACCCCACCGGGTGAACGCACGTCCAAGATGAAGTCCACAGAGGGTGGAGCGGGTAACAGCCGTCCGCGCGGAGGCTGCGCTCCCGTCCACGGAACAGTTCCCCAACGTCTCTGCCCGGCGAATGCTCCCTCCCCTCCCTTCTCCCCACGCTTCTCAGGGGACCTCAGGGGACCTCAGGGGACGTGCGCGGATTCGAGCACCAGGCGATTCCCCAGCTCCCTCTAACTACTGACGCCTTGTAAAGTCACTTTAAACTAGTATCACATGTGCTGACATCACTTTCTGTACTGTAACTATAAAACGTGCAAGTAGGGGTGTGCCTGGGGGGCTCGGTCAGTTAAGCGTCTGACTCTTGATTTCTGCTCAGGTCGTGAGCTCACGATTCATGGGTTTGAGCCCCCAACAGCCTCCCTGCTGACAGCTCGGAGCCTGCTTTGGATCCTCTCTATCCCCTTCTGTCTGCTCCTCCCCCGGAAGTTCTCCCCCCCGCCCCCAAATAAGCATTAAAAAAAATAAAACATGAAACTTGCAAGGAGAGAATCTAAAGCTGAGCTCACGAGGGAAGCAATGCGGACGGTTGTTTCCAGAGCAGAGGAAAGCGTGCGCGCGAAGTCAAGACTCCAAGTGGCGTCTGCGCAGCGCGGAGGTGTGCCGGATCAGCCTGGACGCCGCTGGGCACACAGGCCGTGTTGCTGACGCTCGCAGGCTCTCTGGAAAACACCGCGCTTCCAGGCAGCGCCCTGCCCGTTCAAGGACCACACAGTGGGGGGACAGAGAGCGCAGCCCCAGACACTCAGGGAGCGTGCAAAGCACACGGAGCCTGTCACCAGGAATGCGCTTCAATCCATCTCCTCGTTCGTCATTATACTTTGCTGGGAACAGGTGTGTCCACAGTTTGCACAAGGAAACCACCTTGGTGTGTACACTCCGCTCTAAGCACCGCCCACTTCCTGCTCCGGCCTCCCCGACGACCCCAGGTGGCCGCACACGGCTCAGGACTTCTCTGTCTGCGAACCATCCTGGCACCTTCTCCTCGAAACGCAGGGCGGAGCCGGGACAGGAGCAGAAATAACACTGGGCCGTGACAGCACAGGAGAGAGGAGGGAGGGAAGCAAATCCAAACAACCCATTTCAATCCTTACTTGACAAGCACTTCCATCCCTCCTTCCTTCCTAGGGCGGACGGACCTGGCAGCCGTCCCGGCTGCGACCCCAGCTGGGGTGCGCATGAGGAGTGCTGACCTGTGTTCTTCGGCTTTTCGGGCACAACCATCAGTAACGTTAGCCGGCCCCTGCGCCCCCTTCCCTCCCTCTGGGAAGAGCCCCACATCCCCATTCACTGTCAGGGTCCGCACTGCGCACAGGAGGGAACAGGCACCTGGGCAGGACATGCAGCCGGAGCCCCTCCCAGCAGGATAGGGTCCCACCTTCCCGGTCCCCAGGGCGACTCCCTCCTCCGCACCGCTCCGCTGGGCGCACTGGGACCAGCCCCTGGACACGGCACACTCGCTCTCCTCACGACTCACGGTCACAGTGGAGGGTGCTGTCCACGCTTCCCAGCGCAGGCACCAAGTGCACCACCTCCGCCTGGGACAGACGGTGGGCGCGGGGGGAGGGGGGGGCAGACGCCATCACCGGGCACCACGTGCCACCACCCCCACCCCCTCCCCGCCCGCTCAGCCCCGGGAACCCTGCAGAAAAGCTCTTTTCTCCATCCTGAGCTTCCTTGCATGGCTCAGCGCCGCCGCCGAATCCTGCCGAATTCACCACTGCTTCTCCAACGCGGAGGCGCCGTGGCACCATCTCCCCAGCCCAAGCGGCAGAGCGAGCCGGAGCCCCCCTAGAGCCTGGGCTGCAGACCACCTGGCACGAGAAAGCGGCTCCCCACAAACCGTGCCTGCAGGGGCAGCGGCGAAGACCCCTGCCCTTTCCCTTCACCTCCTGCCTCCCCGCCCTGCTCCCGAACCTCCGCTCACCCACTCACAGCTCCTGCTGGGTGGCTCAGGGTGCAGACAGGCTGCATGGGGGGGAGGGGGCGTGCCAGAGGTGCACCCACCCAGCCCCGTGTGCGGGGAGCACAGAAGGGAGAGGCGAAAGGTGCAGGGGCCACGGACCCCACACGGGCCTGCGCTGACATCCGAGCCCTGTGGTCAGCAGGGGGTGACGGACGGGGCCCCCAGACATCTCTGTGCCCAGTGCCTTCCTCGGAAGACAGGGCACCGAGCAGCGCAGTGCGGAGCAGAAGGGCTTGCCACGAGGATGCCATCCCTCAGGGGCCAGCGGCTCACTCAGCGTCCCAAACACTGTCCGCCTGGCCCCCGGCCGGTGCCCGCACAGGGCAGATGCTCAGGAATGCGCTAGAGATCACGGAGGCCGCTGTCCCCACCGAACTGACAGGACACTGGAAGCTCAGGGAGGAGGCGATGAAGGACAGACAGCCGGAGGGTTGCCAATGGACGTGCCGGGGGTAGGTGCAGGGGCGGGGCAGGCCGAAGCAGGAGAGACCCGGTGGCAGAGTCGCCTGCAGCCTGCCCCTAAGCGCCTGTCTGCCTGGGAAGGGGAGGCACACGGTTGCAGGGAGCCCCGGCTGGGTGCAGGTGAGCGGGCAGGCCGTAGCCGGCAAGGTCATGGGCAGGGACCCCCCAGCCCCTCCCGTCCGCGGGGGCTCACGGATGAGGCCCGGACGCTCATCCAATCCACACTCAGGCTGCTCAAAACCACCTTCCCGGCCACTTCGCTGCTACTTCGGGGCGCACAGGGCACCACGGCCTTCCCTGTCACCCACGCTTCCCCACACATTAGTCTTCAGGTGGGGGGAGCGCCGTGCCCTGTTCCGAACGGCACCTCCAGGTTTCAGGAGAGACCGGCGGCTCGGAAACTCCGAGGAGCCTCGAAGAGAAAGAACTTTAACCTTCACACACACGATTCACGCTGGGCACGCGGCCGTGTGAAACCAATGCATGGGTTACTGCTGGCAAGTCTCAAACTACGCAGGCAGGAGGGCGAATTAGCCCATTTGCAGAGCAGAAAAACCTGGAAATACAAGATACGCTTCAAACTCCCCACTTTAGTTTCAGAGCAAAATGACACTTCCTCCTTAGAATAAGGAGACCTGGGAGCCGCGGGCCGGGCGCAGCGTGCAGCCATCCGTCCGCGTCTCGACAGGAGCATCAGCAAGCGCGACGAAGCTCTGCCTGTGCCTCAGTCGGCGCCGGCTCTGGGGACGGGGCCACACCCAGGACACGGGCCACCCACCGATCAGCGGGAGGCGGCTCGGACGCAGGAGGGGCAAGACGGAGGCTGCCTTTCCCGCGGTTCTGACTGCCGACGGCGAACGAGCTGCAGGTCTGACAACAACGAGCTCCAGGGGAAAACTCAGACCCTGAAATGAGCGCCGGGGCTCAGTCGGTTAAGCCTCCGATTCGTGATTTTGGTTCCGGTCGTGGTCTCCGGTTACGTGGGTGTGAGCCCCACCTCAGGGACCCTCCCTCCGTCTCTCTGCGCCCCTTCCCTGTGCCTGCATGCTCTCTCACTCTCAAAACAAAACTTAAAAAAAATTAGAAAAGAATAAGCAAAACCAAGTGAACCTAATATCAAGTTTTGTGTGGTTATGTCACCGACCACATTCCGGACAGTGTCGGGACACATTTATGCTGAAACCCAGAGGGACGGTAAGGACGCTCCACAGCCTCCCTGGGCAGGGCGTCTGTACCAACGTGGTATTAGGAAACTGAAGCTACTTCACGTGCACCAAGAAAATAACACAGACGTCACTAGAAGTCAAAACTGTTTAACAGACAGGAAACATAAACATAAAATAAGTCAAAGGGGAAACTACATTTTAAATTATGAACAAAAGAAGTGCCAATATAAAAATCCAGGTTCCTCTTTCTATGAATATTTTTGTCCAGCTCTGTCCCCAAACAGGGCCGAGCGGATGTCACCCCGGTGACAGCGAGCTTGCCTAGCTCACTGAGGTTTCCAAGTATCCCTTCCACACTAAAAAGAACCCTGGCTACTCGGAGCAGGGATTTCCGAGCTGAGGCAGGAAAAACACAAAGTGAGCCTGGTGCACATTCTTGTGCCAGAAAACAGTGAAATGTTCAAAGACCAATTAACGGGGCCTTGGCAAGAGGACACAGGAGCCCCGTGGAGGGGGACAGCCCAGCACCTAAGGACTGGTGATGATAACCGACCGTGACACGGAACAAACACAGACCCCAGTGTCTACAGCGATTCCGAGGGAGGGAACAGTGGGGTGCTCCTGGCAGAAGCGGGCCATCAGCCCACGGCGGAGACAGCAGAGGCGAGGCGGGGCGACCTCTGAGCTTGCACTCGAGGGCAGGTGTGGGCAGGGCTCCCGGGCCCGTGCAGCCCGCAGGGAGTCCCCGGGCCCAGGGCGGTCACCAGTCCCCGAGGGAGGGCACAGACAGCCTCAGAGCCTCTGCCGTCACCCGGCAGCCGGGAGACCCTACCTCCGACCACAAGAACGGGGCTCCCGGAAACCACAAGCCTCCCGAGGTAATGCCCAACCCGGGGGAGATGAGGGTCAGGCTGGAGGGAAGAGAGAGAGGTGCTGAGGCCCCGCGGGACAGGGTTACGTGGTACTTACACTGCGGCACGGTCTGGGACTGGCATGTGTTACTGCAATGATCTCCCGACCAAGAGACGCAGCACAGCAAACCGCTACCGCGACCGTCACCGCCTGCAGCTTCCTCCTTCCTCCACCCGAGAACCCTTTCCCAGCGCAGCAAAACGGCCCCGTCAGAATAGGAGCGAGAGCAGGGAAGGGGCAGAGAGGGAGACAGAATCCGAAGCCGCTCAGGCTCCTAGGTATCAGCACAGAGCCCGATGCGGGGCTTGAACCTGTGAACCCTGAGATCATGACCCAAGCTAAGGTCAGACGCTCAACCGGCTGAGCCCCCCAGGGGCCCCCGAATAGGAGCAGTTTTGAGGGTCCTTATACACCGGGCAAACGGGCTCCCCCAAACGAGTTGGTTACCGAGGTACGCGGTGGCGTCTGGCACGACGGGCCGCAGGCAGGACGTGGGGGCAGCAGGAGAGGCCTACCTGTCCCCGAGCGGCCGTGTGTGCGGAAGAGGCAGGACGCCGGCATCTCTGCACAGCGGGGCCGGGGCGGGGGAGGCAGCTCAGGTCCGCCCGATGGAAGACACAGTCCCCATCTCCAGGGACCTCATGGATGGCCTCTGAGACAGGCCAGGTGCGCGCCACAGGACCCGGGGACCGGCAGGGGGTGGGAAGAGCTGGGAGAGAGGGGAGAGCCGCCTCCCTGGTTTCTGACCACAGGACCGGGCAGGTGGCGCCTCTGCTCACAGGGGGAGGCACAGGCGAGGGGAGGAGGGTGGTGGCCAACACTGAACCCCAGAGCCCACGGTCACCCGGACGGAGGTGCCCCGAGGCGCCCGTGAGACGGGGAGGGGTGCGTGGGGGAGAACAGCGGGCGGCCGAGCCTCCCAAGGAAGACCGCCGCCCCGAGTGGGGCCCCCGCACGGCCGGCCCGCAGCCGCACCGCCCACACGCCCAACCTGCCCACTGCACCCCTTGCTCTCGGGCCCGGCTGTCACTCAAGACACAGCCACCCAAGTACCTGGGCGAGGTGACTGAGCACGTACTGAGCGTCCAGCACTGAGACCAGCGCACTCGATAAACAGCTGCTTTGACGTCCGCGTTACAGCGCCACCCACGTAGGACACACGCTGCGCCCAGACATCACGCGGTTCCTACGTGACGTGAAAACGCTCACTGTCCTGCGCTTTACCAGGAGGGTGGCGCTGGGGTTACCTGTTGCCCGAAGCACGGACCTGGCAGCTCAGGCCCCACATTCAGAACCGCTCAGGCCAGTGAATCCGTTCTCAGTCCCACCCCCAGCCCACCCGCGGTGGAAAACCTCAACCCCCCCCACCCCCCCACCCCCACCCTTCCAAGGCCACGGGGCCCCCAGGCCCTCAACCAAAACCCAAAACCCAACTCTTGGCGCTCCCCCGCCCCCGCCCAGGCGCCTCCCCGGCTCCGCTTCGATGGCTTAAAACAAAGCCACATCCGTCCTGACCCTGGCCTTGGCCGCGCAGGGAGAGCGCTCCCTCAGCCTGAGCTCCTGAGCGACCTCGCCCGACAAGGCCTTTCCGGGACCGCACCGGGCTGGCTGGCAGGGCCCTCCTGACTCGCTCCTTCACTCTTCCAGGTGTGCCCCCACCGCCGCCGCCGCCGCCGGGGAGCCCGGGGCACGGAGCCGGAGCCGGAGCAGTGTGGACGCCCAAGGGGGCTCGACAAGTGCGGACGGCTGTCTGTGCAGATGATGGAGGGGAAGCAACAGAGACCCACTGTACCGCTTAGGGGCGTCCCTCCCGGCTGCTTCAGATTCTGGGTCTCGCTCTCTCTCTCTCTGCCCCTCCCCTGCTCACACTGTCTCTCTCTCTCTCTCTCTCTCTCAAAAGTAAAAAAACTACAAAAAATTAAAAAACACACACAGCACTGATCAAACGCTGTGATCAAGTCACAGAATAAGCGTCACTTAAGCCATGCGCCTCCTCTGCCTGCCCTGCCACGGCCAGCCGGTCACCACGAAGCCTGCCCTGGGCGGGCACCAGGCACTGCAGGGACACTGGCCGAGCGTGGGCAAACTGGAGACTCGGGCACTGGGCGAGGGCCTGTGGGTTTTGTTTCCTCCGGCACCAACTGGCGAGGACAGCATGCTCATCACTGTGACCCCTCCGTGTTCCCCGGCTCACAGTCACACGCGTGAGCAGTCTGCAGGTCAGCCCATCGCGGACCAGAAAAGATGAACGCACTTTTACGTGTGCTGGGCGGCCTCAAAGCGACACTGAGGCCGCCCCAGCGGACAAAAGGGAAGCCCACAGAGCCGGCTCTGCTCCTCAGAGCCCTCTCTCCCCCTCAAGGCATCTGCTGGTTCGGCGGTGCCTCGAGGACTTGAGACAATACACCAAGAAGCTGGAAAGAAAAGAGAACGGAGAGACAAGCAGAGTCCCGGCTACCGGAGCTCGGACGGCGCAGAGAGGCGCAGAGAAGGGGCCCAGCACTCTGCCTGACAAGGTGAGCCGTCAGTAACCCCTCGGTGCTCTGGGGAGAGTAACCGGGCTTTGGGGCCTCCCACACGGGGGCGGCCCTGGGAAACACTCCAGGCCTCCAGATGGAGACCCTGGCGGGCTAACTGGGGGCGGGGTGGGCACACAGAGGGAAGGCGGCTCACACTGCGCCTCTCAGGGCCTGAACCCCAGCCCCGCGCCCTCACACCGGACGGGGCCCAGGAACTGCCTGCTCGGGGTGTGCTGGACGAGATGCCGAAGGAAGGCAGCCATGCGAAGAGCCTCTACAGTTCTTCATAACGTCCAACACACAATTAAAAATATAAGAAAGGAAAGAAAAGAAAAGGGATGTCTGGGGGGCTCCGTCGGTTAAGCATCTAACTTCAGCTCAGGTCATGATCTCGCAGTTTGTGGGTTCAAGCCCCGCATCGGGCTCCGTGCTGACAGCTCAGAGCCTGGAGCCTACTTTGGATTCTGTGTCCCCCTCTCTCTCTGCTCCCCCTCTGCTTGCGCTCATGTGCTCTCTCTCTCTCTCTCTCTCTCAAAATTAAATAAATATTAACAAAAAACGATTTTTTAAATAAAAAAATAAAAGACAGAAAGACAGAAAGAAAGGCACCTGGGTGGCTCAGTCCAGCCGGTTAAGGGCCCAGCACTTGGTTTCGGTTCAGGTTTGTGAGTGTGAGTCCTGTGTTGGGCTGCCTGCTCAGGAGTCTCTCTCTCCCTTTCTCTGCCCCTCCCCTGCATTCTCCCCCCTCCCACTCTCTCTCTCAAAATAAATAAACTTAAAAAGAAACAGGTAAACAACATATAGACCAGAAGAAAAAAGAACAGAAACGGACCAAGAGGAGACCCACAGACTGGAATTACTGGATGCAATTGTCAACAGTTCAAACACAGACTTGAGAAATACAGAATTTTCAGAGAATCAAAACAGATTCTAAAACTTAAAATTACAGTAGCTGAAATTAAGACCTTAATCTGTGGGCTTATTAACATGAGACTAGACACGAGTAAAGAGAGACTCAGTGAACTGGAAGAGAGCTCAGTAAAGAACATATTTAGACAACAGTCAGAGGAAAAGTCAAGAAAACAGAGAGGCCCAAAAGACACACAGGTCACGGCAAAAAGGTCCTGGGAACCCTCAAAGCAGAGGAAACACAGAACGCGGAGAACCAGATCCCTACAGAGAGAAGAGTCAAAACTTTCCCCAAACTGATAAAAGAACCAAGACAGTGACTCAACAAAGAGTGCCTGAGGCAAGATGATGTTAAACGTCATGAGAAGAAAAAGATCCGGCCTTCCCCGGACGGCACTGCCGGCTGACTGTCCAAGAAAAGGAAAGGAAGCCAGATGATGACAGATGACGGACTGTCATCTATAAAATGTTGAACAAAAATAACCACTGACCTGGACGTCGTGACCTAACAGAAACATTCTTCAAAAGAGAAGGCAAAATGAAGAATTTTTAGGAACAAAACAAAAAACAAAAAAACAAACCAAAAAAAACAAACAAAAGCCAGACAACTCATCAACTACAGACACGAACTAATAGAAAAAGTGAAGAAGCTCTTTGCGGAAAAGAAGTCTCTGACCGAAATAAGAAATAACAATGCGCGCAGACCAACGTCACAGCAGAAAGGGTAACTATGAGGACAAATCTTAGCGAGCATTAACTGCACGAAACAATGACGAAACCGCCAAAATCAATCTAAAATTTTAAAATATTACACGACAAAAAAGGTGAAGGGAGTTCAGTGTGGCTCACGTGTCAAAGGGAAGAGCAATGTCAGGGAAGAAGTGAAAGCACTGACTCAGGCGTTAAGTCTAAAAGCACCTGCATCGGGGCACCTGGGGGCTCAGTCAGTTGGGCGTCCATCCGACTTCGGCTCAGGTCATGATCTCAGTTTGTGGGTTCAAGACCCGCATCGGGCTCTGTGCTGACAGCTCGGAGCCTGGAGCCTGCTTCTATTCTGTGTCTCCCCTCTCTCTTTGACCCTCCCCGCTCGCTCTCTGTCTCTGTCTCTCAAAATAAAATAAAGACATTTAAAAAAAGGCACCTGCATCTAGGAACATATATTCCAACAACCTAACAGAGAGAAGTATACAATTAAAACCACCTTGGGGCGCCCGGGTGGCTCAGTCGGCTAAGCATCTGGCTTCGGCTCAGGGCATGATCTCATGGTTTGTGGGTTCGAGCCCCGCATCAGGCTCTGTGTTGACAGCTCAGAGCCTGGAGTCTGCTTCAGATTCTGTGTCTCCCTCTCTCTGACCCTCCCCTGCTCACACTGTCTCTCTCTGTCTCTCAAAAAGTTAATAAACAACATTAAAAAAATTTAAAAAAAAACTTGTATTTCTAAAAGAATGCCAGAGAGAGAAAGAACACAGAACAGGTGGACGAATACAAAAACCAGTAACACGGTGTGCGTAAACCAACATGTCAGTCATTACATTTAAACAAATACTCCAAGCCAAAGGCAAAGACTGTCAAATTCATTAAAATGAAACTAAGCATTTACTGTTCACAAAGGTAAACCTTAAAATGTAAGATCAAGGCAGGTGAGTGTAAAAGATACCCAGGCAAACCCTAGCTAATGGAAAACTGATGTGGCAAACAGGACCATCCAATAAAGTAACCTCTAGAGCAAAACACACCACTAGAGACAAGGAGGAGCATTTCGCGATGAAAGTCCATCCACCAAGGAAACGAGAGTTCTAACTCTGAAGACACCTAATAACGCAATCTCAAAATACATAAAAACTGACAAAGACAGAAAGGGAACAAGAGCCAAATCCACAGTCGCAATGGGAGACTTGAAGATACATCTCTCAGCATCTGACAGAGCGGACGACCACGGAAAACCCAGGGGCAGGACAGGGCTGTCCGATGTGCGGTCACGGGCGTTTTAAGTGCCTGAAATGCGGCTGCTCCAAACTCGACGTGTGGGAAGGGTAAAATGCACGTCAGATTTTAAAGACAATATAATAAAAGAGAATGCAAAATATTTCATTAGTTTTTCTCACCCTGAGTATACACGGAATATCATTAAGATCATTCCCACCGATTTCTTACTTTATTTAAAGTGGATACAGGGCGCCTGGGTGACTCAGTCAGTTAAGCGTCCGACTTCGGCTCAGGTCATGATCTCATGGTTAATGGGTTCGAGCCCCGTGTCGGGCTCTGTGCTGACAGCTCAGAGCTTGGAGCCTGCTTCGGATTCTGTCTCCCTCTCTCTCTGCTCCTCCCTGACTCTCGCGCTCTGTCTCTGTCTCTCAAAAGTGAATAAATGTTAAAAAGAAATTTCGTAAGAGGTTACTAGGATCTGAATTGCATGATTAACAGCCTTCATCTAGCCTAGAAATACAGAAGCCTGCACCCCCCACAATACACGTTATTTCCAAGCGCCCAAGCAGCAGTCCGCGAGAACGGATACACGCTAGGCCACTGGGAAAGGTCGGCTCCTCTCCAAGGGCTGAAACAATGCAGGGCATGTTTAGGGATTGCATTAGATTAACAGTTTATATCCCCCAAATCCATCACCCCCCAAGGGAGGGAATGCGGATGGGGAGACTCTGGGGGGTGACCAGTCACGGGCGGAGGGAGCTCCGTCACCCCTACCACCACGTGAGGTCAGTGAGAAGCAGGCTGTTGAACCCGGAGGCTGGCTCCCGCCGGACACTGACTCGGCAGCAGCCTTGATCCTGAGGACTTCCCAGCCTCCTGACCCGCAGGCGACAGGCTGCAGTGCTCGGTAGCCGGCCAGTCTGTGCTACTCGGTGACAGCGGCCCGAAAGCACGGAGACAGACACCTTGGTGGGATTAAGCTAGAAATCAGCAGAGATAACCAGAAAATCGCCCTAAACATTAAGAAGTGATATGCTTCTAAAAATTGTTATGAATTTAAAAAAAGACACCACAATGAAAGTTAGAAAGTATTTTTTCATAAAAGAAAATAAAAATGTGGCTTATCAAAACTTGCAAGATCAATAAAGGTGTGTTTAAAGGGAAACTTACAGTTTTTTTTAATTTTTTTTTAAATGTTTTATTTATTTTTGATACAGAGAGAGACAGAGCATGGAAGGGGGAGGGGCAGAGAGAGAAAGAGACACAGAACTGGAAGCAGGCTCCAGGCTCTGAGCTAGCTGTCAGCACAGAGCCCGATGCGGGGCTCGAACCCACGAACATGAGATCTGACCTGAGCCAAAGCCGGAGGCTTAACCGACTGAGCCACCCGGGCGCCCCAAAACTTACAGTTTTAAAGTACACACGGTATACGGGTGGCTCAGTCAGTTGGCGGCCAACTCTGGACTTCGGCTCAGGTTATGACCCCAGGGCCAAGAGATCAAGCCCCAAGCCAGGCTCCACACTGAGTCAGGAGCCTGCTTGAGATTCATATTCTCTCTCTCTCTCACCCCCCCCCTCTGCCACTCTCCCCTGCCCATGCTCTCTCTCATTCTAAAATAAGTAAATAAATAAATAAAATATATATACTGGGTAAAAAGAAAGGGTAAAAATTAAATATTTAGTTCAAGAACAAAAACAGAAGAATACAAGAGCAGAAATTAATAGGATAGAAAATAAATACTGAATAGCAAAAATCAAAAAAAGCCCAAAGCTGGTTCTCAAAAAGAGACAAAGCACCAATTACCGATATGCAGAACTTTAAAAGGAAACACCACAACAGATGCTGCAGCTAGGAGAGAGCCTAGAAACCTCTTTACACTTATGACTTGGAAAGTTGGGGGGGTCTGGGCAAATTCCTAGAAAACAAAATGCCTTATCTAAATAGACACAAAAAGAAATATCAGAAAAATTCTATTTCCACATTAAAACAAGAATGAATCTGAAATTAAAAACCTTCTTACAAGGAAAACCCTATGGCAGCAGGTGCTGCCTATCAGTTCTCCCAACAAGTAGAGAAAACACACAGAAACTCGTGGGGGAACGCACGAGGAGGGCTTCCCACCTTGTTTTACGAGAGCAGCATGACCTTGACCCCGAATCCCCACGAGGACAGGAGAAAAGCCTGAAGACCCACCCCCTCTCATGGATACACATGCAAGAATCCGAAGCAAAATAGTATCAAATAAAAGCCAGTGAAAAGAGAATCCACAGAGATCAGGTTGAGATTATTCTAGAAGGACAAAATATTTTTTTAAAGTTAAACCACATAAAAAAAATCATTTGGCCCAAAAGATGGAGAAAACACATTTAAGAAAATTTAATATTATAATTTAATTGATGATTTAAAACATAAATTCTTAGCAAACCAAAAATAGAGGAGTATTTTCATATTCTGATAAAAATATCTATCCGCAAAGCCACAGAAGGTGTCACATGCAGTGGGGAAATACAGAAGGCTCTGGGGCGCCCGAGGGCTCAGGCGGTTAAGTACCAACTCTTGATTTCAGCTCAGGCTGTGATCTCCCAAGGAGTTCAAGCCCCGTGTCAGACTTCGTGCTGACAGTGCAGAGGCAGCTTGGGATTCTCTCTCTCCCCCTCTCTCTGCTTTGCCCCATGAACTCTCCATCTAAATCAATAAATAAACTTTAAAAAATATTAAAGATCACCTTGCTGGAAAGCAAAGCAAAATGAACTATCAGGACCTCATCAAGATAAAAAGCTTCCGCACAGCAAAGGAAACAGTCAGCAAAACCAAAAGGCAACCAACGGAATGGGAGAAGATTTTGCAAAGGACATATCGAATAAACGTAAGTATCCAAAATCTATAAAGAACTGATCAAACTCAACACCCCAAAAACAGAATCCAGTCAAGAAATGGGCAAAAGACCTGAGCAGACACTTCTCCCAAGAGGACATCCCGGTGGCCGACAGACCCATGAAAAGATGCTCAGCGTCACTCATCGTTGGGGAAATACCCATCAAAACCACATGAGACCCCACCGCACGCCCGTCAGAACGGCTACCGTTAACAGCTCAGGAGCACCAGATGCTGGCGAGGACGCGGAGACAGAGGACCTCTCTCGCACGGCTGGCGGGAACGCAGACTGGCGCAGCCGCTCTGGAAAACAGTGTGGGGGCTCCTCAAAACATGAAAACTAGAACTACCCTACGACCCAGCAATTGCGCTACTGGGTGTTTATCCAAGGGACACAGGGGTGCTGCTTCAAAGGGGCGCGTGCACCCCAATGTTTACGGCAGCGCTATCGACATCAGCCAAAGTGTGGGAAGAGCCCCCATGTCCACTGACAGATGAACGGATAAAGAAGATGGGGTATATATACACGATGGAGTGTTACTCGGCCAGCAGAAAGAATGGAATCTTGCCATTTGCAACTACGTGGGTGAACTGGAGGATATTATGCAAAGTGAAATTAGTCAGAGGAAGACAAATATCATATGACTTCACTCACACGAGGACTTTAAGACAGAACAGCTGAACATAATGGAAGGGAAGCAAAAATCGTATAAAAACAGGCAGGGGGACAAACCGTAAGAGACTCTTCAATACGGAGAACCAACAGAGGGTTACTGGAGGGGTTGTGGGAGGGGGGATGGGCTACATGGGTGAGGGGCATTAAGGAATGTACTCCCGAAAGCAGTGTTGCACTCTATGCTAACTAACCTGGGTGTAAATTAAAAAAAATAAATTAATTTTTAAAAAAAGATCACCTTGCTATACAGAAAATACTCAAAGCCTTTTCTCGAGTCTCTGTAAGGAGACAAGGACACCTTTTCTCACCGGTACTGAGACCCTGGCCAGTCCAGGACACGGAAAACAAAAACGGTCCCAGGACTCGGAAAGAAACAAAAGCAACGCATCAAAGGACTATACGAGAGAACGAAAGGCAGACACGCAAAGGAACTAGAAACATCCGCCATTCAGACGTGCCTGAACATACGAAGGACTCTCCACTCAACAGAAAACGAAGCAGATGACCCGATCAAACACCGGGCAAAAGACAATGATTTCACAAAAGAAGACCTGGGAGCGGCCCCTAGGCACACGCGGGGGGCGGCGTGTCCCCACCTCCTCTCCCAGCGCCTGAGCCCCAGCACGGGGCGACACCACCGGCCGCACCAGGCGTCAGCCCGCCGGAGGGCCCAGGACCCGCAGCTGCTGGCGGCGGACCCGCACACGGGCCGCCCCGCACGCTCTGTGGGGCGGCATCCGCACACACCGGGCACGACAGGAGGAAGAGCACCGCGGTGTGCTCACGCTGGGCACGGCCCGCAGGGCGCCGCGCGTGCACACACAGGGCTGAAGGGTCAGCGCGCCAGGAAGCCAAGAGCATGCCCAAGCCATCAACGGTGAAAAGCCAAGACCGTGGTGAGCTTTGGGGGACAGTCGCTGCGAGAGGGCAGGAGGGGGATTCCCGGAAGCTCGGTGAGGTTCCCTTTGTTCATCCAGGCGGCAGCTGCACGGGTGCGTTCGCTGAGTGAAAAATTCACAATCGTAAACTTACATTTCAGTGAATTTTTCTGGCGGTGTTATAATTACAATTTTTTTAAAGACTAGGAGCACCCGGGCAGCTCAGTCGGTTGAGCGTCCAACTTCAGCTCAGGTCACGATCTCACAGTTTGTGGAGTCAGGCCCCGCGTCGGGCTCTGTGCTGACAGCTCGGAGCCTGGAGCTGCTTCGGATTCTGTGCCTCCCTCTCTCTGACCCTCCCCTGCTCGTGCTCGGTCTCTCTCTCTCCAAAATAAATAAAAATAAAGAGTATTCATACTTGCCACACGATGTGCCCACAGCTGCCCTCACTTTACTCCTACGCCTACGTGCCCACACGGCCAGCAGCCAAACGTGAGACGGGGCAGGAAGGGAGAGGTCCACAGAAAGTTTACCCTATGGCTCCCGTGTCCCTGAAATGCGGGTCTCGGGGCTCAGGGGGGCGGGGAGGTGCTCCGGGGGGAGAAGGGGAGGCTCCACCGCATTCTGCACTCAGCTCTGCGCTCCCAGGCCGGGTCACCGGGCAACAGCTCAAACCAGACCACCGAGCAACCGAGTCACCCCGCCGGAGTGACAGCCTGCCCCGCACGAGACCGCGCTGCACAAAACCACTGTCCCCTCCGACGCGTCAGCAAGCCGTGCGTGCTCATTCTCAGAAACGGCCCTGGGCAGACACCGGGGCCTCGCTGGGCCGCGCGACTGCGCTTGCGAAAGTGGGGTGATCTCGAGGCTCTCGTGGGAGCGCCGGCCGGCCCTCCAGCCCGGCGGAAGGGAGCGCCGCAGTGCTGCCCGGCTGTCCCTGCTGAGCCGGAAACGGGAACGCCCGGCTCATCCAGCCTCCAGGACAGAGCGGACCACAGCCAAGACACGCACCCGGCGCGCAGCCAGTCTCCCGCGAACCGCGCACGGCAGGCCCGCCGCGGGGGCACACGCGTGCACGCCGCATCCGGGGTGGGCCTGGTGGCACTGAGACAGCTCGCCATCGCCCAACCGCCCCCGTGTCTCCCGCGCCCGGCTCACCTTCCGCCTGCCCGGGCGCGGCTCCCTGCCCTCACCTATCATTACGTCCTCGCACGGCAGCACAAGAAAAAGCCACGACCTGCCAGGCCCAAGGGAATCAACTCAGATGGGCAACCTCAGCGCCACCGCGAGCCTGAGGGTCCTCACCAGCCACAGGGAAGGTTCCAGAGGACTCCATCTCAGTCTTACAGCCCCTACGACAACCTGGATTTACAAAACACAGGTGTCCTTACGCAGACGGACTCCTGTGAAGTCAGTCCTGTCTGTCCACTAAATTCCACTTGGAAACTGGAACTCTGTGACAAGCTCCGGGCGGAGGATGCGGTCGGCAGGAAATGGCCCAAGCGACACAGCACAAGGGACCCTGCGGCCTGGCCGCGCGGCCCTGTCCCCAAATCTCCAGGGCACCCGCTGTCCCCCAGCCCGCAGTCCCTCCTGCTGCGCAGAAAGGAACAAGACTTAGGAGGTGCGCAGAGTAACGGGCCTGCTCTCCCTCGGGGGCTCCGCTCTGTCCCAACGTGACTGATGGAACCCAGAACCGCCACGACACCCACCTGGGACGTGAATGCCACGGAAGACGCCCCGGGACAAGACACCAGGAGGGAGGACGCCCGGCCCGGGGCGGGTGGAAGGTCTCCGTACCTGCGGCAGGGCGGTGTTGAGCTGCCTCTGCAAGGAGTCTCGCTCGTGACCGACCTCGTGCAGCTTCCCCTGGGTCAAGGCCAGTGTCTCCTGAGTCTCCCGCAGCGTGTCCAGGAGGCGGTCCCGCTCTTCCAGCATGGACACCATCAGCTGCTCGAAGTGCGAATCGGCGTCGGGCTGGGAAGGGGAGCCGGACCCGTGGGTCCCGCTGCCCCCGGGCGGGCCTTCTGCCTCGCTGATGGTCGGCATCACCTCGCACATCATCTTGAAACAAAAGACCCAGGTGACCGTCATGGAGTGCAAGCCAAAGGCTCCCGCAGGTCTGGAGCTGACAAAGGAAAGGCTGACAGCCTCCCTACTCCCCATCCCACTGCTCCGCTCCAAAGAGGCAGGAAGCCGGGCAAACACAAATCCTAGGCGCCAGGACACACGAGATGAACCCGTCAACTCGGACAATAATCCAGTTCAGGGGTACAGACCCAGGACAGCCCCCCCCCCAAATAAACCCCGTGGCGTTTTGTCTACAAAGCTGTACTTTCTAGCTGTGGAAAACAAGAGTGCTTCTGTAAACTTTGTTTTCTTCCTCCCGATTTCCCGGTGGGGGAGAGAAACGGGCAAGACCCGGGCCACCCAATCACCGTGCAGGACAAGCACAGAAGGAGCACAGAGCCAGTAAGCTTGACAAGTACAAAATCCATCAGGCATCTTACAGGAATGTGTGCAGTCAGCTCCCGAGAAGGGCTGACGGCGCCCCGATTTCTCGGGCCGGAGTTGGCGAGGCGCTAAAGGGAACGGGATCCGTTAAGGGGCCCGGAAAGGTGTTTTCCCAGGGCTGCCAACGTGCAACGGTCGGTCAACTTAACTTACGTAAGTTTACAGCCCAAACCAAAAAGAGAGCGAGAGAGAAGCCAGGAGAGAAAACTTCCACCAATGAGGCAGGTCGCTCCGGGCGGCCAGAAGGAAGGAAAAGTGAAAGGGGAGACCACGAGCCGCTCTCAGGGGCCCCCCCACGGCGCGCCGGGCTCAGGGGCCGGGTCCCGCGGCTGCACCCCCGGCGAGGCGATGCCCAGCGCCGCGCGCC
>NC_043710.1:2961707-2984670 GCF_006229205.1 Suricata suricatta
GGCGTCAGCGCCGAGCGCCGCAGGCCGGCCCCGCCCCCTACGAGGAGAGCCACGGAGGCCGAGTGCGCAAGCGCCGCCCCCACAGGTGGGCGGGGCGGGACTCCCGGGAGCCGATTGGCTGGGGGCCGCCGGAGCCCCGCCCCTGCCCAGGTAGGGGTCTCCTCCGGGAAGCCGCAGGTCCGGGCTGCGGTCCCAGCTTCCCGAAGACACCTGTTCCACATATCCTCTTACAGCCGCGGGGACGCCGAAAGCCGTAACCGAGCGTCATCTGTGCATCAGGTTCTGCGCCAGACCCTTCCTGGACGTCACGTCCACACAGTTTACCCGAGGGCGCGCCCAGGCGCGAGCCACCTGCTGGCTGCGGCTCCTCGGGTCCGACCCTTACAGGACGCACAAGGACGAAGTTTCTCTGCGGGACCCCCTCTCCGAGGCTTACCTGCTGCACCTGCGGAGGCCCAGGTGGGCAGCGCTGGAAGCGGAGGCTCCTGGGCGCTGCGTGGGGAGCGCTGGTTCAACTCCCAGCACGTGCTTCAACCTGCCTGCCGTGTAGGCCTGGGCAACTGAGGGGAGCCCGCTGGGACTCGGGGCCCCCTCTGCAGGATGGGAAAAGGACACAGACCTGCCCCGCGGCTGTTATCACAAGGAGAATCGGACGGTGGTCGTTTTCATCCTTGTCCTTATTCATATTCATGTTTCGTACCTAAACTTTTGAAAACACCTGTTAGGTGCCAGGTCCTGTGCTAGATCTTGCAGACGCAGAGGGTGATAAATACACCTTTAATAAATTAAAGCAGATGCTCCCCCTTTACGGTTTGACCCCTGGAGCGCAAGCTCTTCACAAACCAGCGTGTCAGAGCATTGCCGCCAGGCGCCACTGGCTACTGACTGTCCGTGGGGAGGCAGCCAGGAGCCCTGAACTAATCCAAGTCTAAGTCAAATTTGCATGGGAGCCGGTGAACCCTTCGAAGGCGGATTCCTTGAATCCCGTTGTGAGCTCACCAAGTATGGGTGCCACCTCTGATTCGATTCATCTCCTTGGGTCCAGAACCACACCTTTCTTTCACTCATGTATTCATTCATTGAATAAACATTGACTACACAGAACTATGAATTTGCACCCCCTGACCCAGAATCTGGAACAGAGGGAAACTTCCAGCTCTCCTCAAGTATATCAGTGTAATTCATCCAGCCTGTGTTTGCACCTCACTTATAAAGTATCTGTCTCCCTGGAAATCAACACGATGCCAATATTTAGTTCAACGTATGGAACGTACATTCATTTCATGAACACGCACAGAGCCGGACACGGTCTAGGGTTGGGAAACACAGAGCTGGTTAAGACATTGCTTCCCCTAGTTCGCAGCCTGGAGGGGAGAAGAGAAACGGTCAATTACGATGTCTATGACGGAGCCATGTCACAGGTCTGGAACTCAGTGCTGTGGGAATCCACGGTTTCGAAGAACCAGCTTTTCGGCCGGCGTCACAGACAGGGCTTCGCGAAGGAGGTAACATCTGAGCTGTGTCTGGGAGGACGAGCAGGTTTCCAGGCACAGAAGGGAGAAGCCCGTTTGGTACAGCTCCCGGAAAACGAGATCCCAGATTTCACGCGCTTGCATTCGTTCATTCGTTTCCCTCAGATTGCAAAAACGGGAAAATTGGAAACAACTTAACTGACCACCAAAATGAGCTTCATTAAATCTTTGCACTTTTGGGAGTGCCTGGGTGGCTCCGGGTTAAGTGTCCTTCTTGAATTCGCCTCAGGTCATGATTCCAGGGTCGTGAGATCAAGGCCCGAATCAAGTTCCTCACTGAGCATGGAGCCTGCTTAAGATTCTCTCCCTCTCTCTCTCTCTCTCTCTCTCTCTCTCTGTCTCTCTCCACCTCTGCCTCTCTCTCTGTCTCTCAAAAAAAAAAAAACGATTCGGGGAAAATGTCTTTTGGGAAACTAAAATGACTTTTGTATGTGTCTACACCCCCCGACTAAATGATTTCCCCAGAGCACCCCAGAAATAGTTGAGAGATTGGGTTGCATCCTCATGAGGCTCAAGCAGGAAAAGAATGAGCAGGGAAAATGTTTTCCTTCCAACTCTCCTGAGGAAGGCTCGATGAAGAAAGTCCAGTACTAAGGGAGGGGATACGTAGTTCATACGTGCCCAGGGTTGTGTTTTTGCAAATGTGCCCACCAGCCTCAGCTCTCTGGATGATGCAGTTTTTGTCAACCTTAAGCGTAACCTAGGCCATGTCTCCTTTCTAGACACATAAGCAGCTCCGGAGGAGGGCTCTTGTAAGGTCTGAGTGTCGCACATCTATCTAGAGTACGTAAAACAGGGGCACCTGGGGGGCTCAGTCAGTTAAGTGTCCAACTTCGGCGCAGGTCATGATCTCACTGTGCGTGGGTTTGAGCCCCGAGTCGGACATTTGTGCTGACAGCTCAGAGCCTGGAGCCTGCTCTGGATTCTGTGTCTCCATCTCTCTCGGCCCCTCCCCGGCTTGTGCTCGGTTTCTCTCTGTCTCTCAAAAATAAATAAACGTTAAAATTTTTTTTTTAGAATACGTAAAAGAGCCCAATGAAGGGTGGTGTGACAATATGGTTCTGGGAAGTCTGAGCTGGGGGTGGGTGGTGGAGGGTGAGGCCCCTGGTCAAGAGGGGGAAGCCGAAGCCAGAGATGCAAAAGGGGTTTGCCCACAGGCACGCGGCTGGGTTAGAACAGATTTGGAACTGGAGCCATTAGTGAGCCAGGGGCCCAAATTCCTGATCCAGTCACTGTGCTGTCAGGGCCACGACGTGGTATCTGGAAGGGAAAACCCGAAGAAGCGTTCTATCGGTGGGCCTCCAGTGCTGCCCAGGCGATCCAGTCCCTGGGGCCCTGGGCTTGGTGACGTCAGCCATCAGAGTCTACGCTGGGTTTCCCGCGTGTCTCTGCTCAGGTGGTGATCAGCCAGCGGGAAGGAAAAGAAAGAATCATTTCACTTGTTTGTCTCATTTAGTTCTTTTTATTTCTTTCTTTATTTTGAGAGAGAGAGAGAAAACATGAGCAAGTGCGGGAGGGGCAGAGAGAGAAGGAGAGAGGATCCCGAGCAGGCTCTGTGCTGTCAAGAGCTGAAATCAAGAGTTGGACCCTTAACTGCCTGAGCCACCCAGACACCCCTTGTTTAGTTCATAAAGTAATTGCCCACATGGCTGTGCCTGTGTCCTGCCCATTATGCAGATGAGGAAACTGAGGACCAAGCGGATGGTAAGCAGGAGAGACTGTCAGCCAGAATGTTCTGGCTGCCATGACAATTCTATTTCTCGGGGTCAACCGATACTGAAGCTTTTGATCCGTGGAGGAGCCCTTCATGAGGTTAGGTGGTGTGTGTTCACCCCTGTGAGTGCCGACGGGAAAATCACCTTTGCAGAACCTTTCACGGAGACCCGTTGCCCCCTGCAACCTCCCTCGACCCTCATGGGTGCATCCTGCATCCTTTTACGTTGAGGACACCGAGCCTCACCAGGTTACCTTCCTTGTCCAGCTTGTGATTTTGCTGAAGCTGGGCTTGAACCTAAGACTGCTTCTGAAGCCACTTTTCTTGATGCTACACCAAAAGGTGTCCCCAGACCCCCAAAGCTGGGGACAAAACCTCTGGGCCAGTGCTGGGCCACCAAGATACTGACCCCGACCCCACTGAGGGTCCATGGGCCTCTCAGCCGCCTGGTCTGAAAGGTGCCACATTGTCCCAGGACGATGCCAGCCCAGGGAGCCACCGGCTCCGAGAGCGGCTCCAGGCTTCCCCGCGGGCGTGGAGGCTTCTGGCCCCTTCTTTTATGTAAGTCGTAAGCTCCTTGCAACTTGTTTCTCTTGACAACTTCCTTGTGTTGATCAGACGGAGCCAATTGTAAAAATGCCCAGAGAGGGAGTTCAAATGCTCCGAGGGCGAGGCTGGAGCCCGGCCCTTACCTTGACCTTGACCTCGGGCGAGGTCCGTGACCCGTACTGAGCCTCGGCGTCCTCGTCCGTCAGTCAGGGATAACGGCCACACCAACCACCACGCTGGGACTTGGGGAACTCATGGCTGGAAAGCAGGGGCGGCTGCCCTGGCCCCACACCGGGCTCTCTGCCCGGTCACCATTTCCCTCTGTCATGGTGCTTTCTCTCAGTCGCTATAAACGTAGACTCCGGAGCCGGGTGGTCTGGTTGAAATCTTGGCTCTGCTCCCTTTTGCTCTGGCTGTGGACTCTTAGGCAAGTTGCTTGAACTCCCTGGGCCTCCGTTTCCTCATCCCCGAAGTGAGGACGGTTGTGCCGCTTCAGAGAGTGGCTGTGAAGGCCAAGGGCCTGGAGGACTCGCAGGGACCACAGCCAGCAGGTGGCTCCCTCCGGGGCTGGCCCCGCCTCCCGCAGGCGCTCGGGGTTGGTCCAAGCCCGCGCCCGTTCTCATCAGTCCGCGTGAGGGGCAGTGTGCGGGGTCTCCTGGGGCTTTCCTCTGGGCTAAACGCGAGAGCTGTGCGGGGAGGAAGCCCTGGCCGCCGCCCTTCCCGGAGGGTGTGTGGCTGGACGCCGTGACCGCCATGTTGAGGCCACAAGACGTCCTGAGACAGCGTCCCGCGCGTTTGCAGACGGGAATCTTCCCCCCACCCTCTCGGGAAAGTTACGTGTTCCCCAACCCCAAAGAGCCAGAAAGACCACCAAAGAAATCCCCAAAAAGGGCAACACAGATGACTGCTCTCTTCGCAGAGTTAAACTCGGTCACCACGAGGAGGCCAGTGGCCGAGAAGTCCAGCGAGGACAGGGACCACTGTCACGTGGACTGAAGGCAGGGCTGACAGCTCGGAGCTGGAGAGCTGGCACGCGGAACAGCACCGGGCTCCGTCGCTCGCCGCTGGCTGCCGCACACCGTAAGCGTCGCTCCCGGCCGGCCGCTGCGACGGTGCGTTGTCCTTGCCCGTGAAATCAATATCAGTGAGTTTACACACACAGCGCACTCCAGAAAACCCTGCGTGTGCTGTTGTGCGAATGAGCAGCGACGTTCTCGAACCGGCTAGTTCAGGGCACGCGTCCTGCCGGCCCACTGGCTGAGAGACCTCAACGACACACTGTCGGATCCACTACGTGACCCGTGCGGGCCTCTGGCAGTGTTGAAGAGTCACTGTGAGCAGGCGAAATAGTTCCGCCGATCAAACGCCACCCGTGGACGAGCCTGGAGGACCTGTTGCAGAGCAGCAAATGCCACGTAGAAGAGGTCCCCGCAGGGGTCGACCTCGAGGCGACTCAGAGGACGGTGGGCGCCCTGGGTGGGGAGGGATGGGAGCTAGAGACAGAGAGTCAGTCTGGGGCGACAGAAAGCTCCGGAGACGGATGGTGGTGACGGCCGCGCGACAGCGTGACCATGCTGAAGGCCACCGCGCTCCGCAGGTAAAAATGGCTGAGGCGGTAAATTTCGTGTCTTATGTATTTTTACGACAATAAGAGAAAGCTTCCAGGGCTCTGTGTCCCAACTTAACGGTGCTTTGTAGGCACTCCTAAAGGTTTGACTAGTATCGATGCCAAATGAAAGACATTTTTCTGCAAGTGACATAATAGTCATGCAGCAGAGGAACAGGGGCACCTGGTGGCTCAGTCGGCTAAGCGTCTGACTCTTGCCTTCGGCTCAGGTCCTGGTCTCACGGTTTATGAGTTCAAATCGCATGCTGGGCTCTGGACTGACAGCCAGGAGCCTGCTCGGGATTCTCTGCCTCTCTCTCTCTCCCTCTCTCTCTCTCTCTCTCTCTCTCAAGCGCGCCAGCACGCTCAAAATAAATAAACTTAAAAACAACAACAAAGGACCATGATTATTAAGTAGAGCAACCAAACTTTTATTTTATTTATTTTAATTTTTTAAAGTTTATTTTATTTTTGAGAGAGAGAGAGAGAGAGACAGAGCCTGAGTGGGGGTCAGAGAGAAAGAGAGACACAGAATCGGAAGCAGGCTCCAGGCTCCAAGCTGTCAGCACAGAGCCTGATGCGGGGCTTGAACTCAAGAAACATGAGATCATGACCTGAGTGGAAGTCAGATGCTTAACTGACTGAGCCACCCAGGCGCCCCCCCCAAACCTTTAAATATTAGCTATTTTTAAGATTCTCTTTACATGTTTTTAGTGATTTTTATTTGGCAATTCTTTTTTTAATTTTTTTAATGGTTTTTATTTATTTTTGAGAGACAGAGAGAGACAGTGCGAGAGTGTGAGCAGGGGAGGGTCAGAGAGAGAGGGAGACAGAATCTGAAGCAGGCTCCAGGCTCTGAGCTAGGGGTCAGCACAGAGCCCACACGGGGCTTGAACCCACGAACTGTGAGAGCTGACCTGAGCCGAAGCTGGAGGCTTAACCGACTGAGCCACCCAGGCGCCCCTGAATTTCTTGTTTTATTAATTCCTTCTTTAAATGTTTTCTATTATCAACTGTCTATATCACATTGAGGTCATTTTCACATATTATGAAAATATGCAATATTGTCAAAATTATATTGGTTTATAACAAGAAGAAGCCATGCATTTATGTTTTTTTTTTTTACCCTCTGAACTTGTTTATCCTGGTCACTCGTTATGTAAAAGCACGTAAATACGGTGTTTTGAAAACGCTGGAATAATTAGGGTTTGGGGAATTCCACTTCTTGGTTCCCAAGCCGTCAAGATGAGTATCTGCTGGGAATGGAGAGACCACGATCGCCGCCGTGCCCAGGCCGGAGGGAGTCCTGGGAGGCGGTGCCAGGCATGCCCGCCCCTCCCCCCCCCCCAGCACTGGCCTTGTTTGTGGATCAATAGATGAGGGTGGTGTTCGAGCACCTTCGGGTGAACTCATGATGTGGGCGATGGCAGCACCGCTGGAAGCTTCCTCCTTTCTTTCTGACGCTTCCTTAAAATCTCCTTAAATTTCAGGGCGCCTGGCCGGCCCAGTCGGTGGAGCACGCAGCTCTTGATCTCGGGGTGGCGAGTTCAGGGCCCGGGTAGGGTGGAGAGATTACTTAAACATACAATCTTAAAAAAAAAAAACAACCCACGTTAACTTTTATGGATGCCTCACCAGCCCTCAGACGGGGCATTTCCATGCACTTCTCTCATCTGCTTGGCAGGCAGTCTCGGGCCCAGCGCTTTCCGCCAGGCAGCAGGCGGACACGGGAGGTCCATCCATGAGTCCAGACGTCAGAACGCGGTGTCCAGGCGCGGAAAGAGATGAGCCGACCACCGCATCTGCTTCGAAAACGGAAAGCGCTTCGGCGGGGGAGAGCTCTGAGACGGGCTCGCACGGGCGACCCCTCGGTCAAGACGGGGGGCTGAGGTCGGCGCTGCGCTTGCAGCCCCTCGCCAGGCCCCTGCGTCTCCCGTTACGTGGGAAAGGAGTGAGCTTCCGGGGAGAAGCCAGCGCGGCAGGCGGATGGGAACGGGGATCAGTTAACCGATGAACCCAGGTGCCAAGAGAAGAGCTCTTACGTGGATCTTTGTCTTGGAGACTGTGGTTCTCAGTCTTCACTGCTAATGCCACGTTCATGGAGAACCAAAGAGGTCGCATTTTATGTAACCAAAAAAATGGAAAAAGCTGGAAAACTTTGCTCGAGTTTGGCACGTGTGTGTGTGTGTGTGTGTGTGTGTGTGTGTGTGAGTTTGGTAGGGCCGCTGTGACAAAGTCCCTGGGGGCTGGGCACTTTGAACAACACGATGCACCTGCACCGTCCCCCGTCCTGGAGGCCGGAGCCCGCGGTCCAGGGGGGCAGGGCCGGCCCCTCCCGAGGCCTCTCTCCTTCTGTGTGGACCGCTGTCCTCTCCCCGTGTCTTCATGGGGCCGTCCCGCCATGTGTGTGTGTGTGTCCTGGTCTCCTCTTCTTACAAGGACCCGGGTCATGTTGGATCGGGACCCACCCAGGTGACCTTAAAGCAGCTCTTTAAAGACCCAAACTCCAAACACAGTCACATTCTGAGGTACAGGAGGCCAGGACTCCGACACAGGAATTTGGGGGACACGAGTCAGCCTGTGACCATCTGCCTCCGCAGTGCCCTTGGCTTTGGACAGCGCAGATACCCTGATGACCTTCCCCCACGTCCAGTGCCGCCTCCGTGCCAACCATATTCCTGTTCTCACGGCGTGACGCCTGGCTGGTGTGAACCAGACCGGCCAGGCCGGGACTCCAGGGTTGCGGGACTCATTTTACCTCTCCGCCTCCAGAGACTTGTGAAAACGAATCTAGAAACCCTCGAGCTGGGGCCAGGTTCTCCGACCCTCAGCAGGAAATTGTATTTTCCACTTCACGGCTGAAGAATGTGGAGCCGTTTCTTTATACGACATTGTGGGGAGGGAAGTTGGTGACGGCTCGCCGTGGCGCACAGCTGGCAGGCCACCTGACCCCGGCTGTTGTCCTGCTCTAATTGTGCGTTCGCAGCGCGTTTCGGGAGGGATCTGTGATTTTCTTGTGCTTTATAGGTTTTCACAGATCAGGTGCTCATTTCAGGCACCTTCCTACGCAGCCCGTGACTTCCCATCAAAAGAATCAGGGGGGGAAGATCCGTCGTGAAAAGAAAAATGTCCCCACCTGCTTCCGACAAACGGAGCCTCGACCGCCTGCCCCAGCTGTCCCACGGGGGCGCCCCCCCTCCCGCAGCCGCCCTCCTGCCCTCCCCCTGCCCTGGATCTCGCCCTTGCTTGGCGCCCTTGGCCAGTGCATCTTCTCCCGGCCCCAGCCTGAGAACTGAGGGCTGCCCGCTTGGCCAGGACGGATGGAGAACATTCCCAGAAACTGCTGGCTGGGACCCAGACCGCAGGAGGGAGGGAGTCCTGGTTCTTGGACAGTGGGGGACGCGGATTTTTTTTTCTTTTTAATTTGGATGGAAACATTCACCTCTGTGCTTCCCTGGGCCCGACTAGGCGGCGGCGGCCGTGGGTCCTGGTGAGGCCGGGAGGGCCCGAAGCAGGTGTGAGAAGCAGGTTGTGGGAACCGGGCTGGGGGAAGGAGCTTCTGGGCTCCTGGAGGAATCGAGGGCCGCGTCCTCCCGAAGGATCAACCAGCCGACACTGACCGAGACAGCTCCAGCCAGAACGGAGCAGCCCCGAGGTTGTGCCCGGAGCGCCGAGCCAGTGGATTTCCAGGACTGGGTTCTGGGAGACGGGAGCAGCCCCGGTTCTGGGAATCAGGCTGGGAGCTGCCTCCACACACGCCCGCCTCCCTGCTTGGCCTGGTCACACAAATTCTTCGGGCTCCCGGGCTTGGGCTTCTTGATTAGGCAGAAGGAGGAGGCGCGGGGTCTTGTGGGGATTTGCAGGAGTTTCCCCGACAAAGGGGTTGCAGAGTGGAGGGTCTGTCACACTCCCGACGGAAGTCCCTTCCCCAGGTGTGAGCAGAGATGTTAGCAGGCGGGGGGCGGGGCCCAGGGCAGGGTCCTCCACCCGGCTGTGTGCAGGGCCCTGCAGCACTCGGTCCCTCCGTCTGTCCCTCTGTCTTGATCTTGAGCATGGAGCAGGTAGAGCCGTCGCCGCTCAGGCAGGGGGTGGGCAGTGACAGGGACGGTCCCTGGCTGTAGGACAGGTCCTGGCGAGATGGTCAGGAGCAATCCCTTCCGCCTGGGCTGGCGGGGGCCCGCGGCGACCCAGCCACATGCAGCCTCCTGCGGACCAGGCTAAGCAGGGTCCAGCTCACCCACACTGGCCCTCACGCATTCCGTCCACGGGGACCTCTTGAGGGCCTGCGAGGCAGGAAGGGATAGAACATTCAGGATCCAGGGAGACAAGCCGTCAGCGAGTAATTCCCCGCCTGTTCCCTTCCTGGCGAGAGTGCAGGACGTGAGTGGGTGGCAGTGGCAAGCTGCACGGGGCACGGCAGGTGCAGGCAGGAGGAACTGGCAGCCCCTCTCCGGCTCAACCACATCCTGACCCCGCGAAGGTCCCCAGCAGCCCGGACATCCCCCTCCCCCTGCACCAACTGAGTGGATGGGGCACCTAGGAGCACAAGAAGTGGCCCCCGCCCCGCGGACAGGCCGTGCCATGGACATGCCCTAAACTGTTCGATCAAGCACCCCGATAACTAAGTAGATTTCTAACACATTCCTCTGTGTAGTGGGTGAACAGAGGCCCTTACGAGAGACGTCTGCACCCTAAGCCCCGTCCCTACAAACACACTCCTCTTTAGAATATGGGCCTTCGGGCTGGCTGGGGGGCTCTGTCCGTTAAGCATCTGACTTCGGCTCAGGTCATGATCTCGGAGTCCGTGGGTTCGAGCCCTGCATCAGGCTCTGTGCTGACAGCTCAGAGTCTGGAACCGGCTTCGGATTCTGTGTCTCCCTCTTTCTGCCCCTCCCCCACTCACACTCTGTCTTTCTCTCAAAAATAAACATTAAAAAAAAAGAATAAAACACAGGCCTTTGCAGACAGCACCCCCTTAAGGATGGCAGGCTGAGACCAGCCTGGATTTCAGGTGGGCCCCACATGGAATGGCTGTGCCCCATCAAAAGGGGAGGGGACACAGACACACCGGGAAGGAGACCAAGGCCACGCCGCGAGCACAGGGGTGGCCGGCCAGCACGGGAAGCCCGGAGGGAGGCCCGGACGCCCTCTCCCCCAGCGCCCCTGCAGCGGACCACCGACCCTGCCCACCCGGATTTCTGCCCCGGCCTCCAGAGACGTGACACACTATGTTTCTGCTGTGTTAAGTGTCTAATTTGCTGCAGTTCGTTCTAGGAAACGAATACTCTGTCATACACGTGTATTTGTGTATTCACGCAGTAAACGTAAACACTCTGTGTTCCTGTCTTGCGTGAAACTGGAAAGCCGCCGGCACGAAGCAGGAGGAACACAGAGAGAGGGAAGAGGAGAGCGAAATCGGGGTGACCCGGGGGCCGAGGGGCCGTGGGTCAGAGCGGAGGCGGCACGTGGCGCCCACGTCCCCTTCCCGTCCCCTCTGTTCTCTGGCGTGGACTAACGGCTTCACAGTAACTGATGGTTTTCGGGCCGGGACTCGGGCGCCGCGTTCATCTTCCGCACGGGCCGGCCTGCGGCTCGGGTGGGTCTCCGAAGCTCTCGGGGCCTCAGTCTCCTCACCGGTCGCGTGGCGGGAGGTGGCGGTACCCGGTCACACAAGCAGAGGGCTGGGGTGTGCCTTGCGGGTCCCCCAGGGCCGGGTGGTCCTTTCTAGGAAGAGACGACAAGAATGGCCCCTTTTGTCGTACATGTTAATGCTTTCCACAAGAGGACTCACCCCTTTGCGTAAATACCTTGAACTCAGTCAGGGGCGGGCCTGGGTGCTTTTGCTTAAAGGCTGAAATGCTCATTGAGCCACATCTGACTGCCTGTGGGTGGCTGAAAAACAGGTTCTCTCTGCCCCTGACCTACTCCTCACCGGGTCATATCAACTCGGAGTGGCTAGATGGCTGCCGCTGCCCCCACGCCTGCCCTTCCCCCACGGGACGGCTCTCCTCCTCCCAGAATATTCCCAGACAATGGCCAGCACCCGCAGGGTGGCAAAGGGAGGCACGGGACCCCGGGGAACCCCCAAGCCATTCCGCCCCAGCTCAACAAGCCGCCCTGGCACCCCGAGGGCCTGCCCACAGCAGGTGCCGGCTGAGTCACAGCACCTCCTTCCCTGGCTTCCGACACACTTGGAATAAAACCCATAGCTCACCCAGCTCCACTCCTACTGGCCTTTGTGGCCTGCAAACCTACCAAGATGGCTCCCACCCCAGGGCCTTTGCACCTACTGCTCTTCCTTGCCCCGAACACTCTGAGCAGACCCTTTACAAGACCGACATCTCCCGGTCACTGAGTCCCCACGCCATGATGCCTCCTCCTCCAGGAGGTCACCTCTTCATCCAGTTCGCCTCTGCGTCCGCTCTGTCTGACGGAGGGGCTCCGTGCACCCTTACTGTCTGGATGTGGTCCCGGTGCGGAGGGCACCGGTGGGCAAGGAGCCTAAATCCCACTGGCAGAGACAGAATGCAGGGGAGGGGGATGAGGGCAGGGGTTTTCTAGGAGCAGAGGGGAGGTCACTACCGCAGGCCCATGGGAAGCAGGGTGGTCTTCCTGGAAGAAGCAACACTACACACGGAACAAAAAGAGTGAGAGTCGGTCCCGTGAGGGCATGGGGTGGGAGGTCCCGGCAGAGGGTCAAGCCAGCCCAAAGGCAGGGAGACGAGCATTCTCCCAGGCTGGGGGTCTACTCCACCCCAAAGATCTGCACGAGGGAGAAGGGGGCTCCTCCCTCCAAGCCCCCTCCGGAGCCCCCTTCCCCCGGCCCCAGCTGCCAGCATGGCCCCCGGGAGTGTGGGAGGCCCCCTCCCACTGGCCAGGCAGTAGCTTGCCCGGGGCAGGGGGGCGGGGGGAGCGGGCCTCAGTCGCTCTGGAGGAAGATCAGGAAGCCTTGTAGGAAAGACTGAGAAAACCAAACCAAACCAGAAACCCTCGCCGCTGTGGCAGCGAACCCGGGACAGTCGGCGTGCCTTCTCGGGACAGTCTGAGGACGGAGCCCACCGAGGCGGGAGGCGGAGAAAGGACAGGAGGCTGGCGGGCAGGGCCTGGGACGCAGATCCAGATAGCTGGTCGCGGCCACACGGGTGCCCGGAGGCACCTGGCTTCAGGTGTGCACCCGTCCTTCGGACCCCAGCACCCGGGCCCCGTCCTGTCCCCTTCGGGCACGGAGGGCGCGGCACACGGCGCCAGGCGAGGCCAGACCCCAGACTACAGGCCCCCCTAATCGGCCAGGGACATTCGGTCCGTTGGATGAGGACAGGGGCAGGTGACGTCCAAAGCCAATGTCTGTGGCTCTGGGAGCCCCGGATGATCTACAGCCTTGCTCCCCACCTCCTGTGCAGACGGGTGGGTGACTCCGCGTCTCTGTGCCTTGGTTTCCTCAACTGCCTTGCAGGGGTCGCCGCAATGGTCCCGCAGCACCGGTAGGCAAGAGCACTCCGCCACAGGGTTCGATGGGCCAGTCCAGGCAAGCGAGGTGGGGTCCATGGTGACCCTCCCAAAGTGCCGCCTTTCTGTCCCTTCTGGGGACCGCGCTTCTAGGTCCCCAGGGCCAGGGTCATGGACCCTCTCTGGAGGCCGCCTGCCCGCAGGCCGGGCCTGGGAGTTTGGGAAGCCAAAGGGAGACCTTGGGGACAGAGGTGTGGCCCTGTCCCAGGGACGGAGAGTGCAGGTGGTAAGTGAGTGAGGGAGGGGTGCCCTCTCCAACCCTGGGACCTGGGACAGATGCTAGGTCAGTGCCCGCACACGCTCCGTGTCTGCTCCGTGCTGAGCCCCCTCGCCTTTTGTCCCCCCCCCCCCCCGGGCAATGGTATCCTTCTAGATGCTGGTCACCCTGCACCCATCGGGCAGTGCGCCCCCTCCCCCATTCACACCCCCCTGGGGCTTCAGGCCACGAGCCTGTTTAGAAACAGGTGTTTACAGATATGATTAGTTAAGATGAGGTCACGCTAGATGGAGTAGAGTGTGCGCCCTGAGTCCAGTGACCAGAGTCCTTCTAGGGGGACCCGGTGAAGACACAGGCAGGAAGGCCACGAACCCCTCCAGAGGCCGAGACCGGAGGGACGCAGCTGCGAACCAGGGGACACCCGGGGGTGTCAGAAGCCACCAGGAGCGGGGAGAGGGAAAGGACAGATTCTTCCCTGGAGCCCTTGGAGGGAGGGCGGCTCTCAGACACTTTGATTCGGGGCTTCCAGTGTCTGGAAGCGGTTTTCAGGCACCTGGGTTGTGGGCATTACTTGTGGGTGCCCCAGGACCCCCAGGCAGCCCCCCGTCTGCATCCCGCCACCACCCGTCTCCTGAGCCTCACACCTGCATTTCCACCTGCCGGCCAGACGGCTCCTCTCCAGAGAGACCTGTTCCTGCTCTGGGACTCCTCACCCGGGGGACTGCTGAGCCAGAGCCCAGGTGTCACTGGACCCCTCCCTGCACCCCCCCCAGTGACTCATCAAGCCCTTCACACCCCACCTCCCACGTCCTTCTCGGAGACCAGAGAGCCATGACCCAGTGCAACCCTGAAGACTTGATGGGTCCTTGGCTTTCAAAACAAACCCAACGCCATCCCTGAACCAACCGGGGGCATCTGCAGGCGCCGGACCGCACACGCCGTGGCCGTCGAATTCCCCACGCGGCGCTGGTCCGTGGCTGAGGAGGAAGGTGCCCTCGCTCCAGGGGACGAAGCACCATCTTGCGGCAGCTCACATTCGGGAAGAGGAAACCCGCCCGTCCCGCAGTCTGCCTACGGAGAGAAGGCGAGAGTGTGGGAAGCGGGCTGATGATTGCCGAATCCAGGCCCAGGCAAACAGCGTTGGTCTACTGTTCCTTCATCTTGTGGAAGGTGTAAATCTATGTAATAAACAGCGGAGGGGCACCAGGGGGGCTCCGTCGGTTGAGCGTCCGACTTCAGCTCAGGTCATGATCTCACGGTTCGTGAGTTCGAGCCCCGCGTCAGGCTCTGTGCTGACGGCCCAGAGCCCGGAGCCTGCTTCCAATTCTGAGTCTCCCCCTCTCTCTGCCTCTCCCCCTGTTCACACTCTGTCTTTAGTCCTCTCCCAAAAGTAAACAAACATTAAAAAATCTTTTTTAAGTGAGGGGAGCGCTCAGCCCATCCTCCAGACTCCTGCCACCCGCCGCCGGGCCGTCTCTGCGCCAGCCCCTTCCTGCTCGCCCCACCTGCCATCCGCACTGCAGCCGCACTGATCTCCCCCAGATCAGAGCTCGTCATGCCCTTCCCGGCTGGGAGCCCTCCAAGCCTCTCCTCGGACAAAGTTCAAATTCCTTAAACGGCCTACGAGGCCCTTTGTTACCTCCCCAGGCCCGCACTGCTCTTCACCTCCCTTCTCACCTCCCACCCTGCACAGGGACGTCCTCCCCCATCTCCACCTGCCTGTTCCACCTGCTGCTGTCAACTCAGATGCCCCCTTTCTGCGACTCATGTGTCCACACCTCGTGCGCTATGCAGCACAGTTACTCTGTACGTGATCTATCAAAGCTCAGATGCTGTAAATACTTTCTGAGGGCACTTCTCTTCCGCCCGACAGTGTCTCCACGAGAAGGACGGAGACTGTACTGTCATATCTCCTACCCACCAGGCAGAGGACTTGGCACATTGTGAGTATCAACACATAACCAATGAGGGGACAAACATTTTGGGACTGGGTGGATGGATGGGTGGACAGATGGACGGATGGGCGGATGGATGGATGGATGAAGAGGTGGGTGAGTGAGTGGATGAATGGATGGGTGGATGGACGGATGGACGGACGGACGGACGGATGGACGGATGGACAGATGGATGCATGGATGGATGCATGGATGGAGAGGTGGGTGAATGAGTGGATGGATGGATGGGTGGATGGATGGACAGATGGATGGACGGATGGATTGAAGGATGGATAGACGGATGGATGGACGGATGGAGGGACGGAAGGACGGACGGGTGGATGGACGGGTGGACGAACAGGTGGATGGACGGACGGACGGACGGATGGATGGATGGACGGATGGACGGATGGATGCATGGATGGAGAGGTGGGTGAATGAGTGGATGGATGGATGGGTGGATGGATGGATGGACGGATGGATGGACGGAAGGATGGATGGGTGGATGGATGGATGGATGGACAGATGGATGGACAGATGGATGGATGGAAGGATGGATGGGTGGATGGATGGATGGACAGATGGATGGATGGATGGATGGATGGAGGAAAGAGCACAAAGATGCTGCGAGCCCCCAGAGGAGGAGGGGGTCCAGTCAAGCTGCAGGAGGCCTCCTGGAAGACTCGAGGGACAGCATTTTGGAGAAGCTGCAGTTTAATGAGCGCTTCCTCCGTGCTGGCACCTTGAGTGTAATGCCTTCCTTCATCCTCATGGCAGCTTTTGGAGTGAGATGTCTTTCCCTCTCTAGGTCCCTTTTCATTGGAAATTACTATTGTAATAAAAATTTTAAATAAGTAACACTTGCACCTGACCTAGCATTTAAAAGGTGGACAAGGAGACACAGTAAGAAATGCACTCTCCTCACGGCTGAACCCCCAGACTGTGGTTGACAAGGCAGGAGCTCAATAAACATGGATGAATAGATTGACATTTTACAGGAGAAGAAACGAAAGCTCAGAGGTTCGGGAACTTGCCCGACATCCCACAGCTTGTTAAATCAGCAACGTCAGGGTCTGCAATTACGGTGTGCCGTAGGGTTCCTCTAACTGCAGACCTGCCCTGTCGGCCCCGGGGGATGGTGGGAAACGGGGTTGGGAGTGTGGGCAAGGTGCGGGTCGGGGACAAAGGCTCCGAGGCAGCAAAGTCCTGGCGCCATCCGGGGACAGAGAGGGATTTGCCCAGAGCAGAGGTCTCAATCAAGAAATGAGGTGGGGCTGAAGGCATCAAGGCCTTGAATGCCAGGCTGAGGACCGGGCACTGCCTTGTCCGGCTCTAAGGGGCACTGCTGGGAGCCGGAGCAGAGCCAGACACAGGAAAAGGGCAAATGCGATCTTTCTGGTGTTGGGAAGGCGCTGGAAGGCTGGTGTCCCACAGTGGGGCGGGGCCAGGGGACCCAGAGGGACCAGCCAGACACAGTCCCGAGGCCTCAGCTGGGGGGCGGTTAGAAATGGGGGGGTTGCTTGTCGAGGTGAGAACAGGTTCTGCTTGGCACCGCCTGGGGGGAGGGGCAGAGTGCTAGATCATTCTGGAATAGCCTACCGGGAGGGGGCAACGGGTGGTACCCGACGGGTCTTAAAAGGGGACGTTGGGATTCTGACACCTGCTGTGGCCTGGCACCTCCGTGTGACCCCTGGAGGACACCGGGCTGAGAAACAGGCGGGCACCTGGGCGGGTCCTGCAGGAGCCACTCAGGGGGTCCCGCCCACAGTCGGAGTCACGGGACGGAGGGGAGGATGGGGCCGGGGCCGCGGGTCTCACGGGGGACAGGGTCTCCGAGTGGGAAGACAGCTGCGCGGGCGGGTGTGCGGACAGGCCGCTGTGCTTCACGCCTCGAGCTGCGCACGCGGAGACGGCTCGACGGCCAAATCTGGGCCGCCAGGGTTTCACCAGAACAGAAAGCAGTGGCGGCGCGTTCAGAACCGCCAATCCCGACCCACAGGCCAGAGCTGGCGGCGGGGCGTAGGGGGACCACGCAGCCCCAGGGACAGGACCGCGGGGGAGGGGGGCGTCCGGCAGAGGGGTGCCCGGTGGCTCGGCCATAGGCGTCCGACCCTGGATTTCGGCTCAGGTCACGGTCGCAGGGTTCGAGGGGTCGAGCCCCGGCTCAGACTCCGTGCGGACAGTGTGGAGCCTGCTTGGGATTCTCTCTCTCCTCTCCCTCTGCCCCGTGCCCTCTGTCTCTCAAAAAATAATTTAACAAAACATGTCTTCTAGAACCAAGGTGCTCTATCCAACGGCGGGGCTGGGGTGGGGAGGGAGACAGAGGCCTTCCCCTCTCCCCGCCCTCTCTACCCAAGGAAGGAGTCTGTTCGGGACGCTTGTGCCCTGAGAAGCTGGAGTTACCCGGGGACCCGGCGTTCGGGGAGCCCATCTTGGAATCCGCCCGGAAAAGGGCCCCTCTTTGTCCGTAAGGAACCCACAGATCCCCTGGCGTGTGTCACTGGAGGGGACTGCCGTGTGCGACCCGGCGCTTCCCGGAGGTGACCCCGCTCTCCGGCACGTGTAGACGGTGCCCCCCAGCTCGTAGCTGCGCCAGCAAACGCAGCGGCGACCCGCGTAGGCGGTGGTCCTGGTGGCCACCGGTCTTTGCTGTGCTTTTTCAAGACAAAGTGTTTTTCTTTCTTCTCGCCGTGGCTGGGACGCCAGAGAGCGCAGCGGGGGTGGTCTGGGGCAGGGGCACAGAGGACCGACGGGCCGGGGGGCCACGGCTGTGGGTGTATGAGGCCCCCCTGGCTGCCGCGGACTGGGCGGCCTAGAGCGACTGGGGGGTGTGGCCTCCCAGGGTGGGAGTGCCAGCGGGCTGCCTCCTCCTGGAGGCCCGGGACAACCTGCCCACGCCTGCCCCAGTCCTGGCGGTGCTGGAGACCCTCGGCCCAACCGGCTTCTGCCGCCCTCCTACAACGTTGTCCCCGCGTGTCCCTGTCCAAACTTCTTCGTCTTCTTGTTTATGTTGTTTATTTTTTAGAGAGACAGAGCACGAGCAGGGGAGGGGCACAGAGAGAGGGAGACACAGAATCCGAAGCAGCTCCAGGCTCTGAGCTGTCAGCACAGAGCCCGACGCGGGGCTCAAACCCACGAACCGTGAGATCGTGACCTGAGCCGAGGTCGGACGCTTCCCCGACGGAGCCCCCCAGGGACCCCAAATTTCATCATCTTATAAGGACACTGGGCACTGGGTGCAGTTAACTTGGTTCCACTGCAAAGACCCCCATTTCCAAATTCAGTCCCATTTGGAGGTCACGGGGGGACACGAATTTTTTCGGAACACCATTCAACCCAGGAGGGAGCTCGTGGAAGGACCCTGGGTCCCCGTCTCCGTGCCCTTTCACCTTCCTGATCAGGGGCCAGAGCGCCAGCCACAGGGACGTCAGGAAGGCTGGCCAGTGATGCGTCCTGTGGCCCCTTCCACGGGGATTCCTGATTGGGTGCTGCTCTGAGGGAGGGGAGGGGAGGGCGAGGCTCCGCCAGGGTCGGCAGGGGTGCGCCTGCGGACAGCCGGCCCCCCTGCAGGCAGAGGCCGAGCGTCGGGTGAGCTCAGCGGCCTGACGGGGACGCCCGGCTCCCATGTGGGGCCCCGCTGCCCGCCGGCCTGGCCAAGCGCCCCGCACGACCCTGTGCCCAGTGGACGGCCACTCCACGGACCGACGGGCCTTTGTCTCCTGCGAGCCGACTCCTGTGGGCTGCAAACAGGATGCAACCTGACCGGGGAGGGGTGGGAGGAGAGGGCCAGGTTTCTAGAACACGCTGACAATAACGGGGCGGCGATTGCGTCAGAGATCGCTTATCAGCACTCGCCACGTTTCAGGCGTTTTCCACCCACAAGCCCTTATTTTCCCACACTCTCTTCTGGAAACTTCCCACCGCCCCATCGGAGAGCAGACTCTCGTTTCCCTCTCCTTCGTGTGGGGCAGGCTGCTGACCGAACCAGCATCAAGCCCGCACCACCCTCCCGGGCATTCAGGCTGGGCCGCCGCCCTCCCGGGAGACCTGTGGGCAGAACGGCCCTCGAGCCCTTCCCCCGTCCGGTCCCTCGGGATCCCGGGCGACAGGCGGGCGATTGGCGTTTCAAGCCACCGAGTCTGGGGAGGTGTGTTTGCACAAACTGATCATGGGGTCGCCAGCCCATTTCTCAGGTGAGGAAGATGAGGCTCCGACGCGGAGGTAAACTTGCACGGGGCCACACAGCAGACAGACAGGAGAGTCTGAATCCAAAGCCCAGCTTGTGGCCTGAACTTACTCTTCAATGCGAGTCAGTGGTGTTTCCCGGGCCGGGAAGAAGGCCACTGGGAGCGCTCTCCTGGGGGCACAAGAGGACAGCGGGCTCAGGCGGGGGGCCTGGCTTGGGATCCGGACGTGCACCTGCTGCCGGGGGCCTGGGCCACCTTGCCCTTGGCAGGCTCTCTGGGCACCTGTGTGTCCCGGGGGCTCATCCCTCTGTCGGTACTGTTTCCTGAGCACCTGCTGCGTGCCAGGCCCCTGCCAGGAGCTCGGGGGTCAGAGGCGAGTAGAGTTCCCGGCACGGGAGAGCCATGCCGACAGGCGGAGGTCCCGGAGGGTCACCCGGTCTCCCCCAGCAGAGCAGGCTCCCTGCACGACTGTCTCCCGGCCACGGTCCCCTCGCTGACGCATCCCGGGGGCGAAGTGGGTGCCGGACTCTTGTCTGAGCCCTAGGCACGTATGGAGTGATCTAACGCCTCATGCCCATTTTACAGACCTGCAGGACTGAGGCAGAGAGAAGCAACCAGACTCGCCCAGGTGTCCGGGCCAGCAGGAGGCGGTCCTGACGATCTGGTTCAGAGCCCGTGCTGGTAACCGCAAACGGCGAGTGCTTGGGAAACGCCTGCACAGTGAGCGGCTGGGCGGTTCCAGGCTGCGAGTGGGGGTGTCGACGGGGCGCCCCAGGGGGCCGGCCTTCCGCTGCGCTGCGCTCTCAGCCCGCGGGGCGCGTCCAGGCAGCTGACTGCAGGTAGCGGTGAGGTAAGCGAGCTGGCACCTGCTAGCCTGAGTCACATGGAGAGAGTCGTCCCGTTTCAATCACTCGTCAGCCCTGAATAAACGGAGACGGTCTCGGGCTCGCGATGACGAATGTTTTTGGGCGAAGACAGAAGCCCTGGCGGAGGGCGGCCGGTTCTGTCAACAGTTTTGGAACATTATGTTTCCATTGCATTCATTTGTCTCGTGTCTGATACTCCACGCGATCCTGTGTCTTCACTGGGGGTAGGTTCGCGGCAAGCTTCTGAAACCCCTGAATCACAGTGGCTCGGGTGACAGAGGTTTATTTCTCTGAAGCAAACGCAGCCCTGAGATGAAACTCCCAGGACTGGTGGAGAGGCTCCGCGGCCATCAGGAGCCCTGGCCCCTTCTGTCTTCTTGTGTTTCCTCATGGTCCAACATAGCTGCCAGTGCTCCAGCTATCATGCTTGCGTTCCAGAAGGAAGAAGGGGACCTGAAGCATACATCGTCCTCCCTCGGGAGGGAATTTTGGGATGGCTGGGTGGCTCAGCCGGTTGAGCATCTGATCTTGACTTTGGCTCAGGTCATGATCTCACGGTTCGTGGCTTCAAGCCCCGAGTAGGCTCTGTGCTGACAGTTAGGAGCCTGCTTGGGATTTTCTCTCTCCTTCTCTCTCTGCCTCTTCCCTGCTCTCTCTCAAAATAAATAAATATTAAAAAGAAAAGGAGGAAACTTCCACCTGCCACCCCTGCCTGCACGCAGGACTGAGGGGAGTGTCCACCCTCACTGCAAGGCGACCTGGGAAATACAGCTTGGGTCCTGGGCAGCCACACACTCAGCCACGAATCAGGGATTTCATGTAAGGAAGGTGTGAACGCAAGCTGAGGACACAGACGGCTTTCCTTCCGTGCTCTCTTTTTAATTTAAAATTAAGTTGGGGGTGGGGGCACCTGACTGGCTCAGTCGGTAGAGGATGCGAGTCTTGACCTCGGTCGGGGTTGTGAGTCTGAGCCCCACTGACTTTAAAAAATAGAATTAAAAAACAAATGGAGGAAAGAGAGTCCCCTTTAACGTTTTCAATGTTTATTTTTCAGGAAGAGAGAGAGAGACAGAGCATGAGCAGGGAGGGGCAGAGAGAGAGGGAGACAGAATCCAAAGTAGGCTCCAGGCTCTGAGCTGTCAGCACAGAGCCCGACGCGGGGCTCGAACTCATGGACTGCGAGATTGTGACCTGAGTCGAAGTCGGAGGCTTAACCAACTGAGCCACTCAGGCTCAAGAGTCACTTTATTTTTGTTTTTATTTATGTTTTTAATTTATTTTTGAGAGAGAGAGAGAGAGACAGTGCGAGCAGGGGAGGGGCAGAGAGAGAGGGAGACACAGAATCGGAAGCAGGCTCCAGGCTCTGAGCTATCAGCACAGAGCCCGATGCGGGGCTCGAACCCACAAACCGTGAGTTCATGACCTGAGCCGAAGTCGGACGCTTAACCGACCGAGCCACCGGGGCTCCCCCAAGAGCCACTTTAAAGATAAAGCTAAGTGGGGGCGCCTGGGGGCTCAGTCGGTTGAGCATCCAACTTTGGCTCAGGTCATGACCTCACGGTTCGTGGATTCGAGCCCCACATCAGGCTCTGTGCTGACCACTAGCACAGAGCCTGGAGCTGCTTCGGATTCTGTCTCCCTCTCTCTCTGCTCCTCCCGTGCTCATGCTCTGTTTTTCTCAAAAGGCAAATAAACACTAAAAATTTTAAAGAAATAAAGGAAATAAGTAAATAAAAGAACAGGTGGCATGTGGCCGGGGCAAAGGCTGCCAAGCTGGCGCTGGGCTCACCGTGATTTGGGAAACGGAAGAAGAGGGTCAGGTCTGGTCCTCATGACGAGGCCTCAGGCCCCGGGCGGCGGGGCTGCGAGCAGAAGAGATGGACACAGGGCTCCAAGGTGCTGGTTCCCGAAGACACACGGAAGGCTTCAGAGCCGGGAGTGCAGGGTGAGGTGGAAGAGGGGTGCCCGCAGGGGTGGGGAGGCCTGTGAGGAGGGTCCTGCCGGTCTGTGCCCATTCGCTTGGGAGAAGCAGGAGCCGAGGCCCCGGGGGAGGGGGGGCTTAAGAACCAGAAAGATTTGGAGCAGAGGTCAGAGGTCAGCAGGTCAGAGGCCGCTCAGGGGACCCCCCGCCCCCGGGTCTGTTCAGCCGAGGCCGCAGGGGATCCTGCAGAAGCCAGCGGCCAAGGCGGCACGCGGGTGCGGGCTCCTACGCGCCCGGCGCTGACCTCGTCTGCATCATCCCTTTGGGCCGTCACAGCACAGTGAGCCTGCCGCCGCTCTGTCCCCGTCATACCGTGCGGGGACCCTGAGCCCCGTGGTCTCATAGCACGTGCGCGGAGCGGACCCCCGGAGCCCCGCTGTCCCCTGATGCCCAGAGTGGGACCTGGCGCCTCAAGGGTCACTGAGCAGAAGAGCCGGTCAGGGAGCGAGTGTGCCTGGACCGAGCCGCCCTCCCTCCGCCCGGCAGCCCCTGGCGGAGGCTTTGATTTTCCCAAAATAAAAGGGCGTGGGGACCGGAAGCGAGCACTCCGCCTCCAGGACTTCTCTGGGCGGGAGGCCAGCAGACGGCGTGTCCGCGGGGTCGGCTGCCGGGCCTCTCCGCTGGGTTATTTGGGAGCATGCGCCAGCCTTCCTTTAGCTTTTGGGGGTGCCCCGTGCTGGGCAGAGGCCCTCCCGGGGACGGCCTGCGGGGACAGCTTCCCTGGGAGCCCCCGGACAGGATGCCGGCTGGGATGGCTTCGCCCCTGCCCCGGACCGGGCCACTTCCGGGGCCTGCCGTGCTGCTGCGGGGACTGGAAAGTTCTGCAGGGCAGGCGGTTTCTTGAAGAGCAACTAAGAACGCGCCCCTCCCC
>NC_043710.1:2984770-2989386 GCF_006229205.1 Suricata suricatta
AGTCACCCCGCCTCGGGGCTCCCTGCCTCACGAGCTAACACTTTCTCAAAAAATCCCCTAAGCCAGTTCGGTTGGGTATTCTGGTATTTGCCGTGAAGGTGGTCACGTGAGAATCTGGACTCTGATGAAGATGATGTTTCAAATTAGAAAAAAAGAAGCCACAGGGTGGGGCCCACAGGGAGAGGTCATCGGGCCCTTACCTCTCTCCTTCCCCGGTGAAGTCCGGGCCGCGCAGGGTGTGGAGCAGGAAACCGGGAAGCAAGGCTGGGTGGTGACCTCCTCGTCTGCACAGGAAGTGGAGGACCATCAGATGAAAGACGTGAGCAGAGCAGGGAACAGTATCCAGTGGACAAAGGCCAGTCTCTTCCGCAAATGGTGCTGGGAGAACGGGACCGCGACAGGCAGAAGAATGAAGCTGGACACCGTCTTACATCGTCACAAAAATAAAGTGGATGAAAGACCTACATGTGAGACAGGAAAGCATCAACATCCTAGAGGAGAACCCAGACAACAACCTGACCTTGGACACAGAAACTTCTGGCACAACACGTCTCGGGAGGTGAGGGAAACAAAAGATAAAGTGAACTATCGGGACCTCATCCAGACAGAAAGCTGCTCCACGGCAAAGGGAACAATCAACAAAACTAAAAGGCAACCGAGGGAGTGGGGAAAGATATTTGCAAGTGACATATTGGATGACGGGTTAGTATCCAAAGTCTATAAAGAACTTACCAAACGCAACACCCAAAGAACAGATTCCAGTGAAGAAATGGGCTAAAGACACGAACAGACACTTGCAAAGACATCTAGACGGCCAGCATCACTCATCATCGGGGAACTCTAAGTCAGAACCACAAATGTAAGACACCGCCGCACACCTGTCAGAATGGCCAACATTAACTACTCAGGAAACGACAGATGTTGGTGGGGAGGCAGAGAAGGGGGAACCCTCTCGCCCGGCTGGCGGGAGCGCAAACGGATGCCGCCGCTCTGGGGAACAGTGTGGAGGCTCCTCAAACAGTTAAAATAGAACTACCCTACGACCCAGCAGAAGCACTGCTGGGAATTTATCCAAACGGTACAAAAATGTTGATTCAGAGGGAAGCACGCACCCCAATGTTTATAGCAGCGCGGTCTATGACAGCCAAACTATGGAAAGAGCCCAAGCGTCCACTGACTGATGAGTGGGTGAGGAAGATGTGGTGTGCGTGCACACACACACACACACACACACACACACACTCTGGAATACTACTCGGCAATCAAAAAGAAGGAAATCCTGTCATTTGCAACAGCGGGGATGGAACTGGAGTGTGTTACACTAAGCGAAATAAGTCAGCCAGAGAAAGACAAATCCCACGATTTCACACATATGTGGAATTTAAGAAACAAAATAGATGAGGGAGGCGTGCGTGGCTCAGAGGTTGAGCGTCCTACTCTTGATTTCAGGCTCTGGGCATGATCTCGAGGTTCTTGAGTTCAAGCCCCTCCTCGGGCTCTGGTCTGACCATGCAGAACCTGCTTGGGATCCTCTCTCTCCCTTTCACTCTGCCCCTCCCACACCCTCGCGTTCTGTCTCTTGAAATGAATAAACTCAAAAATAAAAACAGACCAACGTAGGGGAAGGGAAGAAGTAAGGTAAAAACCGAGAGGCAAACCATAAGAGACCCTTAAATACAGAGAACAAGAAGGTCGATGGAGCGAGGTGGGGGACGGGCTGGATGGGTGAGGGGCCTGGAGGAGGCACCTGCGGGGGGGCTCTGGGTGTTGCACGAGATGAATCAGGGGTTCCGCTGAAACTAACACCACGTTTGTTAACTTGAGTTTAAATAAAGACGAAACAAAACAAAGTAGGCGACTTCTCACGGCAACTACCTAGAGAACTAGAAACGTCTACTTGTCAAAGAAAACTCGACCGTTGCCCCCCACCCAGGTTCACTTCCTGCGGATTTAGTTCCCCTCGGTCCGGAGTGACGGTCCTGTCTGCCGCCCAGACGCCTGTCCCTCGCTCCACGTGGCATTCACCGTCTCGCACCGCCACCAGAGCAGGAGTGAGGACAGATGGGCACTTGGAGAGAGGGGCCGCGTTCACAGACTCCGCCTGCCGGGTTATCGGTGTGTGTGTGCTGTTCCTCGTCTCTGACGGTAAACCTCCGGGGTGTCTGCGAGCAGGAAGCAGGGCGGCGTGTGTGGGGTCTGGCGCTCTCCGCGGCTCCAGGCCACCTGGGGGGTCTCGGGTGTCCCCCGCGGGGAAGGGGGCTGCTGGACAAACAGGGGTGGAAGGCAGACGGCCACCCAGATGCTCACAGACGAGGGAACTGAGTTCAGGGTCAGCCACCTGTCCGGCGCCATCTGTTCCTTCCCTTCCCGATACGTGTTTGCGGAGCACCTGCTCGTGCCGGGCGAGGCCGGGACAGGAGATGCGCCGGCGGCCACTTACACGGAGGAGCTTCCGTCCCAGCGGCAGAGCCGGGTGTGACCCAGGAGCCACGGGAACGGACTGCGCCTCTCTCAGGTGCGATGACGCCAGGCGGTGGGGCAGCAGGGCGGCAGGGGTAGGGCGGCCTCTGGGAGCCTGCCGCGGGGATGGAGGGCTCGCGCTGGTTTGGGGGACAGTGCCGACCGTCGGAGCCAGGGCTGAGGTCCCCAGGAGTCCAGGACACTGGTCCTCGAGACCTGTGAGCCCCACCCCCCCAAACACCTTGCTTGGTGGCGGAAACCGCTCCCAGCTTTGTTCCCGTTTGTGCCCAGTCCTGTTTTGCAGCTTGAACCTGCCAGGAGTTCGGCTTTTGTCCCGAGAGCCAGGGGAAGGCCCCACAGAGGCCTGTGATCAGACCTGCGTCCGCCCGGCACCGCCCTGGCTGCAGGCCCGGAGGGACCTAGCGGGGGCGCCTGGGAGCCGGGTTTGGAGGCCGCCAGACTGGACGGGGTGGGGGGTGCTGGAGGGGGTCCTGGGCCGCGTGAGGTGTGGAGGGACCAGTGAGATGGGTTCCGGGCTGCTTGGAGATGGGGAGGTGCCCCGCAGGCTCACGGGGCATCGAGTGGGCGGGGATGTGCATTACGGGGCTGTAGTGAGGCCTTTCGGAGTGTGGGCGCCCACTGGCCCGGGAGGGCAGGGGGCCTCCTGATTCCCCCAGGAACCTTCTGGAAATGTGTTCCACCTGCGGATGCCAGGCTCCACCCCCAGAAAGTCTGATTCAGCCCTGGGTGGGGCCCGCCTGTTGCCTCACCAGGGCCGGGGGCAGAATGGCGGTTGGGTCATGGCTGTGAAGTAGCTGAGTCTCGTCACCCCCATGGCCAGCCACCCCGGACAGGGCAGGACGGGGCCACAGAGGGTGGTCCTGGCTCTGCCAGCGTCTCCCACCCCTGCCAGCCCAGAGCTGGGGGGGAGCCCCTCGGGGGGGGGGTGTCCCGTGGAGGCAGGTGGGTCCCCTCAGGTACACTGACGGCTGAGCCTGGAGCGTAGAGCCCGCGGTCCCCAGGCCGCCGCGGTGCAGGGCATGCGGCGTTTGTTTTGTTTCAGGTTAATCTGAGAGGCGCTGTCACCCAGTTTGTAAAGCAAATGGGGCGTGGCCCGCCCTCCGTCCTCCCTGTCCAGGCTCCGGCCATGGCAGGGTGCTCCCTTCTCACAAGGGTGGGCTCAACGCCCTTCCGCTCCGCATCCAGGGGCGGTGCCCACCAGGGGGCCTGGGGGGTGCCCCCTGAGGGAGGAGTGAGCATTCACTCCCAACCCTGCATTTCCTGTGACCCTCCCCCAGGGCCGCTGTGAGACCCAGGGACGCAGGAGGGGGCAGAGGGCAGAGCGAGGGTCACAGCCCCTCCCCCAAGTTGGTCCCGATTACCATCAGGAGACACTGGCTGCCTCAGGCACTGGGGAGGGAGGCGCCGCCTTGGGGTAAACAAAGTGTGCCGCCCGGTGCTTAGGGGCCCTGGGGTCAGGGAAAGGCCCCCACAGGTGCAGTGATGAGCTTGCAGGGCTACGAGCAGAAGGAAGTGTTTGTCAAGTCACAAGGTGGAGCTCCGACCAGACGCCAAGCCTTCTGACTCGAGGCCCACGGCAGTTCCAGGACACTGGACCGTGTTTCCGGAAGGGGCTTTTTGGGTTGAGTTTCATAGGATAAGTAGGAGTTCTGCAGACAGCGGCTCGGGCACAGGAAGCGGCAAGCAGATAGATTCGTGGGGCTGGTTCCTGGTGGGTTGAGAACCATTTGCAGCCCAAAGGTCTATCTTCCAGACAAAAAGGAGCCGGTAACGTGTCGGCAGCAGGACAATGACGTGACTGAACGTGCGGCTCACCTTACGGGAGATGCAGTGAACGTCGTTGCTCATCAGAAAAAGAGAAAACAGAATTTCGACTAGCTTGCTGAGCGCTTTCAGGCTGAGTCACGGGGGAAGGGACACAGGGACAGGTACTGTCACGTCAGAGACCCCAGGGCCGTGGCTCAGGCGGTGGAGCCGCTCTGGGTGTTTCCAAGGTGCTCGGAGGGCTCGCCTCCTGCTTGAGCTGCGAGGGGACCTTGGACTGTAGTCGAGAGGTGGATCCCCCCTTGGGACAGGCAAGAAGTGCAGGTGCAGAGAGAGGCCGGTGATCAGCAGGGGGCGGGGGCGGGGCTCGC
>NC_043710.1:2989486-2999261 GCF_006229205.1 Suricata suricatta
GGAAGAACTAGGCGCAGAAAGCGGCTCTAACCTTACTTTTCAAGGGAGCCACGTGACTTCCGCGCACCTCACTGGAAGTATCTGTTTAGCAAAAAAAAAAAAAGAAAAGGGCAAAGAAAGGAATGGAACGTGGATTGTCTTCTTTGTGGAGCAGCCGCTCCGTCACAGAGGTCGTGGCTCTGCTCAGAGGGCAATCAGATCCGTCCCCAGCGGTCACCACAGCCCCAGAGGCCCTGCCACCCCGAAGCAGTGGTTCTGGGAGCGGGGACGAGAAGACGCGCCAGGACCAGAGGCCGCAGGACCGGAAGAGACTCCTGACAAACCTCCGGGGCTCCGGGTGAGATGTCACTGCTGCCGTTTCCGCCGCCGCGCATCTGGGCAAGCGCCCAAGTCTCCCTGGTGGTCCCTGCCGAGCGCGAGGAAGCCACAGGGGCGGGGCCAGGACCCCACCCAGCTCCCCGGCCACACCCGTTCACTGTCTGGCAGATGAGGAAAAACTCAGAAAATGTGGAAAACACAGCAAGTCTGTGTGGCACCCCAAAACTCAGGCTCAAGCGCTCGCCGTGTACCCTCTGTCTCACGCCCCCCACTCCTTCCGTCCCACCAAGCGGGGGCCCCGCGTGCGTTCGAGGGGGCCTCCCCCCAGTGCTCCGGCCTGGCGTCGGGCCCCCTGCTCCGGGGGGCTCGTGCCCGTTCACCCCGTCCCCAGGCGCCCGGCCCCGCGGAGCAGCACGGACTCTTCTCACCCATCACCGTTCCCGAGCCCGCCGCTCCGATCCGGGCCCGGGGAGGGGGTCGCGCAAGGCTGCTCAGGGCCCTGCTCCTCCCGCCTCGCCACGTGCACAGGGTGCGGGGGGCACCCCGCGCGGGCCTGAGAGGAGACGGTGTGGGAAGCGCGGGCGCCAAGGCCCCTGGCGGCACACCTGGCGCGGGGCGTGCGAGGCATCGGGGACACGGGGTGGGTGTCGGGGTGTCCTCAGCTTTGAGGGAATGGAAGACCCTCTCAAGTCCGCCTCTGTTCTAGGAACGGGCACGTCTTCCAGAAAACCTCCCGCCCCCCGCCCTAAGCTACTCATAAGCCAAGCCACCGACAGTCACGGGCCGTGACGGCGCGTCTGTCACCCGTAGAATGGGCTGGCACGCGGGGCCCACACAGGACACAGGACATGGGGCCGGGCCGCGGCGGCAGGGGCCCTGGACTGGCTGGGCCCCTTGGGAGCGCCCAAACCAGCGAACCGGTTCCCGCCCGTGCTCCCGGCCAGGTGTCGGGCGCCTGCAAGGCGGGCCACCCGGTTCTGGTCTCCTGCTCCGGCCCGGCCGCCAGCGCGGTGCCTGACACCGGGCGTACCTGCCGCAGGCTGGTCCGCGGCTCAGCGGCCTAAGGTCAAGGTGGACGGAAGGACATCACGTGCGGCTTCTCAAGGTCGCGGCTGGAAGGCCTGAGCAAGGGACAGCCACTCGGCCAGAGACAGGCGGGCCCGCGGCTGGCGCGAGGTGGCCAACACTGGCGTGGTTTCCTGGGGCCGTCGTGAGGCCGGCTGCCCCGCTCATGGCCCGGCCTCACAGACGCTGCAAGGGAGGCGGAAGCCGGCTGCGACGGGACGGGAGCGCGCCGTCCACGGGAACAGAAAGCTCTCTGCGTCGTGGACTTTTCACTGTCAAGGCACAGCTTTAATAGGATCACCTTCGAAGCAGGAAGATCACTATTTAAAATTACAGGCCCCAGCTCCCTTACTGACTCTGATTTTGATACAAAACAGTGATTTTGATACAAAATAACAAACCGTGGCACCAGAGAAGTCATAATACTTCCAAGAACTGACATTTGTGGAGCACACTCTGTACCCGTCACCGCTGAGCACTTCAGTGTCACTTCCCGCCGTCCTTACTGTCCCATAACATGTGAAAGGGCCACGAGCCCACAGGCTTCCCCACGGCACCTGCGCTGGGACACAGGTCTACACCGCGGCCTCAAAGCCTCTGGCCAGCTCTGGGAGCAGCACAACGCCCCCGTGGTCGCATGTGGACTTGGAGCCCGAGGCCCCGGCTGACGCCCCGGCCCCCACGGCTGCTGGCCTCGGCACTGTCTCCCCCCCCAGAGCTAGCGACATGATGACGCTGATTTTCACGTCCCTTCTGTGTGCTGGACACGATCCTAAACTTCTCCCGCAGGTCCTCACTTAACGGGACCACAGACCCCCCCCCCCCCCCCGGGGCGATGTGAGGAGCGAGCGGGAGCATCTGTGCGCCCGGAGCCCCGCCTGGCACAGAGCGCGTGCTGGCCTGGCTCACGGCCAGGCACCGCGGCACCGGCACGTGGAAGGCACTTGGTCAACCCTGGTGGGGAACCAAAGTTCGGGCCGTGCAGATGCCCTTAGGTGCCCCCGGAGAAGGGTCGCCAGGTCACCAGGGGACCCCCGAGGAGGGCCTGTCTGAGTTCCATGACGTCAGCGACACCGTGCTGCTGCTGCTGGTGCCGCCGCCGCTCTGGCTGTCGAGGGCCCGGGCCTGCTGCTCGTCCTCGATGAGGTCGGCCACCAGGTTCAGCCGACAGGCCCTGAGGGCCCTCAGCAGGTGGGGCACGGGCGGGCCCTCCTTGTGGCTGCTCTTCCAGACTCTCAGCGACTCCCTCACCTGCTCGGTCAGGTTGCGGGGATACCGCTCTTCGATGGCATCGATCTTGGCATCAGACACGCGAAGCTGGCGGGCCAGCCTTCTCCAGTCCTTCCCCACGTGATCACAGATGATGTCAAACGCTGCATGCAGGTCTGGGGGAAGAAGAAAACGACTTAGCGGAGGCCCGGGTGGGGGCCCCGTTAGAAGACCAGTAGCCCTACACGCTCAGTGGTGGCCGGAGTGCGGGGCGGGGCGAGTGTCCCGGAGAGCCCGAGGGCGGCCTCCAGTCCAGTCCCGAGCCCACTCCAGAACCACCACTCGGGAGCTGTGGCCTGCTGAAGACGTGCCAGCGGGGGCAGGGGGCGTGCGGTGAGCTAATGGCTTGGGACGGGGGAAACTGAGTGAGGGCCTGCAGTGGGTTGAATGGTGGCCCCATTATATCAAGTGCCTAAAACTGTGAACAGCGATCTACTTTGAAAAGGCTCTTTGCAGATGGGATTAAGTTGGGGATGTTGGGAGGAGACCATCCCGGGCCCCAAAGCCAGTGACACGAATCCTGGGAAGCGCATGGAGGAGGGAACCACGTGACCACGGGGGCGGCCACTGGAGACAGGTGGCCATAAGCCAGGGAATGAACACCTAGAGCCCCCAGAAGCGGGAGAAGGTGGGGAGGACCTTGTCCTCGAGCCTCCGGAGGAAGCCTGGCCCTGACGGCACCTTGACCTCTGACCCCTGGCTCTGGACCCGGGAGGGAGTCTGCTCTGCGCTGCCGCTTTGAGGCCCCAAGTTGTGGTTGGTTGTATGGCTGCCCCCGGGGCACGAAGACAACCCGATCCCTTTTCCGGAAGCTGGCCGCACCAACCAGCCATCTTTGGTCCTCGGCTACCCTGTCCTCATCTGCTAAAAAGTCGCTCCTGAGACCAGCAAGCAGCAGACCAGAGGCGGTGGCGGGGCGGGGGGGAAGGACAAAATGGTGCTCGGAGGGGCCTGGAGCGTGTTCAGCTACGAGCCCTGGCGATGCCGGCAGCCCGTGAGCGCCTCCTCCAGCCCCGGGGGGTGGGCACTCGTGGTGCTCAGACCAATCGCACGGACGAAGAAACTGAGGCACGGGGAAGACCGGCGGTTTGCCCGAGGTCCCACAGCCAGACAGTGCCGCCTGATGGCCTCGTACCGGGCCGCGCCGCCTCCCGTGAAGCGGTCAGGGTCGCCCCTGCTCAGCCCGCCCACACCCGCTCACCTCGGGCGCTCTCCTGCGACGCACGCGCAAACACGGACACACGCGCATCCACACGTTAGCGTCCATTTCTCGTGGAGGCTTTTTAAACGTATCGTGTTAACGATCTCATCAACTCAACGTCCTTGGAAAGAGAATTCGTCTGTCCTGTTTGCACCGCACGGCACAGGTGTGTGTGCATGTGGGTGTGTGTGCGCGTGTGCAGGTATGAAATTCGAATCTGCCTGCTTTTAGGCACAGCTGTGCTGTCTCTATCTGCACCTATAAGCAGCAGTCTTCCTTTTTAAAAATATTTTGAATTTATTTATTTTGAAAGAGAGAGAGTGAGCGAGCACACAAGTGGGGAGGGGGCAGAGAGGGATAATTTCAAGCAGGCTCCACGTGGTCAGTACGGAGCCCAATGGAGGGCCCGAACTCACAAACCACGAGATCATGACCTGAGCCAAAATCAAGAGTCAGAGGCTCAAACGACTGAGCACCTCCGCCCCCCACCCCGGGCACCCCAAGCAAGAGTCTTCCCGGAGTAACGCCGGTGGTGTTACATTTCCATCCTTTTAGATGCCAGGCCACAGCTTAAAGCCCCTGAGGGGGTGGGCCGAGCACTCCTCCCCTCCCCCTCCCAGGGGCTGAGAACACTAGGGCGGGGCTGAGAAGCCCTGCTCTACCCAGGTCTCAATTCTTACTCCTGCAAACTCTCACGAGCCCCAGGGGCAGGTGGAGAGACGGAGTGCCTGAGCACAGGGAAGAAAGCCACACAGAATGGACTGGTCAGCGAGGTGGCAGGTTCAAACTCTGCCCGGGGAACCCCAGGCTGCCTCGGTTCAGTCCTTGGTAGGTGTAGGCAGTGCATCTTAGGCAAGTCACTTAACACGTCCCAGCCACAGTCCTCCGCCTTGTAAGACACGAATACGCCTAGACATTGGTCCCAAACCGTCTGAGGCAGCCGGGGCAGTCCCTAACCCCTGCGCTAAGAGCCAGGGCAGAACGGCGCTCACGCTGCGGTCAAGGGAGCAGCCGGGGCAGTCCCAGAGGCAGAACGAAACCAAAAGCAGCAGTGCAGGGTCCCCGAGCTCCCTGCCCCCTTTCTGTCCACTCCTCTCTGCTCAGAGGAGGTGGGCAACACCCTTTCCTTTGGAGCGACGTCCACAGAAGCCGGGAGAATCGGGGTGTGTGTGTTCGTGTTTTGCAACCCAGACGGAGTACGTTAAGTTTGAGGAGTCTGGGCTCTGCCCTCTGCGAACAGGGCATCTCACCCGCCCTCCAGGACTGTCCCCCCGGCCCCGCGCCCACCTCGCTCCTCCGGCGAGGCCTCGGCCGCCGCGCCCGCCTCGAAGTGGTCCAGGCGCCCCAGCAGGTCCTGGCGCCGCAGGGAGGCGAGCATCTCGCGCAGCAGCCCGGTGTGCTCGCGGTCCAGCTCGTTCTGCTCGAGCAGCACGGTGAAGAGGTCGACGCCGTACTGCACGCGCTCCAGCTTCTTCTTGCTCACTCGGCCCTGGCACAGGAACTTGAGCTCGGTCAGCTCGCTGGTGGACAGGCTGGCCGACAGCGAGTGCAGCAGCACCAGGAACGGGTCCATGGCGGCGGGCCGCGGCGGGGCCCGGCTCGGCCCTCCGCGCAGTGTCCCGCTCCGCCCCGCGGCCCTCTCGGCTGCCCCGCAGGCCCCCGCGGCGCCCGCGGTGCCCACCGCCCCCGGCTTCCCTCTTAACCGCCCAGCGCCGGAGGCCCTGCCACCGGAAGTCCACGCCAGAGCCGGCTTTTCCGATATCTCGCGAGAACTCCGGCATCTACGCATGCGCCCCGGGCCGTACTGTAGTCGTTTCCGCCCGGAAGGCGCCCGGCCGCCGCCAGAGCGCCTGCGCGCTGCGGGCCTGCTCCCGCCCAGTGGGGTGTGGCGGCAGTCGGGGGTTTCCGGGCCTGAGTGAGGGCGGGGAGGACAGGCCCGAGTGTCGTGGTCCGGGTGCGCCGCGGATGCCGATAATAAATACGTTTATTATCAACGTTTGTGAAAGTGCAGGTCAGAACGGGGCCTTCAGTGCTCCCTGTGCATCTCGTTAGAAAAAGACTGTCCGGAGGTTTATGGAAGCGCTAACGTTCGATTTCATGAATACTTGATTTTTAAAATTATAGTCATTTATGTTTTTTAATGTTTTTAGTATTTGTGGAAAGCCTACTGTGTGCCAGGCAGTAGGTGCTGGGGACACATTTGGGAGCAAGGAGAGGGGCCCGCCCACCTGGGGTAAAGTCACTGGCACCCAAGCTCACGGAATACAGGTTGGAAAGTCGCGCAGCGAGGCCGCAGTTAGTGAGAGCCGGGGCAAGGAGGGAAGGGGAGGGGAGTGCGGGGGTGGGGACACGGTTAGAGGGGCGGCCGAGCAGGCGTGCAGGTGCAGGTGTGGGGGCCAGCGGCCAGGTGTAGGGGGTGGGGGGGAAGAGGTTGGGCGGGGCCGGTGAAAGCGCAGGTTCTAGGAACAGACGGGGGACCTGTGGGTCTGGAGCAGAGCGACGATGCAGGAGGTGCCAGAGAGGAGAGGGGAGCGGCAGGTTAGGAGGGGCCTCAAGGGCCAGGTGGAGACCAGGCTTTCCTGTTCCTGGGATTGGAGCCGATGCAGAGTGTAAGCAGAGGAGTGAAGCCATCCGAGTTACCTTAAAAAATAGGGGCGCCTGGTGGGCTCAGACGGTTGAGCATCCGACTTCAGCTCAGGTCATGATCTCACGGTTCATGGGTTCACGCCCTGCACTGGGTTCTGTGCTGACAGCTCAGAGCCTGGAACCTGCTTTGAATTCTGTGTCTCCCTCTCTCTCTCTCTCTCTCTCTGCCCCCTCCCCACTCATACCCTGTTTTCTGTCTCAGTAATAAATAAACATTTAAAAAAATAAGATAAAAAATAAAGGTGGGGGCGCCTGGGTGGCTCAGTTGGTTAACAATCCAACCCTTGGTTTCTTTTTTTTAATATCTATTTATTTTTGAGAGAGAGAGAGAATCTGAGCTATCAGCACAGAGCCCGACACGGGACTCAAACTCACAAACGGTGAGATCATGACCTGAGCCAAAGTCCGGTGCTCAACTGACTGAGCCACCCAGGTGCCCCTTCAACCCTTGATTTCTATTCAGGTCATGATCTCACCTCTGGTGAGATCAAGGCCCCCCCTCCCTCTCCCGCCCTCTCCCCCCCCCATGGGGCCCTGCACTGAAGGTGAGGAACCTGCTTGGGAATCTCTCTCTCTCTGACCCTCCCCTGGAACGCTCTCTCTCACTCTCTCTCTCTCTCAAAATAAATAAGCACAGATATACATAAATATATATATGCACATAAGTATATATATTTAACTGAGACGCATACACCCGCACAACTCACCTGTTTAAAGAGCACACTTCGGTGTGGCCCAAGGCTGTGCAGACCTCACCGTGAGCTCCGTTTAGAACATTCTCGTCACTCCCAGTAGAAACCTGCTGCCCGTCAGCAGCCACCTCCTCTCCCTCCTCCTCCCCTCAGCCCCTGATCACCACTACTTTAGTTTCTGCCTCTTTGGATTTGACCGTCCTGGACGTCTCATAGAAATGGGACCACACCCTCGGCGGCCTTTTCTGCCTGCTTTCCTCCACTGTGCAAAGTGTTTTCAAGGTTCACCCATGTTGCAGCAGGTGACAGTGCTTTCTTCCTTTTTAATGGGTCAGTAGTCCATTGTACGGATAGACCACATTTCTATATCCAGTCATCAGCTCATGGACGTTTCGATTCCTTCCACTGTTAAAAAACAAAATCCAGCTGAGTAAATTGGAAGGTCTGATTGGCTTTATTCAACAATTTGCGAGCCAGGCAGCATTCCATGTAGCAAGTGGACCGGAGTTTGGGGAGATGAGTATAAAAACAGAAAGCTTTTATAGGCAGAGGGACAAGAAAAAGAAGGTTTTGGTTTGTTTTTTTGAGAGAGAGAGAATGCAGAGGAGAGGCAGAAGGAGAAGGAGAGAGAGAATCTTAGAGAGTGTGCAGAGGAGAGGCAGAGGAGAGGGGGAGGGGGAATCTTAGGCAGGCACCATGTTCGGTGTGGAGCCTGACTCGGATCATGACTTGAGCCGAAACGAAGAGTCCGACATCCCACTGACGGAGCCACTCAGGTGCCCCTTGGGTCACTTCTTAGAATAGGTCTCCTCTTGCAAAGACCACTGTGTGTCCTACTGGTCCTGCTTCTCTGGAGAGACTCTAGCCCCGACTCGTATAGGACCTAGAGCACTTGCTGGATGAGGTGACCTTGTGGAGAGAGCAGCCAGAATGGAGGGTCAGGGCGCCCCGCGGTGCGGGGGAAGTGGAGGAGCCCGTGAGGCAGGGTGTGAGCCGAGGAGGGGCACACGACCCCACCCCCCACCCCCGCGAGCGCTGCTAGGGTTTCTTTGTCCCTGACACGCCCGTGTCTCCTGATTCACCATATACTTGGCTGCCATCTCTCCCGCCAGAGCGTGAGGCAGGAACTCGGAGCCCCCAGAGCACTGGCTGCAGCTCAGAGGTGCTCACGATTTGTTACTGAATGAATGTTATGTGGGCGCGGGTAATTTGAATCCCCCTCGGCACAACTAGACCCGGTCTGAGCCGCCGCCTGCCTTGCCGTCTGAAGCTTGTCTGTTTACTCTCTTTACATGGCCTTTACTTTTATTTAATTATCCTTTTACAGATTATGCTTTTGGTATCACATCTAAGATCCCTTTGCCTACCCCTGGGTCCCAAAGATTTCTCCTATATATTTTTTTTTCCTAAAAGTGTCATAGTTTTCTTTGTCATTCTGTGATCCATCTTGGGTTAGTTTTTGTACCAAGTGTAGGGTTTAGGCTGTTTTGTTTGCATTGCCTGTAGGTGTCGAATCGCTCCTGTGCCATCTGTTGGAAAGCCATCCTTGTCCCTGTTGGATTGCTTTTGCCAAAAACTCTGTTGAGCACATTTGTTTTCCTTCTCTTGCCACTGTTCTGCTCCACTGATCTATGATTCTATCCCCCACCAAGACCACCTTTGTCGATGCTACATGGGAAATCTTAATTTTGTGTGGAGCAATTCCTCTGACTTTATTCTGCTTTATTCTAGGTTCTGTGTCTTTCCATATCAATTCAAAAATAAGCTTGTCTCTGTCCAGAAAACTTGCTGGGATTTTTAAATAGGAATTGCATTAAATCCATAGGTCAGTTTGGGGAGAATTAACATCTTTTACCATATTGAATCTTCCAATCCATGAACATAGTATGTCTCTCCATTTATTTAGGTTTTCTTTGATTTCTTTCACCAATGCATGCACATGTGTGTGCAAACACACATTCATAGAAGAATCAGGAGGAAATACGACAATTACAGCGCTCGTTTCTGTAAAGCCCGGGAGGCCCTGTGGTCATCAGAACGCCCTTCTTCCACGACCCACTCTGCCCCCAGCAAGCACCCAGCCGGCTGTGCTTCCTAACCTGGTGCAGCGACCCCACACCTCCTGCCTGAGGGTCTGGACCATTACTAGTCCTCCCTGGGTTGGGTGGACCTAGTCCCAGGGGTGCTACTAAGAGACGCCCCATCGTCACTGCCAGACCCACGCTTCCCTCCTCCCCGCTGTGGGGCAGCGGTCCCTGTGCCCTTGGCTGTCAGGATCGATCCCCCCACCGACAACGCCACACCTCCCTTCTCTGCCTGTTGGCTCAGGGACAGGAGGGCCTGAGGGGCCCGGTGGCAGTCTGATCTGCCGGGTCAGTGGGGTCACTGCTGTGTCTCCTGATGGACGGAAGCGTCCCTCTGCGGCTGAGACCCTAGGTCACAGGGGCGGGACGCAAACAATTTGCTAGCGGGTCACTAGGGGCAGTAGTGAGCGGGGCCCCTGCCATTTCCGGCCCTTGATTCCTGGGCCCGTGAATCCTGGCTCTGGGACACGCAGCACCCTGTGCCGGGCGCTGACTCAGAG
>NC_043710.1:2999361-3001240 GCF_006229205.1 Suricata suricatta
CTTCCGAGCAGAGAGCACGACCAGGTGCGCTGCCCACGGTCTGCGCCCGGGAGGGCGTCCCTTCCCCGCGTCCTTCAGGGATGTCCCCGCGAGGGGCTGCAGGGCAGCGGTCCACGCCGGGCGGCGCCTGGGCAGGGGCAGGCTGGGGCTCCTGTTCCCCGTCGGCCGATCGCAGGGGGCTCCCCACGAGGCCACAGGTGTACGTGGAGGTACAGGATCTTTTTGGGTCCGTGAATCCAATTCGCCTGCGCTTATATCTAGTAGTGCGTCTGCTGGGTCGTACGGGAATTGTATTTCTGCGTTTCCGAGAAAGCACCGTGCTGTTTCCACGGTGGTCGCACCGTCTCACATCCCTGCCAGCAGCGCCTGGGGGTCCGGGCTCTGCACGTCCTTGCTGATGGGCTCTTTTCTGTTTTTGGACAATAGCCACCCTGCTGGGTGTGAGGAGGTCTCTCACTGGGGTTTTAATTTGCATTTCCCCGATGACTCGTGGCATGAGCATCTTTCTGTGTGCCGCTGGCCCTGTGCATCTCTCCTCCTGAGAAATGTCTGTTCCCGTCCTTCGCCCATTTTCCATTGGGTTGCTTGTGTTTTTGTGGTTTACTTTGAAGAGATTCTTTATACATTCTGGATACGAATCCCTTATCAGAAATACAATTTGCGGGCCGCCTGGGTTATGCAGTCAGTCGAGCGTCCAACTCTTGATCTCAGCTCCGGCCACGATCTCATGATTTGTGAGTTTGAGCCTCGCGTTGGGCTCTGCACTGGTGGCACAGAGCCTGTGTGGGATTCTGTCTCTCCTCTCCGCCCCTCCCCCGCTTGTGCGGGCGCTCTCTCAAAATAAGTAAATAAACTTAAAAATGAGAAAATGAAAAAAAAATGCAGTTTGCAAATGTCTTCTCCCATGTTTGAGTGGACGCTCTGTGGATTGTGTTCTTTGCAGCACGAAAGTTGTAAATTTTGACCAAGTCCACTTTATGTATTTGGTCTCGCTTAGCATTGTGTCTTTTTTTAAAAAAAGGAGAAGCATTGCTGGTTTCGTGGATGCAGACTCGTCTCGGTGAGGGCGCCGAGCGGAGGAATCTTTTTTCTCTCCTTGTATCACTTCGGTTTCCCCTGCGCACTCTCTCCCGTTTGTTTTGGTCTCGGCTGTGCCGAGGCCTTTGCTCAAACGTCCCGGAACTTCCTTTGCGTGGGGTAGTCCGTCTTTCCCAAAGAAAAGGGTCCCTTCCTGCTGGGAGGCTGGAGAGCGGCCCCGAGACGTGCACATTCCAATCCCCAGACCCGTGGACGCAGTAGTTTACGTGCCAGACACAGACTACGTGGCAGAAGATGTGATAAAGACTCTGGTTTCGAGATGGGGAGATGGCTCTGGGTTCTCCCGGGCACCTAGTGCTTGGAGATGGTGGAAGGGGCCGAGCCCGCCGATACCCTGATTTGAGCCCGGTGAGGCCGTGTCTGATGTTTCGCCCGTGGAACTATAAGATAATACATTTGTGGTTTTTATTAAAAATACAACTGATTGTCAAGTTAGCTGACGCACAGCACATGCAGTGTGTTCTTGGCTTCGGGGGCAGGGCCCACGATTCATCGGCACCCAGCGCTCATCCTGACAAGTGCCCTCCTCAGTGCCCATCCCCATTTCCCCCTCACCCACCACCCCGTCTTCCCATCCACCCTTAGTTTGTTCTCTGTATTTAAGAGTCGCTTAAGGGGGCGCCTGGGTGGCTCAGTCGGTTAAGCCTCCGGCTTCGGCTCAGGTCAGATCTCACGTTTGTGGGTTCGAGCCCCTCATCAGGCTCTGTGCTGACAGCTAGCTCAGAGCCTGGAGCCTGCTTCCGGTTCTGTCTCCTTCTCTCTCTGCCCCTCCCCCTCTCAT
>NC_043710.1:3001340-3002756 GCF_006229205.1 Suricata suricatta
TTTAAGAGTCGCTTAAGGGGGCGCCTGGGTGGCTCAGTCGGTTAAGCCTCCGACTTCGGCTCAGGTCAGATCTCACGTTCGTGGGTTCGAGCCCCGCATCAGGCTCTGTGCTGACAGCTAGCTCAGAGCCTGGAGCCTGCTTCCGGTTCTGTCTCCTTCTCTCTCTGCCCCTCCCCCTCTCATGCTCTGTCTCTGTCTGTATCAAAAATAAAATAAGACATGAAAAAAAAAAAGAGTTGCTTATGGTTTGCCTCCCTCCCTCTCTGTTCAAAACTATCTTCTCCCCTTCCCCTCCCCCATGGTTTTCTGTTAAGTTTCTCAAATTCCACGTAGGAGTGAGAACCTGTGGTGTCTGTCCTTCTCTGACGGACTTACTTCACTCAGCATGATGCCCTCCAGTCCCATCCACGTTGCTGCAAAGGGCGTGATTTTGTTCTTCCTCGTTCCCAAGTAGTGTTCTGTTGTTTAGATAAACCACATCTTTTTTTTTTCTTTACTTATTTTTGAGAGACAGAGAGAGACAGTGGGAACAGGGGAGGGTCAGAGAGAGAGGGAGACACAGAATGTGAACCAGGTTCCAGGCTCGGAGCTGTCAGCACAGAGCCCGACGTGGGGCTCGAACCCACGAACCGTGAGGTCCTGACCTGAGCCGAAGCCGGACGCTTAGCCGACTGAGCCACCAGGCGCCCCAAACCACATCTTCTTGATCCATTTATCAGTTGATGATCATTGGGGTCTTTCCATATTTTGCCTATTGTTGAAAGCGCTGCTATAAACATTGGGGTACATGTGCCCCTATGTGTCAGCATGCCTGTATCCTTTGGGTAAGTTCCCAGCAGTGCTATTGCTGGGTCGTAGGGTAGTTCTATTTTTATTTTTTTTTGAGGAGCCTCCACACTGTTTTCCAGAGCGGCCGCACCAGTGTACATTCCCGCCAACAGTGCAGGAGGGCGCCCGTCTCTCCACACCCTCGCCAGCATCTGTTGTTTCCTGGGTTGTTAACTTTAGCCGCTCTGACCGGCGTGAGGTGGTGTCTCAGTGTGGTTTTGATTTGTGTTTCCCTGATGATGAGTGACGCTGAACATCATTTCATGTGTCTGTCGGCCATCTGGATGCCTCTTTGGAGAAGTGTCTGCTCATGGCTTCTGCCCATTTCTTCACTGGGTTGCTTGTGTTTTGAGTGTTGAGTTTGGTAAGTTCTTTATAGATTTTAGATCTTAACCCCTTATCTGATACGTCATTTGCAAATTTAGTTTTGCTGATTGTTTCCTTCACTGTGCAGCTTTTTATCTAATGAGGTCCCAACAGTTCATTTCTGCTTTTATTTCCCTTGCCTTCGGACACGTTTTGAGTAAGGAGTTGCTGTGGCCGAGGTCAGAGAGGTTGCTGCCCGCTTTCTCCTCGAGGGTTTTGATG
>NC_043710.1:3002856-3016245 GCF_006229205.1 Suricata suricatta
TTCGTCTGCCTGTTCCTGTCCAGTTCTCCCAGCACCACCTGCTAAAGAGGCAGTCTTTTTTCCATCGCATACTCTTTCCTGCTTTGTCAAAAATTAGTTGGCCGTACATTTGTGGGCCCAGTTCTGGGTTCTCTGTTCTATTCCATTGGTCTATGTGTCTGTTCTTGTGCCAATACCATACTGTCCTGATGATGACAGCTTTGTAGTAGAGGCTAAAGTCTGGGATTGTGATGCCTCTAGTTTTGGTTTTCTTCTTCAATATAACTTTGGCTATTCGGGGGGGCTTTGTGGGTCCATATGAATTTGAGGATAGTTTGTTCTAGCTTTGAGAGGAATGTTGGTGCAATTTTGATGGGGATGGCACTGAATGTGTAGATGGTTTTGGGTTGTATGGACAGTGTAACAATATTTGTTCTTCCAATCCATGAGCAGGGAATGTTTTTCATTTCTTTATGTTTTCTTCAATTTCTTTCATAAGTTTTCTATAGGCTTCAGCACAGAGATCTTTTACATCTTTGGTGAGGTTTATTCCTCGGTACTTTATGGTTCTTGGTGCAGTTGCGGTGGGGCTGACTTCTTTCCCCCGAGATCAGGGGCGCGACAGGACCGTCCGCTCTCACCACTGTCGGTTCACCTGCTGCGGGCGGTCCCAGCATCAGCAATCAGACAACAAGATGAAATAAAAGGCATCCGCAGTGGCAAAGAAGGGTTTTTTTCACAGATGACATGATATTCCACATGGAAAACCCGAAAAGACCCCACCAAAAAGCTGCTGGAACTGATGTATGAATTCAGCAAAGTCGCAGGATATAAAATCAGTGTACAGAAATCGGTTGCATCTCTATACACCCATAATGAAGCGACAGAAAGAGAAATCAAGAAATTGATTACGCTTGCACTCTGTTAAGCCATTACCTTGGTGATCACTTAATAATTCTGTTATTAAAACTTAATACTTTGTAATAATTTGCCGTCCCCAGTGCAGTCCCCACAGGCAGCCAGCAGAGGGCAGCAGCCACCAACCGCTGAGCCAGGCAAGCATCGCGGGGGCTGGAAGCCGGACCGCGGGTGAGGGCGGCTCACCTCTGGCAAAGAGGGATGACCAGAAGGGAGCATCCCAGCTTCGGGTGCATGTCTTCTGCAGAAGCTGATTGGCTCCACATGGAAGCCGTACAGCCGTACGTTTACGTCATACTTCAGTAAACATGCAGGGGGAAAGCCAGGAGGGGGGGAGGGAGGGGGCAAAGAGAAAGGGGGACGAGAATGGAACACAGCAGTTCAAGGACTTAGCAGAGCAGAGGAAATCAGACCTCTGCATCTACAAGGTTGCCTTTTCCCCAGAGGTGCGTTCCTGGCAGGCTCCTGGCAGGGGCAGCGGACAGCAGCCCGTCTGAGCTAACCAGGCTGGGTCCCTGGGCTGTCTGAGTCTGGCTTCAGGGGCCACACACTCCTCTGCCACAAGCTGTGTGAGCGAGCAGGGAGCGGGCTGCTTGCCGTGGACGCACCTTGGTCCAGAAGGCACCACACCCCCCTCTCCTCCTCCACCAGTGCCGCTGCCAGCTCGACTCGAGGTCCACGCTGCTCAGAGGCAGGAAGGCCCAGGTGTCAGTCTGTTACCATCCCCATCCATCCATCCATCCACCCACCCACCCACCCATCCGTCCACCTGCCCACCCACCTACCCATCTGTCCATCCATCCACCTACCCATCCACCCACCCATCCACACATCCGTCCATCCGTCCATCCGTCCATCCACCCATCCGTCCATCCGTCCATCCGTCCATCCGTCCATCCGTCCACCCATCCGTCCACCCATCCACCTACCCATCCATCCATCCATCCATCCATCCACCCACCCACCCACCCATCCATTCATCATCCATGTGTCCATCCAACCTTCCATTTAATGATCCATCGTGCATTCATCATCCATCCGTTCATCCCTCCATCCCTCCACCCATTATCTATCCATCATCCATCCATCCACTCACCTAACCATCCATCATCCACCCACTCACCCATCCATTCATCCCTCCCTCCCTCATTCATTCGTTCAACCCTTTCTGGCACCTCTCTGCACCTGGCGCTGTCCCGTTGCTTCTTACTGGTCTGTTTTCTGGCGAGAGCCAGCATCTCTTTCTTGCTGCGGCTCCTACACAACTTGGACAAGTGAGTGAGCGTCACCTGGGTAGGGGGCACACACCATCTGTGGGAGGGGCTGTTCTAAGGGGCACACAGATGCCCTCGGGACCCGTACATGAGTGTGGGTGGGGGTGGTGATGTGGGCGCCCCTGAGGAGGGGCTCTGAGTCCGGCCTTGGGGTGGGGACCCCTGGCCCCGGCAGGCACCCCGGCCAAGCCCTGTTCCGGGGACTCTCCCAGCTGGTGGGGGACCCGGGAGCTGGCCGCAGGGGCCCTCAGGAGCCGCCGCCCCAGCTGCCTCCTGAGCCGGTGGGCGGGCACACGCCGGGGGCAGGCGGGGGCTCTGGGAGACTGCAGCGTGCGTGCGCTGTCTGAATCACGACTGCCACCACCGACTCCAGCCCCACGGGGAAGGGGACAGGCTGCAGGCTTGAGGACTTTCAGGACAACATGCAGGTCTGGGCTTGTACGTAGATTTACGAGGTTTTTACATAAGAAGTCGCCGAAACAGTAAGCAAACACTGGACCTGCCAAACATCGGGCTGGCGTAGCCCGCTGGGGAGGGAGGCGCAGTCCCCAGAGCAGATGCAGCATGAGTGCCCGCCGTCCTGACCTCAGGCCTCCGCGGCCATTGCCGTCGCTGTCCTGTGGGCGGGCGGGCCACCAGTCCAGGACCAGTAGCAGGCGGCAGGCCGCGGTGGGGGCCCTGGGGCCTGGGATCCAGACGCGGCTGTGGGGCTGCACGGAGCCCTGACCCTCTCTGGGCCCCGTCGCTCCTGTCCCAGCCCGGCAGCTGAACTCGGGGTCCTTCCATCCACCTCTGCCACCCCCTCCAAACCCACCATCGTCTCCTGAATTTCAGCAGCGCCTCTCTCTGGCTTCCCTCCCCCTGCAGCGTTCACAACTTTGACCAATGCAATGACCTCAAAGCGTGAGTCAGACCCCATCTCAGCCCCTGCCGTGGCCTTTACCACCAAGCTTCAGGTCCTCGTGCAGCCTGGGGGCGCTGAGACAGTGGCTCTGGCTGCCTTCCACCCCCAGCTGTCTGCAGGCTGCTGCCTCAGGGCCTTTGCACTGCCCTTCTGCTGCCTGAACCGCCCTGCGGCTCTTTGTGGCTGAGGCCTCCAGGGGCCTCCCTGACCAACCTGGTCACACCCTGCTCTAGGGCATCCGTGCCTCCTTCTGCTGAAACAACCTGGTTCTGGGGTCTGTTTCCTGGTGAAGCACCTCACACCTCCTGCCAGAAGTCACAGCCTGAGGGGGGGACAGGTCTGCTTCGTCCCCGCAGGCTGCTTGAAAACGGTATGAATGAACGTCTACAGGTCCGGGTCCGGTCTCCGCGTAGGTGCTGAGGAGCCCTGTGGCCTCGGGCACGTCACCACCCCACTCTACGGCAGTTCTTCTTTGGCAAATGGGGCTCAAGATCCCCCCAGGGACTGTCACAGGCTCCTGGGAGGTCCTGCGGTGCCGTCCCTGGGCGTTGCCCTTGTGTCTGGTGAAGGACGCTCACGGGGTGCAAGCGTGCACTTTGCCGGTTTTCTTGGGGACGCGGAACGCGAGCGCTAGGGGGCGCCTGGAGCCCCTCCCCGGTCCCCGAGGCTCCGAGGCGGTCGGAAGACCCCCAGCCAGCAGGGCAGGGCGGTGCGCCTTGCCGGCGTTGGGCGTGAAAATACCTTTCATGAAATGGTGGTGATTCTAGGTGGTAGTTTTTAGAAGTGTCCCCACGGGCCCCAGTGAGAACACCAGCACCTCCAGATGGGCCCCCTCAAGGCTCGGGGACATTTTAGGTCCATGAATCCTCAGAGCTGCTGCGCTGGGTTGGCGGGACCAGGGGTGGGGCCCCGAGGGTCGTGGAAGAGGCTGCCGGGAAGGCGTCCAACTTCCGGCCCCACATAAAGCAGGTGCACGCACGCTCGGGCCACGCAAACACACGTGTGCACACAGCCCACATACATCAACGCATGTGTCTGCGTGTACACAGACACAAGCACATACAAAACCACACGCGTGTGCACACACTCATACCGAGCAAGGAGGTCCCAGAAACTTCTAGAACGCGTCCTGTGTCTGGCACCGGAGAAAACAGATGCCTATAATCCCTCCCAAATGTGCAGCTCAGCCCGGGGACCCTGGGGGCAGCCTGGTGGGCTTCCTGGGGAGGGGGCCGCACGGACAGCGCTCAACTCAAGGAAGTGGTTGTGTATCCAAATTTATTTAGTCGAATGAATGTTCGGCCACGGTCCTCTGCGGATTCGTGTACGTGCTCTTTGTAAAAAAAAAAAAAAAAAAGGTTTCCATAAAAGGATTTTGGGTAACCACCTGATTTTTAATACAATGTTTATATACAAAAACCCCATTGCAAACGACTCACTGCAGAGAGAGAACAGAAGCATCAGATCGCATGGTTTTAGCAAACAAGGAGACTCTACGGCACCGCCGGCCTCGGTCCTAGTGGGCGCCTTGAGGGAAGGGCACCCCAGCGACGAGGTGTCGAGGCACAGTGACGCCCTCCGCCCTTTCCTGGTCAGACACTCCCTGGGTCTCTCGGGACGAGAGACTGCAGGTGATCGGTTAGGACAATGGCGCAGACCGAGGGCACTCGTTTTTATAAGCATGAAAGTGGTAAGTGTCCAACAGTAACATTCCTGTGAGTAAAAATATAGAGAAGTGTTACCAAAATAGAAGCCTTTATTAATAAAAATCTTTGGTAGCAACAGTATTTTAAATTCCTCTCAATGATAGTTGGCTAACTAATAAAATAAATTCCTTCCACCTCTGAGCTACAGGAAAAAACCCTCACATCCACCAGAGAACTGATTTATTAAAAGCCTAATAAATATTCTAAAGCTGCAAATGTTTTCCCGATGCCTTAAGACTTCGTGAAACCTGGAGCCGTCCTCAGAAATGCCTTCGAGGTCCTGGCTCTCTGCTCATTTGCCTGTCGGCCCGGTTTCCTTTCCTTGTGTTTTCCGTCGCACCATCCTGAGGCCGGCTCGCGGGGGCCGAGCAGGTGTGCGGCTGACGGCGGGTGACGGTGGGCCCCCGCAGCCGGGGGTCGGGACCCTGAGCCCTGTTAGGCTTCACAAGGAACTTCTAAGCCCACAGGCCCCTCTTTCTGGCCAGAGTGACGTGGTTTCTGAACCGAAAACGATGAAAAGCCGCCAGACTTTTCTGACCCAGCGCAGGGGACGCCTTGGGGACCGGCGTCGACCTCGGTTCTCCGCTCTCCCTCGGGGGCCGCGCGGCGTCCGCCCGGAGCGTTGGGGCATCTTTTCGCATCTCTCTGAAGGCATCAGGCGGATTAGGAAGGGTCGTCCCGGAGGCTCTGCTCACGCTCCGCCGCGAAGGAGACCCTCGGTCCCCACCAAGTGTTTCTGCAAAGCGCCCGCGTGCCCGCGTGTCATGGCCCTGTCCCCAGCGGTCATTCTGATCACCCTTGAACACTAAAGATAAAAAGATTCCCTGCGTAATGGTTTTGTGCAAAAACGAGGAAAAAAAGAAACAGAAGAAAGACAGGAGAACGTCCTATCAGAAGGTGGTCCGGGAGCCGCAGGGCCCGGAGGCCGGGGCAGCTACAGGGCGTCCGCAGGGTGCCCGGGCCGGTCCAGGCAGGCTCCGGGGCCGTGGCTGTCGGGGGGCCGGTCCTTCTTCCGGTCCTTCTCCGTCCAGGCGTCCAGCAGCTGCTGCTTGTCCTGCTCCTCCCGCATGAACAGCTCCACCATGAGCACCTTCTCCTTGTGGATCTGCTGGCTGATGTCCTTGGGGATGTCCGGGATGACCCAGTCCACGAAGTCGCTCATGAACATGACCAGGTTCTGGAAGGGCGTGTGGGGACACGGTGTCGGTGTGTGGGGGTGGGGAGGAGGGCCGCGGTCCCCACCCGCACCCGCACCCTCCCCCACCCTGTCGTGCCCAGCCCGTTGTGCCCAGCCCACCCCTCAGACACATCCTTCCGGCTCCCCGGGCCTCGGTCTCCTGAAATGTATGAATGAAGCGGGAACCCAGCCAGCGGGCCGTCCATCTGTAAGGGACCCGAGCTCGGTAAATAGCAAGTTTCCGAGAAATTCTGAGGCCTGGGGCGGGGAAGTTTAAGAAGTGATTTAGTTGGTCAGGCATCGCTGGATACGGCAGGAGCCGGGCTCTAAGGAGAGCAGGTAAGAGGGAAACGGCACGGAAGCGGATGGAACATGGCCTCGCAGGTCCCGCCGCCCCTTCCCCACCTCGTCAGGCCTCCCAGGCGACCCCTGCGCCCTCCCTGGGGAAAGTTTCTGGTGTGCAGAAAGCAAGTGATCGGCTTTCACGGGAAAACCGAAACCTGTTTTTAAAACTTCTGTCCAGTGACGCTCTGTCGGCACATCCGGCTGAGTCAGACCCCCCGTGGACCGTGCTGGTGCCTCCAGCCCCCCGGCCCACTCGCCTCTCCTGACTGGTGCTCCCAGCCCCCCCTGACTGGTGCTCTCAGCCCCCTCAGCCCGCTCGCCTCTCCTGACTGGTGCTCCCAGCCCCCTCAGCCCGCTCGCCTCTCCTGACTGGTGCTCCCAGCCCCCCCAGTGCCCACACTGCCCCCTCCCGTCTGCCTCTTCCTGGCCTGACAGAGGCGGACAAAAGGCGCTCCCTGGCCTCCCTGGGGGCCCACATGTGCTGGGGCTCATGCCCTGAGGCCCCCACAGGATCAGGGGAGGCTGTCTCCACCTGAGCCTGCCTCTCTGCTGCACCCCTCCCCTCTCCTGGGAGGCTTCCTCCAGTAACCCACTTGCACAGAATCCTTGTCTCAGGCTCTGCTTCTGGTAAACTCAACCCCAGACACGTGTTTGTTGTTCCTACTGCAGAGTGTGCTGGCAAGCTGCCAGGTGAGCAGCAGAGCCTGGGGGGCAGAGGTCCTGTCCGCGGCCACGTCGTGTGGAAAGGGCAGAGCCGGGGCGTGAGCCCTATTCTCGGGATTCCAGATGCTAGTGGGACACGCGTGAAGGCAACCTGAGCCCACGTGGCTGCGGACGCTCCCTCAGGTCTGGGACCTGCGCTGCCAGAAGCACCGGCCTGGTCCCCCCGGTCTGGGGTCCTGTCCGCTGGGAATCACTTTGGCCACAGAGTTAGCCTGTCCCCTCCCGAGAGACCAGGGAAGCTGGGGCCCCTGGCTCCTGTCCAGGGTCCCGAGTTAGCGGGGAGCCCGCGCCCTCCTGCCTGAGCCGGTCCCGTCCTGCGGGGCCATCTCCTGGTGGACAGGGGCTGTGAGAGACTCAGAGGGGAGACGGTCCCCTTCACTAAAGGCCGCGTATGTGGACCTGAGCCTGGCTTGCTCTCGGGCTCCAGCTCCCCCGTCCAGGCCGCCAGGCCCTCCCGCTGCCTCCCTGGGACCCGTCCCTGCTGGGGGTCTGGGTCACCACGCCCCTTTCCCGGGGGTCCCAGAGTAAGTTCTCCAGGGCTCCGAATGCCCCTGTCGCCGGCCACCTCCTGCCTTCTGACCCTGTTCCGGGCTCACGGCGCATCCTAGTGCCCCGTTCCCACACCCCCTGGGGAGGGGCCACGCCGCACCTGGAAGACGATGACAAAGGCCAGCCGGGCGGCCAGCACGGCCCAGAAGTCCTTGGAGATGTCGTACTTGTGCTCCGACCACGGGGGCTCCCGGTAGTCCTTGTACCTGCGGGGGGACCGGGCGTCACGGCTGGGGCTTCGGCAGAGACTGGGATCGTGGCTGGCCCCCAGCGGACACTGACCCCCGCCTGGCGCCTGGCCCTCTCTGCCGGAGAGGCTCCAGACCGGCCGCCCGCACGCGGGTGAGTGACTCTCCGTGTTGGAGGGGTGGCCTGGACCCCCAGGGCTGGCAGGGTCCCAGGGGCTTTGTGGAAAACTCAGGCACCTAAGTGGCCCCACGGGCCCCTGCATGAGCTCACAGAAGTCAGCTCTGGACCAGCCCGTGCTGGGATCCCAAACTTTAAAAAAACAAATTGTTTTTCAATGTTTATTTATTTTTGAGAGAGAAAGGTGTGGGGGAGGGGCAGAGAGAGAGGGGGACACAGAATCCGAGGCAGGCTCCAGGCTCCGAGCTGTCAGCACAGAGCCTGACGCGAGGCTTGAACCCATGAACCTCGAGATCATGACCTGAGCCAAAGCCGGACGCTCAACTGCCTGAGCCCTCAGGTGCCCCATGGGGCTCCAGACTTTGAAAGGCAGTGGGGCCCTTTTCCCCCAGAGGAATCTTACCGGGGACCCCCTGGCTTCCCAAGCGGGGGCCCCCCCACCTCAGCGCAGGGCCCACCGTCCACCCCCGCTGGGCAGCGTGAGACCCAGGCCTGAAAACCGCCGCTCCAGGCTCTCGTCAATGCCGAGGGGACAGAAAACCACCCAGCAAACGTCCTCTGAAAGTAGCCCGGGTCGGAGATCAAACACGCCATTGGTGGGGACAGGGCCTGCCACTCAACTGCCCCCCACCTGCCTGTCCCTCGGGACCGGGCGCCCCGAGGGCACTTCCTTCCCCTCCTCCAGCTGCAGCTTCCTGACTGTCCCCGCCGGACCTCCACGGGACGCTGGCCCACCCCTCCCTGGGTTACCAGTGGTAGGTGTCCACCGCTCCTAGGGCCTCCCGCTGAGCCCTGTGTCATGGAGCGTGGTCCCTGCTGCCTGCCTGTCACCACCCTGCAGGTGCGCGCCGCCCCCGCCCCTGCCTCACAGCACCCCAACCCGCCCTCCTGTTCTCGGAGGGCCTGAGATGCCCAGTCCGGGGGAGCAGGCTGGGGGTGATGACGCAGGGTCCCGTCTCCGCCCAGGCCCTCCAAATTCAGCTGTTGCCTTTAATGGGGCTGTCCCCGTGCTACTCGTGGGAAAGGCCTCCCCAAAGCCCGGGGTGGGGCCGGGCGGAGGCTGCCTGCTGGGACCTTCTGGAGGGCCCAGAAGAGGAGGCACCCGGCTCTGCGGGCACAGCCCTGCCTGCACCCAGAACCAGTGACCGCCTTGCTGGGTGCTCCTGACCCTCAGTCTGCCACCGTCTCGGTGACTACAAGCACTCATTGAGCAGCGACTGCATTCCAGCCCCCACTTCTGGGGTGGGCACTCAGGAACACGCCGCCCCTCACCCACGGAGCTGTTTCTGGGCTGGGAGTCTCTGAGGAACCTCTCAGCCCTGAGCTGCCAAACCCGGAGATAGGATCGGGCTGGGAACACCTGCTTGGGCGCCGGCTGCACGGCGAGCGCATGGGACTCGCTCAACCTGCTCTCCGGTGGGAAGAGGCAGCCCGTTCCTCCAGCGTCACAGCCATGCGTGCCCGCTCCTCCCTTCTCTTTCTGTGTGCCGGGCCAGCGGCACCGGGGTGCCAGACGGGACGTTGGGCCACCTGGCAAACTCCTATGCATGGCTCAAAACTCACTTACAGACCGGCCCAGGCACCGCCTGCTGCCAGCTGCACTGATCTCTATCGGGGATGATCTGACTTGCCCCTGGCTAGTGTGCGTGCCAGCCCCGGGGTGGTGGCTGGGGGGTGGCCACGCCTGCTCTGGGGGCGGCTGTGAGGACCAGGGGAGATGGCGCTGGTCTCGGTGCAGGAATGGTGGCCGGCAGCAATGCCAGCTCTCAGTGCTGCTGTGCCTCCACACCCACAGCCCAGGCCGGTGCACCTGTGGCCACCGATTCCTGTGAGAGGCTGTGTGCATGGGTGGCCAGACAGGATCTTGGCCGAGGATGGGGGAAGGGCCCGGCTGGGGCCAAATTCCAGGGAGCGGAGCCATCTGACCCATGGTCTTCTGAATTCGTGGGGGAAAAAGCAGCAAGAGGCTTAAACACGGGCCTGGGCTGGTGTCCCTGGCCTCCCCCCATGTGGCCAGGCCCCTGGGCTGACGCTGGGCTGCTTCCTTAGTCCAAGTCTGGACCTGATGTCCGGTTCTGGAAAACCGAGGCTCGTGTTGTGAACGCAACGCCGACATTTCAGAGGAAATTCCTGATCGCGAGAACACCTCTCTCTGCCTTCTCTGTCCGTGACGGTCCTTCCTCTGAAACGGACCCCCGGCTGCTCAGCGGGGAGCGTGTGGACAACGTGGACAAGGTGCTGGCGGACGAGAGGAAACCGGGGGGCCGAGGGGGGTCTGTTGGTCCCAGCTGGGAGCTGCGTCTGCTGAAGGACGCGGCGGGGGGGGCATCGGGAGCCCCCTGCCCGGCCCCCCAGCCCCCACGCCGGCTCCTCCCCAGGTGACTGCCCGAAGCTGGTGGCAGAACATTCCGGGCCTTCCCTGGAGTTTTGGAGCCTGTTTCTGAGCGCGCCGGAGAAGCAGGCAGGCGGGCGGGCTTCTGGTACCGGGCTGTGCACGGGTCTGGCATGTAGGCGCCTTCTCCACGTGGCACGCCCGGCCCTGCTTGCCACTGCTGCCCGGACGCAGGACACTCTGTGACCGTGCCGTCCCCACGCGGGGCCAGCCTGCGGTCTGCGGCGAGCCGGGAGCCCCGAGGGCTGCTTCCCTTCCCCACAGGGCTCGCTGCTGCTGGCTTTCCAGTTCTCGGGACTGTGCTTTTGGCTGCGGGCTGCGTCCTATTGCCGTCAGCGGCCTGGAGCCTAGCAATGCCCCCCGCCTCCCGCCCTGACTCCCCTTTAACCGGTCAGGGTGATGTGGACAGAGGAGCGTCACAGAAACACCGAGCCGCACCGCATGGGCTCAGGGCTGGCGTCGGTCTGCACCGCAGGCCCTGGGTAGCACGGACCATGCCACCTGCTCCGAGTCCCTAGACCCCGAGGCTGGCAGGTGTGGGAGACGCACAGGGAATGGCCGGGTCTCAGCTCTGCCTTCCACGCCTGACCCCGCCTCCATCTCCCCCAGGTGCTCCCCGCAGGCCTCATCTCCCCTGGGTGCTCCCCACAGGCCTCATCTCCCCCGGGTGCTCCCCGCAGGCCTCATCTCCCCCGGGTGCTCCCCGCAGGCCTCCATCTCCCCCGGGTGCTCCCCGCACGCCTCATCTCCCCCGGGTGCTCCCCGCAGGCCTCCATCTCCCCCGGGTGCTCCCCGCACGCCTCCATCTCCCCGGGGTGCTCCCTGCAGGCCTCATCTCCCCCGGGTGCTCCCCGCACACCCCAGCTGTCTGGCCGTCTCATCCATGACCTCTTCTCCGAGTCGGAGCACCCAGTTTTCCTCAGGGCTTCTCGATTCCGACCATGACCCCACACCCCAGCACATGACCCAGGTCTGGGCTCTACCCTCTGACAACAGAGCCTCACGTGGGGACGGGCAGGCCAGCGAGGCTCACCCCCACTCTCGAGAGGGACGTTCTGCCCCTGGGCTGGCGGAGCGGAGAGGGCGGAACACAGTGCCACTGCGGAGTAACGGGAAGCTGGGAGGCAGGGCCAGCGGGGGCCTGACGACACAGGCAGCCCCCGGACCCGGCATGCCGGAGGCTGCTCTGGCCTTCTTAGAGGAACTCAGAGGGGCACCTGGGGCTCGGTCGGTTAAGCATCTGCTCTCGATTTCAACTCAGGTCATGATCGCACGGTTCACGAGTTCGAGCTCCGTATCGGGTTCTGCTCTGACAGTGCGGAGCCTGCTTGGGGTCCTCTGTCCCTTTCTCTCCGCCCTTCCCCGGCTCATATTCCCTCTCTCTCAGGATAAATAGACATGAAAATCGCGAAGAAAACAAAGGAGCAAAGACAGCACCTCTTGGCGCTGCCCCTTTGTCTCTGCGCGGAGCCGACCGGGTGGCTCAGCCTCGCGCCTGGGAGCTCCCACCGGACCGGGCCCCGCTCCCCTGCCTGGCACCGAACGCGTCTTCCCAAGACAGACGCCGAGAGCCGCACCTGCAGATCTGCACCTCGTAGCCCAGGCCCAGGGGCTCGCTGGGCGCCGTGCCGTTCTGGAAGTCGCTGACGTTGAAGGCGGACAGCGTGTGGTTGACGAAGCCGCGCATGGTCCCGTCCTGACTGTACATGTGCAAGTAGACCAGGCGGGGGATGAAGTCGGACGTGAAGGAGATCACGAACGCCTGGGCGAGGGGACAGCGGCGTGAGCGCGGGGCGTGCCTCGCGGGGGGCCTGGCCATGTGACGCTCTGCCCACGAGCTAGCCACGGGACCAGACTGTTGCGCGAAGAAACGGAAGTTCCAGGTACTCCCAGAGGCCCCCCTGGAGCCCAAGGGGAGAGCCTGGGACAGGGAACAGGACACCCCTGAGCAGGAAGGCACGCTGTCTCTCGCTGGCTGTGTGCCCTTGGGCAAGTCACCTAACCTCTCTGCGCTCTGCATTCTTTGCCAGGAAGGTGTGGACGAGATGCAGGGGGCGGGGCGGGGGGGCGGGGGGACAAAATGGTCAGCAAGCCTGTGTGTTGGGGGCTGGCCGCTGCTCCCCCTCGCCCGCACACGTCTGCATTTCCAGAACGTCTAGAGAACAGGTACGTGTTTTATATAAAGGGGAAAAGCTAACTTTTTAAAAGAACAGAATGACTGCTACAGAGTAATTTCTGTTTGTGTCTTCTACCTCTGTCTCTGTCTCTGTCTCTGTCTCTGTCGTGTATTCTCGGGCCTCTGGGGAGAGCGTGGCCTCTGGGTGGAGGTGGAGAATGTCCTCCAGGTGACAGAACAGGGTGGAGGAGAACCTGCCGCTCTCGTCCCCGGCTCGTCCCAGCCCCTCAGACGACCAAGGACGACATGTGTCTGAACAGGAGAGGCTTCCGCCAGGCCGGGGCCGCACAGAAGTGGGGGCACAGACCCCCCCACAAGCGTCCCGGGAAAGGGCGCCCCCTCACATGTCCGCTCAGCCGGGACCCCCTCAGCCGATGTCCCCGGTGTCACTTACGTTGATGATGACAGCCAGCTTCCCGACACCTCGGAGAATGTTGTACCAGATTCCTGGGGGAGATGAGAAGCAGTTTCAAGAGCCCCCCTTGCACCCGGGTCTCAGTAACTCTGGCCTACAGGCTAGCAGCCCCCCTGTGGTCCCTTCCCCTGCGCAGAGGTGAGGCAGTGAGGGTCCTGGAGCTCGATGGGGGCAGGACGGGGGGGGGGGCGGTCCTGGATGATGACGGAGCCTCAGCTCGAACTGGCTGGGTGGCTCTTTGTGATGTGTGAACTGTAGTTTCTAAAAGACGTGCTGAAAATCGGCGGCTCCCTTGGTGGGTCTGAACCCTCTCCCGTGGACCTGTCCACACCGCTGACTGGCTCAGATGAAGCCTGTCCTTCTAGACAGACGGACTCGACTCGGGTGCAGTTCCTAACCAGGAGGGTCCAGGTAAGAGCGAGCGCAGACCAAGCCTGTGAACCCGTCCCGTGGCTCTGGCTGGAC
>NC_043710.1:3016345-3021865 GCF_006229205.1 Suricata suricatta
CACAGGTGAGCAGGAGGGGCCCCACACAGCACCCAGACACATGCGTGTTCCTCCACTGGCCTCCCCGGCAGAGGTGAGGGGAGCAGGGCCCGAGTGACCCCCTCCCCCTCCGGCCTCGCGAGGCCCCAGCCTCACGGGCAGCTGCTGGGCTCAGAGCCCGGTCCCGGTGGTCTCGCCCTGTCCCGGACCGATCGGAGATGGGGAAGGCCAGCCCTTCGCAGAAAGGGGGAGGGGACAGAGGCCTGGCATTCCTGGCATTTTGGAAGGGGGTGGCAGCATCTCTGCCTAGCGGTGAGTGCCGGGGGGGCCACCCAGCCCGGGGTGGGGGGCGGCCCTGCTGGTGCTCTGCGAGGCCCGGAGTGGAGGTCACAGGCTCAGACGCAGCCCCTGAGGCCCACACGCGAGAGCGTTCTGGGCTCCCGCTCCCCAGCCCGCCCGCCGACCGGCCTGCACAGCAAGCGTTTGGAGCGCGCTGCAGACCCTTCTCGGTGAGGCCGTGCGGGGACAAGGGTGGCCTCCCTGCGGTGAGCGGCTTGGGCACCCCCACCAGAGCTTAGTTCGAGGAAAGGAGATGAGTCTGCGGCCCGCCCGGGTGACAGGCCGATGGGCCACAGCGGGTGAGCGCGGGGAGGGGAGCGCTGAGGCCGGATGAGGACGGAGCGGCTTCCAGAGCCCAGGACGGAGCCCGGCGCTCGGGCCCCAGGCCTCTGTGTCCAGGCCCGAGACCTCCCGTAGGACCCGCGCCAGAAATCACGGGTCCTGTCCACAAAGAGCAAAACCAGGGCGCGGGCCCCGGCCTGCAGGGTGCGCCTCTCTCGGAGTCCTGCCCATCCCCCTGAGTTACTGGGGTGCATGCCGCAGAGAGCACATGGTGCCCTGAATACCCCCAGATGCAGGACGAGAGCCTTCCACTCCTTTTACAAGGATCTCGGAAGGGGCAGCTGGGCCCGGGCAGAGGCGGCACACCAGGAAGGTTCCAGAGACCAAGCGTGGAGCAGGAAGTGTGTGGATCTGGTGTTGCAGGCCAGGGTTGGGAGGCTGGAGCCAGGTTCCCACTGCTGGTCCCCGCAGCGCCTCCCCCTGCACCAGATGGAGCCTCCCCCAGTCGCCCCGGCGCCTGGGCACAGGTCATGGGGACCCCTGGGGCCCCGTGTCCCCTCGGGGCGCACACGGATCACAGGAGCAGTACAAAGGCCCGTTCTGTGGAGGAGCCCAAAAACACCCCGTGAGAGACGGCAGATTATGCCTCCAGCCAAGCAGTCAGGAACCAGGAAGTGAGCAGGTGACCCGTGAGAACAGGGAAAAGAGAGGAGCCGTGGGCAAAAGAAAGAAGACCGGCATCCAGCCTCGCCGGCGGGGGGCAGGGCGCGGGGCCCCGGCGGGCTTGCCAGGTTCAGGATGCGGCCGCAGGGGAGAGCAGGGCTTTGCCAAGCTAAGGCGCCAAAGCAAACCCACACCCGTCGGGGGCTGGCCCAGGGCCTCTGGGCGCCTGAGAATCAGGCCTTGGTCAGGGAGGCCACCCCGTCTTTATCGCCACGGGCTCGGGGCTGCAGGATCCCCAGGGGCTGTCCAGGGAGCGCCTGGCGAGCTGCCCTCGCCTTCTGGGGACTCTGGTGTGCGCCGTCCGCTTCTCCAGCCAAGCCCTCCCCTCCGGACGTGTGCAGGGATGGGGGACCTGGGGGCTCGAGGCCTCCAGTTCCTGCTCAGCATGTGAACCACCTGGCCTCAGCCTCCCCATCTGGTAAATGGGACCGAGGATCTCCCCAAGCTTCCTCAAGAGCTTTCTCGGAGGACTGGACACTGGACACCCTTGGAAACGACCAAGGTCCCTCCCCACAAGCCCGGCACAGCAGTCCGGGGTTCATCCCAGAGCAGGACGCCGACTGTCCGGGTCACCAATGTGGGTGACAGGCAAGAGCTCAACGTTCTGACCTCTAGATTTGGGCCCCAGCTCTGGCTCTGGGGGCCCTCCCTACACAACGCCGAGGGTTCCCGGACCTGAAGGACGTCCTTCGGCTGCCCATGTGGTGAACCAGACGGAACCACCGACGGGGGGCCGCGCGGGGGCTTGTGAATTCAAGCTGGGGGAGCGCGGGTCGGAGGGGCCAGAGGGGGCGCCGGAGGGCGGCGGGCGGGCCACCAGGGGCCAGGGCACAGACCAAGGAGCCCTGCTAATGCAGGAGGGACGTGGTGGCCGAGGGGCACGTCCCACGAGGGAGAAGCCCCTGAGGTTCAGCAAGACCTATGCCCCACTGCCCGGGGTCCTGTGCTGGTCTCAGGAAAATGGCCACGTGCCTAACACACTGTGCGCTGTGTCCTCCACCAACGAGCCCAGACCTGACGCTCTGCTCCAGCTGTGCTAAATGGGACTGCAATGTTTCTTTGACTTTCCATCTCATTTCAAGAAAAAATGGGCACTTTTTGCCTTCGTATTGACAACTGGTCCTGGTGCAGTTAAGGTTCATGTGGAGACAATTGTCCTTGCTGGTGACACCTGGTCTGACCCCACGCTCCCTGCGAGCACGGCCCCCCAAGCCCCCTGTCCTGCACCGGGGTGAGGAGCTCTCAGTGACGCAGGGTTAACACCCATGGGCTCTGGCCCCACAGGCAGGCCACGCAGTGCCCTTTCTGAGTCCCACCTCCCCTTTCCTGTCTGTGAGTGTTGACTGACTACACGACACCCGACTTAGACACGAGCTGCTGGGGGCCACACAGACCGGAGGGGGGTGCGGAGGGCCTCGGAGAGCACCTGCCTCAGGGGCCTCCTTGTGCAGCGGCGGCAGGCCGGCGGGGACACGCAGACACCGGAGGCACTGATGCCCTCAGGAGGCCCGGGCTGGGGCGGGGGCGTGCAGGAGCCTCAGCGTCCGGAGCCCCCCACACCCGGCCCCCGAGTCTCCACTGGGGACACGTGCCTGACCCCACTCGGCCGGCTCTGGGCTGGGCTCCGGGGGGGCAGGACCCCTCCCCCACACCCGGCGCTCCGGAGGGCCACTCACCAATGTCTTTGGCTCTGACGGCCACCGGCCTGCGCAGCTCGGTGACGAACTTCTTGGCGTCCAGGCGGATCTCGATGATGTTATTCAGCAGCGCGAACAGCGGGGCCAGGGGGAAGGACGCGACGAACAAGGTGACAAAGCCAAACTGGATTACTGCAGGGAGAGAAGGGCAGGGAGCTCGCCGCTGCGCCCCTCAGCCCCTCGGCGGGTCCCCATGGCTCCCACAGCAGAGGCAACCCCAGGTGGCCCCGAGCCAGGACGGGGCTGCAGGGGTGATTCCAGACTTTGCTCTGGCTCTCAGTGCCGACCCCAGAAGAACCAGCAGGCATCACTTTACTGTACATCTAACCCCGACGTATCAGCGAGGGCCCAGCCTCAGTCCTGATTGCCAGCCGGGGCTGGCAAGGGCCTGTGGGGGGCAGCGCCTGAGCAGGGGGATCCTGGGACCTGGGGGGCTGCCAACATCCCTGCATCTCCAAGAGCCCTATCATCCCCTTCCGTCAGCCTTGGGGAGCTGGGTGGGGCCTGCTGTCCAGGACAGTCGGCCTCCTGTCCTTCCCCTTGCTCATCATCCTCACGGTCAAGACGCCCGCCGTGGGGCGTCGGCCTCAGGCCACGCAGAGCCGGGCTTCCCGGGGGAGGTCGGGTAAAGGTTGCCGAGCGGAACCGACGGAGGTGGCTGGTTCAGGAAGTGTACAGTCTGTCCGAGGGCCCTGGCTGCCAGGCGGTAAACAAGGAAGCCGGCAGAATGTCACCGTGTGCCTGGCGGGCTGAGTGTGGCCATTGTTAGCGCCGCAGGTGGGGCCCCAGGGAGCCTCCGTCCGGGAGCCAGGCCGTGGGCCTCCGCAGGACGCTTGTGCGGACGCGACCTTGTCTGAAGGTGGCTCTGGAGGTGCTGGAGGCGGCGGATAAGCAGGGCTGTGGGCCCCTCGTGGGCTGCCCAGGCCCGAGGCCGTGGGGGCCTCACTCCCGTGTGGTGTGGACCGAGAAGCAGAGAGGGAGGCTGGTGCTGGCTCGGGGCTGGGCTCCCAGCCGCGCCTCCTCTCCAGCCTTGGGCGCCGTGTGCTGCAGGGCCCAGCGGGGTCTGTCCGCCAGGACGAGCCGGGCAGGGGTCTGCCCCAGGGGTCACCACACCCGACGGACAGTGGGATGCCAACTGCAGGCACCGCAGGAATTAACACCCGGGAAGCACCTGTCTCCCGCCGCCCCTCCTGCCGTCGGCCGGCCCACTGGCCTCAGGCAGGCAGCAGGGACCCTCCCTGGACCCCGGGGCTGCGACTCCACAGCCAGGGAGGGAGCAGGCCCACGGGGGTCCGCGGGGGCGGGGGGCTGCCTGACCTCTGGCTCATCCTGGATTCGTTGCAGGAGAAAACAGAGGGGCCTACGAACACAGCACTGTCCCTGGTTTTGAAAGTCTTAAGATGCTTTTCCTTCTGAGTCAACCGCAAGGCGCCTCTTAAACACTCATCTGGGAAGCTGCGGGGACACCGGGCTTTGCGCAGACATTTGTTAAAAATGCCAGATCGCAGGGCCCACCCTGCACAGCCCAGGCCCCAGAGGCAGCATTTAGAATGTGCTGTTCCGTGTGGCTGGGGTCCACTCTGGGCCCCCCGCAGGGTCTTCCTGACCACCTGTGCTGTCCGTTCACTGCACGAACATGGACGGAGTGCCGACCACAAACCACGGTCTGTTCTGGGTGTAAGGGGTGAGGCCGTGAGGAGGAAAAAGGGTCCTGTTTTCACAGAATGTCGGTCACTGCACTGGGAGATAGATGCACAGGCATGATGGCGACGCAGATGCCAGCTGGGGCCTGACAACCAGAGCAGGGGGAGAGGCAGAGGGTCACAGCTGTGCAGGGGAGGGGCTGCTCCTTTTAAATACTGTAGGCAGGAAGACCCCTCTGGTGGGGTCTGAAGGAAGAGCAGGTCATGCAAGGATTAGGGAGAGAGCATTCCAGGCAGGACACAGCTAGTGCCAAGGCCGTGGCAGGCATGAGCTCTGAGTGTCGGGGTGACAGCAAGGAGGCCAGTCCGACTGGAAGGGAGGGAGGAGGTGGGGCTGAGGGGCTCCAGGCAGCCAGGACTCCGCGCCGCCCTTCCCCCACTTCTCTCTCGACGGCACGGAGAGTCACGTGCCGCCTCCGAGCGTCCTCCTGTCCAGGGACACAGCTGCTGGTGACAAGGCTCCTCCCCAGGTTATCTCCTTTGATTTTTAAGTTTATTTATTTCTTCAGAGAGAGAGCATGAACACGGGAGGGGCAGAGAGAGAATCCCAAGCAGGCTCCGCACTGTCAGCACAGAGCCCAATGTAGGGCTCAAACTCATGAACTGTGAGATCATGACCCGAGCTGAGATCAAGAGTCAGACACTCAACCCACTGAGTGCCCCAGGCGCCCCCTCTGGTGCAGGGGGCTGCAGCCTGCCCCGCGCCCCCGGCCCCCGGCCCCCACTCACTCATCTCCATGTACTCCGGGGTGAGGCCTGTAGCACTGCTCCCCCCCCTCCCCCCGCCCCGCCCGCCC
>NC_043710.1:3021965-3036494 GCF_006229205.1 Suricata suricatta
CCCCCCCCCCCCCCCCCCCCCCCCCCCCCCCCCCCCCCCCCCCCCCCCCCCCCCCCCCCCCCCCCCCCGCCTGCCCCCCGCCCCCACTCACTCATCTCCATGTACTCCGGGGTGAGGCCTGCAAAGGGCTCCAGCGTATAATCCACCTCGTAGCGCTGCCTCCTCTTCCCGTACTCCTCGTGGTCGGAGGGGCTCTGGCGCCTCAGCCTCAGGTAGCGGATGAACTTCTTCATTTTCCTGGGGGACACCACGTCACTTCGGTTAGGGGGCCGGGAAGACGGGTTTGGGTGCTGGGGCCTGGCACCTCCAAGCTGTGTTTCTAATTCTCTGAGCTGTCACGTTTTCAGCCCAGACCTAACACATCTGCGAAGGCGTCTCCGCCCAGGACTTCCTGTGTCCTTCCCCCGGAAACACGGGTCAAGTGCACTATTTGGTCTTAGGGCAACAGGTGCATGGAGGGCACACGGCCACCTGAAGCCCCAGGAAGGGCTCAGTGTTAGGGCTCAGTGCAGTGGGGGGCAGGGTGGGGGTCACAGAAAGTCATCCCATGTCCTGACTGCAGAGGACAGGCTGCTGAGGGAGCAGAGCGTGACCCTCAAAGGGCACACGAGGTAAGGACGCGGAGCCTCCAGCTGGTCCGTCTGCCGACCACAGGGAGCCGGCTCGGGGGTCTGAGGGCGCCTGTCAGTACCCTGGACCCTCAGCCCACTGGGGAGCAGGGGGTCATCTCGGCCTCCACCCCCTCCTTGTACCCCATGGGGTGACTGTGCCCTGCCTCCCCTTGCCTGCCTTCACCATCTCCTGGTTGCTGGCGCCCCATCCTGGTCCAGACCCCAGCCACCTGTCACCCACCCAGACCACCACAGGGCCCCACCCCCCACCCTTGGCTCCGCATAGGCCCCGGGACCACACAGCACTCCCGGGATGCCGATCTCAAACTCCATCCCCCACCCCCGGCTAGCTCGGGCCTGAGGCCACACGGCACTCACGGGATGCCGATCTCAAACAGGTTGTTCTGAATGAGCTGCTTGCCGAGCATGATGATGCTGAGCTGGATACAGAGCTCCATGAGGCAGCCACCTGGGGCACACTGCGGGAGAGAGCAGGTGCATCAGCCCCCCGCCCCTCGGGACACAGAGCAGGTGCATCAGCCCCCCTCCCTCACTGTGGGACACAGAGCAGGTGCATCAGCCCCCCCCTACTGCGGGACACAGAGCAGGTGCATCAGGCCCCTCCCTCACTGCGGGACACAGAGCAGGTGCATCAGCCCCCCCCCGACTGCGGGACACAGAGCAGGTGCATCAGGCCCCTCCCTCACTGTGGGACACAGAGATACAGAGCAGGTGCATTAGCCCCCCTCCCTCACTGTGGGACACAGAGACACAGAGCAGGTGCATTAGCCCTCCCCCCACTGTGGGGACACAGAGCAGGTGCATCAGCTCCCCTCCCTCTCTGCAGGACACAGAGCAAGTGCATCAGGCCCCTCCCTCACTGTGGGACACAGAGACACAGAGCAGGTGCATTAGCCCCCCTCCCTCACTGTGGGACACAGAGACACAGAACAGGTACATTAGCCCCCCTCCCTCCCTGTGGGACACAGAGCAGGTGCATCAGCGCCCTCCCTCCCTGTGGGACACAGAGCAGGTGCATCAGCCTCCCCCGCCCCCTCACTGTGGGACACAGAGCAGGTGCATCAGCCCCCTCCCTCGCTGTGGGACACAGAACAGGTGCATCAGCACCCCCTGCACCTGCCATCCCGAACACCTGAGAGACAGCCACCATCCCCAGCGAGGGGAGGTAGGTTGAAAGTGTCTCTCAGACAGATGTCTGCATCCTAATCCCCAGAACCACAGAATGCGTGCTTATTTGGAAAAGAGTCTTTGCAGATGTGACCAGTTAAGAAGAGGTCACACCGTGGTAGGGTGGGCCCTGATCCAGTCACTGGTGTCCTTACAAGAAGAGAAAACACAGACATACAGAAGACCGTTTGAAGACAGAGATCAGAGGGCTGGCTGAGGTCTCCAGCAGCCCCCAGAAACCAGGACAGAGGCCTGAAAACCACTGCTGAGCCTCCGAAGGGAGCACAGCCCTGCTGGCTCCATGATTCTGGACTGCTGGCCTCTAGAACCGAAGGGAACCCACGTTCCTGTGGTGTCAGGGCTGCCGGATCTGTGGTCTCTAGTCACAGTGCCCCCAAGAAGCGAATGCACGAAGCCTACAGGTTGTCAGGGCTGGAACAAGGCTCAGGGACGGAAGCACACTGGCAGGGAGGGGGCAGTGGGGGCTGGACTGAGGGGATCCTCTTTGTCCCTGAGGGCCAGGGCCTGGTTCCACGCACCGCTGTCCCTCTGAAGGCCCCTCCTGCCCGTGGCAGGCTGGGGCCTGTGTGGTTGGGAAGCCACGTGGTGAAGCAGCTGGCCACCCCTCTGAGGCCTAATGTCCTTGTCCCCTGTCCTTGATGGGCCTGTACCAACTGCCTTAGGCTGGTGACAGACTGGAAGTCTCACTTGTCCAAGTGAAGAGAGCTCAGGGGCCACTGGGCAGCCCTCTGGGGGCACAGCTGATGACTCTTACGGGCCCGGGACAATATTTTTTGCACTGTTGTCACAGAATTCACATGGGAGAATTTACAATTTCACAGAATTTACAATTTCATTTAAAAAATGATGTCCTTTGCTTTACTCTACTCTACAAAGGCATCTCTCCAACTTCTGAAACCATTAAAGAATCAGGCAGAGCGTCGTTTACGTGAAGAACGAGTCCTACAGGGGAGAGCACTTCGTGGGTTTTTCACAAACACCTGTTACTGTGAGTGAGGCCCACGTCTGGGGGTGTGCAGGGGCCGGCACTCGGGGTTGAACCTCTAGGCTGTGCCCTGGGCAGCCCGATCACCCTGTACCTGAAGCCCAGCCCGATCCTCTCCACCGTTTCACAGGGTCTTTATCAGAAGACCTATCCCTTATTTTCCAATACGCTGATTATTCTGGGCATCGAAACTGCTGACCGGTTCCCCCAAGACCCAGACCGCGGGAGCTGCTGACCAGTCCCCAAGACCCAGACCACGGGCAGCCCCGGGCCCCGGCTTGGTGACGGGGCTGCAGGAGCACGTCCAGAGGCGGGTGCCCTGGCTGGACCCACAGGGGCTGGAGCGGCCGAGCAGAAGCCAAAGGTCACTGGCCCTGATTTAGGGGAGAGAGGTAGGCATCTCTCTGTTGAAGTAAAACAATGAAACTGAGTTCTGTCTTTCCCCCGTTAATCCATCTTAACCAGAGACAATGACGTTCTACATATCAGAGACAAGGAAAGACCACACATGGGTGACCTTCGGTTTCTCCTTCGGGGGGCCCCACGTGGGCACGCCAGGTAAGGCCAAAGCCCCCCCAGCAGCCAGACAGCGGGAAGAAGTCCGCCAAGGAGGGAAATGCTACTTGACGAGGTTAGCTTCTGTGAAGCCCGCTTGGGGACAGAACCAGGGGACAAGACAAACCCGCGGTCAGTTACCTCCTCCATCCGGAAGGAACGGAAAATGTACACGTAGTCGCCTGGGCGGCCGACAAACCTGTGAAGAGTGGGGGCAGTGGGAGAGGAGGGGCAGCGTGGGGAGACCCCGAGGATGGGGCTGGGGACCCCGCCCCACCACACCCGCAGGCCAAGCCAGGACCGCTGTGCTGCGCTGAGTCCCAGGGACTCCCAGACCCACGGAGGTGAGAGATGGAGCCGAAGTGGGAAACCGAGAGGGAAGGCCCTCCCCACGCAGGGGGTCAGGGTGGGGGCGGGGAACGAGGGCTAAGCAGCCACGGCCATGGTCAAGGCGGGTGGGGGAGGGGAGGTCCCTGAGGCAGCCTCTCTGCTTCCTCAGGACGTGCAGGGCGGGGACCTCCCAGGGCCTGCTCCGTTGTCCTGCATGACCTCAGGGGTGCCTGGACCCCTTAGCTGGGCTCTGGGACCCTGGGGCGGGAGAGTGGCCACAAAATCACACGATGCTGAGGAAGAGGACTTTGGAGGGGTTCTGGGATTAGACCTGCTAGCCCCTGGCAGGAGGGGTGCTGGGAGTCTTGGGGGGTGGGCCACAAGCCCCTCTATGCCCAGGGCAGCTCAGCGGGTCCCGGCATAGGGTTCACCCATCACTAACTGGAACAAGCCGGCCATGAAAGTCCTTCTGTGACCCTAACCCTCCCCAGTCCTCCCGCCCTCCTGTGAGGGCACCTGGAGCTCGCTGCCCATGGCCCTGCTGCTGGGGTCCCTGGCGTCCCGGGTCCCTGCTGCCTGGGGTCCCCGCTGTCTGGGGTCCCGTTGTCCGGGGTCCCTGTAGGAGCCAGGCCTCTCCATGAGCTTGGTGGCAAAGAGGGCTACACTGACCGCTCTGCCTGGGCCTTGACCCCCGGCCTGCAGGGAGGTGGGGAGGCGAGTCTGTACTGGGAGGAGCATGCTGGGAAAGACCGTGTTTCAGTGATGGAAGTCCCTACCGGCCTTTGAAGAAAGCCACGTAGAAGATGGGGGTGTAGGAGTTCACGAACTTCAGCAGGAACGCCTTGAAGATGAGCCTCTCCTCGAAGCTTTTCTCTGTCTTTGGAACCTCTAGAAGGAGACGCACGGGACCGCTCACCCCCAGGCCACCGAGGCTCAGAGAGGGCAGGTGGGCAGCCCGCGGCCCCGCGGGCGGGAGGCGGCCGCGCGCTCACCGATCTGGGTGAGCCACCTGGCGATGCAGCCGTACACCTCGTCCAGGAGGATGATGACCACCAGGTTGATGATGACCGCGGTGGCCGTGACCGTGACCCGGATGTTGGAGCGCACGGACGGGGAGGAGTTCATGGCCAAGGCAGCCGCCGTGGAGATCCTGTAGATGATGACTCCCAGGACGATGGCGAAGGTCACGGCGATCTGCAGAGGGAGGAGGTCCCGTCAGACCCCCCCAGCCTGGCTCCGCCCCCACGCCTCCAGGAACTCCGCTTCAACACAGAGATGGGCTCCCCTCACCCCTCAGGCGCTCGATGGTGGCACACCTTCACAGGCAGCTAGTTTCTGCTTTATGAAAAGACTGAGTTTGGAGAGGCTGAGTAAGCAGGTCAGCACCCAGGATTTACCGGGTGAGACCACCAGGCCTGACATCCCCGGGGTCTCTGCTGCTGCCTGCCACGAGGCACCGAGCCTCCCTTCCTGCCCACTGACACCAACAGGGCACAGGGTGGTTGAGACCCCAGGGGCCGGCCTGGCCGGTGCCAGCCAGGCTAACTTTGGGGGGAGGCCTTGTCCTGCAGGCCTGGCTGGGACAGACAGACCGGGGCCCTTCTCCCAACCTCTCCAGTGGGCTCTAGCCAAGCCCCCCGATGGACCAGAACACCCCCGCAAATCCAGGCTGGTGGGCCTGGGAGGCGGCGCTGCGGGGACGGTGACTATTCCGCGTGGAGCAGTCTCTGCCTTTTCCTCAGAGGCCCCGACTCCGCCGGACGACCCCATCCTCACACTGCCCCGCGCTGGCGCCAGGACCCGGACGCCCCCTCCCCCAGGACACACTGAGGACGGAGCGCGGCCGAGCCCGACTGTCGACCGAGGGCAACTCCACTGCGGCCAAGGCTCCCTGCTCTTCCCGTCCCCTCCTGTGTGGCCGTGCCGCTTCCTCCGGCGAAGGGTGCGGAGGGCAGGCCCCGCCCTGTCAGGCTGGTCCCTCACGGCTCCCGGGACCGTCCTGCAGAGGCTCAGGGCTGTGTCCTCTGTGTCTCAGGTCACAGCTTGGAAAGTCTGGCTGCCCCACCCGAGGGAGGCTGCAGCCGTCAGAAATCTAGGGAAACTCCTATTTTAAACTTCGCTTCTGCACACAGCTGTGGGTGCCCGGCAGTGACCACACCCTGCTCAGGAAGCTTCGGAGGCCCAGGCCACACCCTGACTGAGCTCCTGGGCACCTCCGGGAACGAGGACTTTCCTTGGAAACTCCCTTGCTCCTGCCAAGGGGCCCCTTGCCAGGCAGTGGAGGTGCGGCCGGGCGGCCCGCGGGTGACTCAGTGAGGAGGTGCCCCCTCTCCCTGCCAAGGGGCGGCGTGCCCCCTCAACGGTCTCACTTCCCACGGGCAATCCCCCCGCTGGGTTAAAAGGGCCATGGGGGTCTGGCTGGTGTGCTCAAAGTGGCCTTCCTGGGACCAGGAAGGTGGGAGGCAGAGCTGTGACTGATTCCTTGTGAGGGGTGGAGACACGGCCCCCAGCTCCAGTCGGGTTCACGAGGAGCAGGGGGACCTGGGGGCGGGGCGCCTGGGTGGCACCTGGTGGCCTGGGGGGAGAGACAAGCCCCGTGGGCAGTTAGCTCAACAGCAGGAGCGGGGGTCAGGCTAGGCAGGTTGTGAGGACTCAGTGAGACCCCCGCAAGGCCCTCAGGCCACTGGCCACACACTGGGTCCCGGCCCACAGCGGCCAGCCCCAGGCCCCTGGGTGCCCGCCCACATCTAATGCCAATCCCCAGCGCTGGACAAGAGGGTGGGCATTTTTACAGGGCCGCGGGTGGCCCCGCCCTCTTGGGGAGGATCATAGAACAGCTAGCAGGGGGCCGAGGCCTTCCAGGGGGAAGACCCAACTAACAGGGGTTAAAACCCCCAAGAGGGCCAGGGTGTTGGCTGATTTGAAGCGACAGTGTCGGTGAGCTAGGAGTCACAGACTTGGGCCTGGCATCTGCCAGGGACACCGGGACACAGTGGGGACGACACAGCTTCAGCAGCTCTGGCCTGATCTCTGTCCCGTCTGTGCGTTATTTATTCCATGATTTTCTTAAAAAAAATCCTCAGTTCTGTCTTAACATGTGAAATCTCATGTTTGAACGATTACTTACATGTGTCGCTCTGGGAGCGAAAGACAGAAAGATGCGTATTGGGGACCACGTGACGCCACTCACGCACCCTGGGGCACGTGGTCCCTGTGGGCGCTCTGCGGAGTCCTGTCCCCTCCCGTTTTAGGGGCAGCGGTGGGGCCTCCGCCCACCCTACCCCCTGGGACGGGAGCAAGTGTCACATGCCCGCCTGACCCTGGCCTCGGTGAGCACCGCCCCCCCCCTGCACCTCCTGGACCGCTCCCACCTCAGCCTTCCGGAACTTACCATGAACACAATGGAGACCAAGTTGGTGACGTAGGCTGGGAACCGATCTCTCCAGGTCAGCTTCACCCTGTCCGTCTGCAACAGGGAACAACCCTGGGTCAGCCGGAGGGAGCTGCCGCGGCGCGGAGGGGCCTGCGTGTGCGCGGCGGCGTGGGGGTGAACGACCCGGACGGACGGAAACACTCAGAACGCCTTTTACAAAAACGCTTGCAGGTGGAGAGTGAAAGCAGACACCTGGCCTGGGAGGGGGGTCTGGGGTCTGACCACCGACCAAACGCTGTCACGCAGCAGTAGACACAGCGGTTAGCAACGGGGCTCGTCCGTGTCGGGGCGTCACCGCGCTGAGCCTTTCTAAACTAGACGCTCAGACCCACGTCTGGGAGAAGCAGCCGCGTCTGTGGCCAGTGTCTCACGTAGGGGGCGGGAAGCTCTGCCACCCAGACCATGACAGCTACTTTTCCTCGGCGGGGCAAGCCGCAGCGGGCCACCAGCACCGCAGGGCGACGCGCTGACCGCCGCCTGGCCCGGGGCAGCCTAGCAGCTGGTCACTAACCCGCGAGGCTTCAAGAACGGGGTGGATTTTTAAACGGGGGGATGCACGCATCAGGTCAGACGATGGGGCGAGGGCATCGCACGGGGCGCCGCGCATCCGGGGCCGGTGGCATGCGTGTTAATGGGGAGACGGGACGCGCTGGCAGGCAGGGGCAGCGGTGAAAAGCATGATTCACAAGCTCCAAGTAAGACCAGAGTCCCCCCCGCCCCCGCACCCCGATTCGGACCCAGTGCAGCCATGCGGTGAGACCTCAACACACGTCACACTCGGCGGGCCGTGGTGTGGACAGACGTGAATGTTAAAGAAAAGAACGAGACAGACTACGTGGAGGAAAACACGACGGACTCTGGTCGCCGGCAAGCAAGTCAACACTCGCGCTGCCCCGAAGCAGAAAAGTACCAACTTCACCCCCGCCATGGCTGTCTTAACCCTCTGCTTCCATTTGTTTGGTGACTCCTCTGGAATGTGCCGGCACTTCTGAGGGGGGTGGGGGGACAAGAGAGCACCGTGGGGTGACGCGTGGCGAGGCTCGGGGGCCGCGGGGGCCTGGCCGCCGAGCTCGCCCTCTGTGGGCTCGCTGCCAAGGCTGATTTGGGTTCTGGGCGTTTGGAGCCAGTAAGGGATGGCGGCAACAGTCTGGGAACGGGCAGCGGGGCTTTCTCGCGGACCCCGCGGGGGAGGCGTGGCGGGGCTCGGAAGCGCCCAGATGGCGGGCAGCAGGCAGGGACAGGTTTCTCTGAGCGGTTACGCCGTGGAGGGAGCCGGGCCCAGAAGCGCAAGTTCATATGCCAAGTAAGGGGTGGGTGTCTTTTTCTTCCTTCACTGAATTTGGTGCCATAGCTGGGGAACAATTACAACATAAAGCAGCCGCTAGGAGCCCAATGAAACGAGAAAACCCAGGGTGTGCCCGCTAGGGGCACAGGGGCCCTGGGGTCATCGGCAGGGCCCTGCGAGAAGGAACCGGGCCAGGCACCCTTGCTGTTCTCATGATCACGGCCAAGAGGCAGAGGCAGAGTGTGGGAGGCGCCCCTGGCACGGCTGCCCGGATCAGCTGTTCGGGCGCAGAGAAGTCCCTCGACTTGGATGCAGGTCACGTGCGCCACAAAGCCCGTGGCAGAGGGGACACAGTGAAGCCAAGGGGTGGACGGTCGCGGGGCCGTGGGGGCTGGGCGTGGTGGAGGCCGTGCTGAACGCAGGTCTCGGCAGCCCACCGTGTCCACGCCTCGCCCTTTAGAAGGAGGCGAGGGGGTCGAGAGAGCCGAACGGGGATGGTCAAAGCTTGGGGGCCTGCTCCCGAGGCAGAGGGCACGAGGTGTGCACAGGTTCTGAGCCATTTAACTGAACACACACCTCATCTGGGGAGGCGACCCGTGTCCCTGTGGTCATCTACAGGCCCTCTACAACACAGGCGCCTGTTCAGGGAGGTGCCCCCGCCCAGCCGCAGCAGGACGAAGCGGGATTTCTGCCAGGTTCCAGGAGCCGCAGCCTGAGAGGGGGGTTCTGGTGCACCTGCCTTATCCCCCAGGTGGCACTGCGGCAATGGCCACAGCTGGCCACTGGGAGCGAGCCCTGCCGCGGCCACAGAAAATGAGAGAAACCCAAGGGTCTGCCGCGTCAGCCGGAGGCTGAGAGTGTGACTGGACCGTGGAGGGGGCCGGGGGGCTCGGGGAGCGTGTGTCCCGCCCTCCGAGGACGGACACAAACTTTCCCAGCCGCAGGTGGAGGCCGGCGGGGGCCGGCACGCTCCACACTTGTCCCTGGGCTCGTAACACACCTTCGTCACTAAACAGCCACACACCCTAGAGGTTCGCCGGAAGTCAGGCTGCAAACAGAAGACAGCCAACTTGAACAAGACGTTCGGGGAGAAACTTATCGCAAACAGGTGGGGATCTTGAGAGCATCGTAAAGCACCTCCCTCATCCCCACGTCCGGGGGGAAGCGGAAGCGGCCGTTGGCTCAGGGGTGCTGGTTGGGCAGACCCTCCGATTACATAATTCAACGTCGATCACAGGGGTGCACACGCTGCATGTCACGTGTCCTGTGAAAAGGCTACAATGCTACCTGGTCCCTGATGCTGACACGTTGGCTGAGGTTTGAGACACCCCCAGGATAGACCAAGGAGGGGACCCACAGCAGAGGTGGGCACACTTCGGCCTGTGGACCAACCCTGGCCCCTTGCTTCTTTTTATAGTTAAGTTTTATTGGAACTCTGCCCTGAGATACTGTTTTCTGAGCCCTGTCTGGGGTCTGTGCCCAGGTCTGCACCGCGGACAAGGCCGGGGTTTGTCGACCCCCAGGCTGCACGGTGGACAAGCACATGGGGTTTGTGACCCCCCGGCTGCACGGTGGACAAGCACACGGGGCTTGCCGACCCCCGGGCTGCACGGTGGACAAGCACACAGGGTTTGTGACCCCCCGTCTGCACGGTGGACAAGCACACGGGGCTTGCCGACCCCCGGGCTGCACGGTGGAATGCACAGCGTTTTATTACGAGGAAAGCCAACTGGCAGTGGCCACCGTACCTCTTTGCTTTTGGATTCTTTCCTCAGCGACTTCTCCAAAACTCTGGCTTCATATTCGGCTCTGGGATGATCCTGTGAAAATCCAAGTCGACACGGGGCATTGTTAATTGTGCGTTTGAGACCCTCCACGTGAGCCCTGGAGACAAACTCAGCCCTTGGCCTCGGGCGCCCTGGGGGCAGTTCACGGCTGGCTGCTGTCCCCACTCCCGTCCAGGACTCCCGCCCCCTGGGGTCCGCATCCCGGAGGCAGGTGGCGTGTGCGAGGCGGGAGCCCGCCCGGGCACCCACTTCCCGTCCCGAGCGCCCAGCCGTGGACTGGCCCCCTGAGACGGTCTGGCAGGGACCGTGGGGTCGGAGGAGACGGCAGTGAGCACCAGCGAGCGCGGGCAGAGCAGAGGCGCCGGGCCCCAGCGAGCCCAGAGCAGGGCAGCGGAGGATGCGCTGGAACAGAAGAAGGAGGGTTAAGAGGCCCCGAGGAGGGGGAGGAAGCAGAGACCCCACCCGCGGTGGAAGCCGGAGCCGAGAGGCAAAGACGGGTCAGTGTGGGAGGAGCCCTCTCCAGGGGGGACAGAAGGGTGACGAAAAGTGACGAAAATCCAAACCTTGACGGCCTCCTTCGGGGAACCAGGACGTAAAAACAAAAACAAAAAGACTGCATTACTTTGTGCTATTTTTCTAAGAAACAGGCTGTGTCTTCTTAAGTTCACTTTCTTAACAACTAGGAAAAAGGGAGGTGGACGCAGCGGGCCAGGCGCGTGCGGATGCCTGGGTCACCCCTGCGGATCGTAGGGTTTTGGGGGCCCCCGAGGGCCCAGGTGGGGGACCGGAAAGGGCACACAGGCCAGTCGACTGCGCTGGCTGCCAGCCGGGGTCAGGCCCCCTGGGAGGGGCTGCCTTCCCCTCAGTGACCAGCTCCCCACCGGGACCCTGACAGCCGTGGGGGGCGGGAGGCTCACTTTGGGGAACTCATCGGGGCTGGGGCTCTGGTAGCCACCCCAAAACCAAGCATCTGGGCTGTTGGGGTGAGCTCATGGGATGGTCCCCAAGGGGCAGAGCAAAGGGACCACCCCCCACCCCATCCTTCACTTCCCCCAACCACAGGCACGTCATTCTAAATCTCCTAAAAGAATAATTACACTGCTTTTTGTTGTATGTGGTTATTTTTATAGAACGTTACAAGGCCAGGTGGACGGCCGGGCCGCGGGGGCAGGGGGCCGGGTTCCACGTGGGGCTGCACCCCAAAAGAGCTGCCCGCCAGTGGCAGGTTCTGGGGCCTTCCCCATGGCTGCGCCCTGCGCCGGATCAAATGACCCTTTAAGACCCCCTGAAACCCCGCTGAGTGAGGACACTGAGGCACAGAGACGCCCCGGCCGCACAGCGAGGGCCGGGCAGCCTGCCCGAGAGCACAGTCTTGTCTCTCTGAGCCGCCATGTCCTCTCGCCCGTGTCTACTGACGGCACTGTCGGGCCGGGTCCGGTGCCCGCCTCCCTGGCTGGCCGGCGGCCGGCCCTTCCGTCGCAGGAGGGGCGCGGCGTGTGGGGGAACACAAGAGGGACGTGAACGCCATCAGTGGGAGAGGTTTCCATGTCACAGCGAAAGTGCATGAGAGGTTTCTTTAAAAAACAAACAAACAAAAGGCATGTACGGGCTGCCCGGCTGGCGCAGTTGAAGAGTACGTGACTCCTGATCTTAGGGTCGTGAGTTCGAGCCCCAAGTTGGGATTGAGTTTGCTTTAAAAATAAAATAACACAGGGGCGCCTGGGGGGCTCAGTCGGTTAAGCAGCAGGCTTCGGCTCAGGTCATGGTCTCACGGTTTGTGAGTTCGAGCCCCGTGTCAGGCTCTGTGCTGACAGCTCAGCCTGGAGCCTGCTTTGCATTCTGTGTTTCCTGCTCTCTCTGCCCCTCCCCTGCTTGCACTCTCTCAAAATAAAATAAAAATGTGAAAAACAATTTTAAAAATATAAAAATCAAAAAGCAAGCATGTGTTTTATAAAAGTGAGCGGTGGTCACGGGGTCCCACGGTACCGCCCTGCCCTATGCCGCTGCTCCGTGTGGGGGCCGCTTTCCCCCAGGGAATTCTGGCCGGAACTACCGATTCCGGATGGGACAGGGGTCTCCCCGGCCAGGCCCGACCCCCCCAGACCCGCCAGGCTCCCCCAGACATGAAGGGGTCAGCACGGGGAGGCGGGCACATCCTCCGGGGGCCTCGAGATCAAAGACTCGGAGACGCAGGCCCCAAGGAGTCAGATGGGGCTGCTGCCACCAGCAGCCGGCCTCGGCTTCACGACCTCAGGCCGCCCCGTGAGCCCCGGGGGTGAGCGGCTGGGGGCAGCGTGAGCCCCGGGGGTGGCATGGGGGGAGACCTGCTCACCTCCTCCTCCTCGAAGCCCGTGAGGTCCCAGCGGTAGTTGAGCCGCATCTGTTTCCGTTTCCAGTGCTCCATGAAGGTGGCGGCTGCGGGCAGGGAGGAAGGGCACAGTCATCGATGACATAAGGGCACTCTCGTCCTCTGCACCATCCGGTCAGTGAGGGTGACACGTGCTGGACCGAGACCTTCACGCGCGTTAACCTGCTCTGCCGTCCTCAGACCCCCCAGACAGGGACACTCACTTTCCCATTTTACAGATGCAAAAACTGAGTCCCAGCCAAGGTTACTCAGCCAGCCGAGCTGCTCCCTGAGCCTGTGCTCCTAACAGCCTGCTCTGTCGATCTTGAGGACCCCTGGGTCACCGGTGGGTGTCCTGAGGTCACAAAGGGCATGGTGTGGGCCAAGGTCACTCACTCAAGCTTCAACCCCACATAGACCGCCTGAGGGCTGAGTTGGGCTCTTAGCTATGATCTCAACAGACAAGACATGGTTCAAACGCTGCCTCCTCCAGGAAGCCCCTGGTAATCCCCTTCAGTGTCAGAAAAAACCCAACTCCTCTTGGGACCTCTCCTGCTCCCATGTCCATACCACCTTCCATTATGAGCCCTATCCCGGTACGGGGGCCCTTCGGGGGTAAGGGGCAGGGAGGACACCCCGTCCGTCTGGATCTGCAGCCATAGGCCGGTGCCGGACACAGGCGGGGCTCAGGGGCGCTCAGTGGAGACGCGACTGGCCGAATCATCGGCCGTCAACGCCCCCTCCGCTCCAGAGAACAGTCGCCAGAGGCTGGGGGCTGGGGTCACGGTAAGGACAGTCAAAACGTCAGGCATAGCTCTGAGCTTGCAGGCGCCCGGGTCTGAAGAGCTGTCACACGAAGGCTGATCCCGGGGGCGCCTGGGCGGCTCAGTCGGTTAGTGTCCGACTTCGGCTCAGGTCATCATCTCATGGTTTATGAGTTCCAGCCCCTCACTGGGCTCCTCACTAACAGTGTGGAGCCTGCTGGGGATTCTCTCTCTCTCTGCGCCTCCCCCACTTGGGCACGCTCTCTCCCCCCTCTCAAGGCAAAGCAATAAACTTAAAAAAAAAAAAAAAGCCCCAAACCCTCGCATAGTTATCACAGGAGGGAGGTGCTACTTCTTCTCTGGTTCCCAGGGGAGGAAACTGGGGCTCGGAGGGGCTACATGGCTTGTCTGGCGAGTGGCGGTGTCAACACGGAAATAAAGTGAGGGGTGCAGCCGTGCAGCTTGCGTGGTCCATCACCAGGAAGGGACGGGGCTTCAGGACTGGCGACGAGGGGTCTGAGTCCGACTCGCCTCCGGATTCAGAGGGCTTTCATTCACCCAGAAGCACCTCCCCCTCTGCCCAGAAGCGACCCCCAGCTCAGAAGCAGCTCCCCTCTGTCCGGAAGCAGCCCCCCCGTCGGGAAGCCCCCCCCACCCCCGTGTCTGGAAGCCCCCCTGTCCGGAAGCCCCCCCTCCCCTGGTCCGGAAGCCCCCCCCCGCATTAAGGAGGGGTGCTAGGAACCTCTGGGTTTGCAGGAGTCTGCGCACAGTGGGTGTGCTCTAAGTGTGAGCTGCTGACCCAGCCGGGCCCGGAAGCAGGACCCTCTCCCGGTGTGCGCAGTGGGGTGACTTAGTCGTGGGACTGGCGGCCCAGGCAGTGGCAGAGGGGAGGAGACAGGGCGGAGGGTGAGTGGCGGAGGTCAGGAGGCTGTGTTGTCAGAGCCCCACTGGGCCCGCCCCCTGCCACGCAGCGGGCATCACAGTAGGGGGCGGCTCCCGGTGGGTGTCAGCGCCGTGAAGCCGGCAAACTGCCGGAGATGCCCCGGGGAGCAGGGTCCCTCCCCTGGCCCTCCGCCTTCTATCTCCAGGGCCTTCCCGCTGGCTGGACCACTAGAATGGGAGGCCATATGAAGGAGCATCTGGCAACCACACAGTGAGCAGCGTGGCCGTGGCCGCTGTGAGAAAGCTGGGCCGGGGGCAGGCCAGGCCGAGGGCGCACTACC
>NC_043710.1:3036594-3053099 GCF_006229205.1 Suricata suricatta
CCCCCCCCCCCCCCCCCCCCCCCCCCCCCCCCCCCCCCCCCCCCCGCCTCTCTGTTCCCGGCCCACTGCCACCTCCACCTCCAGGGCCCACCCGCCAGCTCTGGGCTCGGAACTCACCGACGGCTTAGCCCGACCCTCGCCAGCACGCCACACAGGCGGAATGACCTCTACTCTCGCATTTGCCAACGACCGCAGAGACTCGGGGGTCCCATGCAGTGCCCAAGGTCAACTACAGGATAACAGCAGGGCGGGGATTTGAACCAGGATCTGTTTGGTCCCGGCGTCCACACTTAATCACTATTCCTGACCGGCCTCTGAATGAGTACGTGAGAGTCTGTCTCTAAGGGAATGATCATCACAGAGAAAATGAGCAGTCTGATGTTTAGAGCAAACTCGTATTGTCATTTTATGGATGAGGAAGCAAAGGCACAGAGAGTTTAACTCCTTTCCCCAAGGTCACACAGCCAGCTGGGCACTGGTGTTTGATCCCAGATACTCTTGCTTAGAATTTCTGCATGAAATCTTTTATTTCAAAAACAACTTTTAATGTCTATTTATTTTTGAAAGAGGGACAGACAGAGCATGAGCAGGGGAGGGGCAGAGAGAAGGAAACACAGAATCCAAAGCAGGCTCCAGGCTCTGAGCTAGCTGTCAGCACAGAGCCCAACGTGGGGCTCGAACCCACGAACGTTGAGATCATGACGTGAGCCGAAGTTGGATGCTCAACTGACTGAGCCACCCAGGTGCTGTGAGATCTTAAGACAGACACTAGGACCCTCTCCCAGAGATCTCTGTGTCAAGGACCAAGATTGGAGCCCGGAGGCCTGGAGAGGATTTGGTACACAGGCCAGCCTCATTTGGCTTCAGTTATGTTGAAGAAATGAAAACATTTGATATAAAATAATTCATTTCCTGCTTCTTAAAAAATCGGAAGCATTGGCACCAGATGCTGGAGCAGAGGTCAGGTGTACCTTCTCTACTTGGCCACAGATGTCCCCCAGGTGCCCCCGTTGGGCCCCGGCCCTGAGGCAGCCACTTGGTTTTGGAGCCAACGGGCACTGTTAGTGCGGACTTGAGGCATGGCCAGCAGCCGGGGGAGGGGCTCACGCTGGGCCCAGGGGCCAGTCCCGGGGTCTCAGCTCAAGGGACACTGTGAGCAGCTGGGCTGGGTAAAGGCAGAGAGAAGCCGAGGGTCTGTCCTTCCCTCCTTCCCAGCTGTGCTGCTGCGCCCCACCCCCAACCCAGCCACGTGGACAGCGGTGGGTCTGGCGAGGTCCCGTCACTGCCCTGTGAGGTTCCTGCTGGTGTGACAACTAAAGTAGAGGAAGCCCAGACCCAGAACTGGTGCCAGGATTGGCTGGGGTCGGGGTGGTGGCTTCCCACCCGTCTGAGGGCAAGCTCTTGTGCCGACCGTGGCCAGGGCACCGAAGGACGGCAGAACGGGCCTGGGAGGCCAGCCCAGAGGACGGCAGGGCACGGAGTCCCACACCTGGGAGGGAGCCGGGCCAGAACGGAAGCAGGTGCTGGGACTATAATCCTTCCTTCTTTAGACATTGTCCTTGTGACAATGCTAGACAAACACGTTCTCGTAGCGGAGCCCAGAGGTGGCAGGTGAGCGCAGGACTCAGAACCCACCCGGACCAAATTCCAGGTGAGCCTGGGCACGTGACCACCTCACCCCTGCAGCCCCCCTCAGCCCTCCCCCCCCCCATCTACACAGGGGCCTTGATCACAGAGCCCGCTCTGGGGGCTTCATGACTCTGCGGCGATCGTTTCCAGGGCCTGGCTCGGTGGAAGGATCCCCACCATGTCAGGTCCGGATAAAGGCCCACATGGTGGGTCCCACTTGTAGGAAGCATCCAGAACATTTACGGGGAACTCCGCAGACACAGAAGGCGGACTGGCAATCGCCAAGGCCGGGGGTGGGGGGTGGGGTGGGGAGGCAGACTGGGGGCTCCTTAAGACTCAGACTCCTGGGCACCAGGAAACATGCACTCGGAACAGGCCCGGCACACCGCCCTAGGCAGGCAGGCAGGTGAGGGTCTGGAAACGGTGACCTTTCTGTCGTCTGTCCTCCCAAACCTTTGCCACCTGCTCCCTGCCCGTCCCCGTCCCCTGGAGGGAGGTAGGGCTCGGCGTCGGCCCAGGGCCACAGTCTCCCTGAAACGCGGCCCGCAAGCGCTCCGTGTGGGGCCCAGATGCACCCCAAGAGCCGCAGGGCCAGCAGGGGCCGTGGAAACGCCCCTGAGCACAGAGCGGGGGGCTTCATTTCCTCGCCGAGTCCCTGCTTCTTCACCCCAAACAGGAGTCACCGCACGAGCCCCCACTGGCCGCACAGCTGCCCTACGCCCTTCCCTGCTGGCGTGGGGGTCCCGGCAGGCGCAGCCTCTGCCATCTCATTAAGGTCAGAGCCCCCTCTCCGCACCTCCTCGCAGCCTGGGCTCAGATCAAACAACCTGCTTTCTTCAGCATGGAACTGACAAGCCGTTGAAACCCCATGATTATGCCCTAATTGCAGAAAATCGATCCCAGCCAATAGCTGAATGGGGCTCCAAGTTGCTTTGTGTGGCACCTTATCGGAGGCTTTGAAATGTCACGTGTCCCAGGCGGCAGGCTGCGGACGCCTCCGGGACCAGCATGTCCTGCCTGGGCCCGTGGACCCCACCGCGGAGCGGACGCAGGGTTGGGACAGCAGGAGGGGACTCGGCCCGGCTCCCGCCGCTGTTGGGGGCAGGTCTGGGGGCGGCGGTGCCCTGTGCCAGCAGAAACGTCAGCAGCCGGGACAGAAGGGACGCAGGAAAGGAGACACACAGTGGGAAAAACGATCCCCTATAGGGAAATGAACAAATACTTGAATAAAGGACTTAAAAAAAAAACCGAGCCTCAAGGCCTCGAGGCTAATTACGCGTGACAGGGACTGTGCAAAGGCCGGACCGAGGGGGCAGCGCCTCCGCCCTCCGCCCTCCGGCGGGGCTGGACCGCACCACCCGCCTCCGGCCCCAGGGCTCCTTCCATCTTGACTCACAATAAGCTCCTTTTTTCCCCTGAAGCGAGCGCTCCACGGGAGGGAGCGGTGTGGCTGGTTTGTTTTCTTTCCCCCAAATGGGAGTGTGCGCGCTGAACTTGCACTTGACACACAGGCACACTGTTGTTCCCGGGGTGTGCGCGGGGTGGGGGCGGGGCGGCCGGCACAAACACAGATTTGCCTGATTCTGTACATCCTGGGAGGCTGGAAGCACAGGCTTTTCCATCAAGAGCCGGGCACCGGGGAGGGCCGGGACTGGCAAGGCCTGGCCAACTTCTCTGGGGCTACAAAGTGCACTGCCCTGCATACAGCAGGCGCTCAAAGAAGTGTGAACGGAGCCCGCTGGCTTCCCGGGGCAGGTGCGCGGCGTGTGCCCCGGTCCCCGCAGAGCTGGCCCGCGGAGCAGCGTCGCTCCCTGCCTGCCCCCCCACGACCAGCTCTGGGAGACTGCTCCGCCAGGAGCACACAGAGCAGAGCTGGGACATGTCTGCAAGCAGAGGGGACCAGAGGAAGCCGACGGGCCAGGGCAGGGTCTGTCCCGTCGATTGTAGATTTGTTAGTGAGGGACCTGGGGCAGGCCAGCCCCTCTCTGTGCTGCAGTGTCCCCATCAGAGAATGACCACCAGCCCCCGCTCCAGGGTCATCTGCATCGCGGCTCTCTCCCGGGGTCTCTCAGGGCAGGTTCTGGGGGGAGGGAGGCGTATTTGGGGGCAGATGGGGAAGCTGTCCGGGTGAGAACAGGGCGGAGGTCACCCGTGGGGAGCAGGAGGGGCCGGTGTTGAGCAGGTGTGTAGCTGGGGAGGGTCCGCGGTGCGGGCAGAGGGGCGGAGGGAGGGCGACCAAGCAGGGGGCTGGAGAATCAGGAAGCTGGGGCTCAAGTCTCACGTCTGCCTCTTCTTTCTGGTTCGCCAGAAAGACTAGGACAGTGGCCCCAAAGCGCTCATCTGTCAAACAGGGTAATAACCGTGGTCGACCTCCTACAGCCACTGGGGGCACTACTGAGCCTCAGAGCTAAGCTGCTAGCGCGGTGCCTGGGGGGCGCAGGTCCCCGCTGAACGGGGTGAAGTGACATATCTGACAGGGTGACACTGGAGCTCCAGCCCCCTAGGGTCCAGGCCGCTTTCACATTTTCAAAAAACCAAGTGCTCGCTGAGCCAACGTGAAAGCCAACACAGCATGACAAGTGGAGTGGGCACAACCCCGAGGACGTCACCAGGAGTGACGCACCCACGGCTCCCGACAACCCTCCGGACGGCTTGTACTGTGATCTCCATTTTACAGATGGGACTCTGGGGCCCAGAGAGCAGAAGCAACTTGCCTGCGGTCGCGCGGCTGGTGGGTGACCGAGCGGAGAGCCCCGAAGCCGGGTCCACCCGGGAATGGGCGCTGGGAATGGGCGCCGTGTGGCCAGCCTGGTGCAGACAGAGCCCACCCAGCGCGGGATCGGCCCCACCGATCGGCAGCGGGAGCGGGGACCGGGGAGGCTGTGCGGCCAGCCAGCAGGTGCTGCAGCCTCTGCCCGGAGCCTCCTGGGGCCACACGCAGGGGCGGGGGTGGGGGAGCCGCCCCATGCCGGGGTCTTGAGGAAGGCCAGGCTGAGAACAAGGAGCGACGGCAGGGCTTTGGGTCCAGATGGGCAAGGGCAGGCAGTAGGTGACACAGGAGGATGCCACCTCCGCATGTGTGTAGTCGCCCCAGCTTGAATGCCTCCTGGAGCGGGGCGCTCACTACTGCCCTGGGAGGTGTCGCCTAGCGCTGCACAGTGCTCACGGTTGGAAGTCCCCGCCCCCCAGGCTGGTGGCCCCGATCTCATAAACGAACTTGTGTGGAAGGCTGAACGCCTGTGGCCGTGAACAGAAGCGACGGCGTCTATCACGAGGTTGTGCTGTCTGTCCACCTCCCACTGGGCAGACGCCCTGGAGCCTCAGAGCGGCCTCGCCGCCCCGCTCGGCCACACCTCGCCGGGTCCCAGGCTCCCAGGCACTTGCTCTGCCAACACGTGCGCACTGACCAGCTAACACAGCCACCTCGCCCGCTGGGAAGCCCCCTGCTCGGCCCCTCGGTTTCAACCCTTCCCGCACAGCGCCCGTCTTCCCCGATCCTGCAGGAGAGCCCCTGAAAGTGAGGTCGGTAAAAGGACGGTGGCCGTTTTAAAGCAAAGCTAGGCCTAGGTGATGCGTGCGGCACAGAACGCGTGGACGGGCTCAGGGCGGGCGCCCCGGAGCAGGTGCCGTGTCCAGGCGTGCCCCCTCGCTGCACCCGCGTCCCGGGGCAGCCGTCCTGTCTGGTGGGGACCCCAGGAGAGGCCTGCAGGAACCCAGCGTGAGGACCACAGGGAGGCTGAGACCCTCTGCTGAGGAGTGCGGGGCAGACGGGTCCGGACGCTGCCCTTCGGGGAGGTCAGGGGGCCCCGGGGGTCAGGGCAGACCGACGGTCCTGCAAATGCTCTCTTCCCCGGTGTGGATGGGCTGCGGGCGCTCGGGGCCGCTCAGAGCCCAGCGAGCGAGGGACAAGCCCCGCCGGCCCCTTCCTGACCGCCGGGTGCTGACTGGCCCCGCCCCCAGCCTCGGGCGCGGCCTGCGTCCCCTCTGGGGTGACTGCCCAGGAGGGAGCGCAGAGCCCCGCACCTGTCCTCCTGCGCTCCCGCAGGTGGCCGTGCAGGCGCTGGGCCTCAGGACGACACTGGTGATGGCGGGAAGCACAGAGCTCTCGGGGCCCCTGGGCCGAGCCGACCTGGCACCCGCAGCTTCCAGCCCGAGGCGTGCTAACTGCAGCGTCAGGCGGTCCGGTCCGCACCGCGCACCCGGGGCCTCTGCTCGCGGCCCTGCCTGGGGACAGCGTCTCCGCGGACACGGGGAAAACGGACACAAAGCGCTGCCTGTGGAGAAAGACCACCTCCTGTAACTCACGCTGGCTCGGGGAGGCTGGGGAGGCTGGGGAGGCTGGCGCGTGCGAGGCCGGCCTCGGGAACACGGCGCTGGGGACTCTCCCTGTCCAGAGGCCCCGCCCGGGCGGGCAGACGCCAGGAGGCCGACACCTTACAGGCCTGGCTCCTGAGCCGGGGCGGGGCGGGGGTGCTGCACTGCTCGGGCCACGTGGCAGGGAGGCAGCAAAAGCCGGAGTCCTTTCTCTGCAGAGTCAGCTCAAGTCTGGGGGCGGGTTCCTCTTAGAGCCCCCACCCTGGGAAAGTGGATTGGGTGGGACAACAGCAGGGAGCCGGGGCTGGGGAGGGAGGTGATCTGACCCTTCCCCCTCCCTGCTCGGCCGTGCTGTGCCCCCTCTGGGATCCCCGGTTTCTCGCCAGCGGCCCAAGCGCCTGCCACGGAGCTCACTGTGGTCACAGGTGAGAGCCCCGGCCATTGTCCCCGTTGCCGCTGGGTCAGCCCTCCCTTGACTTTTTCCCAAGCTTCCCCTGCATTTGCTGCCTCTGACTCCAGAATTAAGACACAAACACCCATTCCACACAGGAAGCTGACTGCACCAGCTTCTGATTCATCCCTGTGAAGACGCTAAGTTCTTTATAGCAGGCCCTTGCTGGGTCTCTGGGATCCTCCTGCACCAGGCTCTGCACCCCCACCACAGGGCCTTTGCACATGCTGCTCCCACCTGAAACCTGGATTTTAATCTTCCAAAGGCAGCGACACATCAGTTTTGCCTCCCAGGCTTCCTGAGCACAGGCCACTCGCCTCGGCCAGACGCTCAAACACATCTTTACCCCCCACTGCCAGGGGGTGTGAGCCAGTGGCAGGACCCCTACTGGGTCAGCTGCATGCCCAACAGTGGCCGAGGCTCTGCAGCCAGCATCTCTGGCCCTCGCCACACCGTTTCATGGACGGGGAGGCCGTGAGTTCCAGTGTCGAGGGGGTGACGTGGCGGAGGTGGGGCCCAAGTCCCTAGGGGTTTAAATGCCCGCTGGGCAGCCTGGGCCGACAGTCACAGGGGCAGTGCCCCCTCCTAGCAGCTCAGGAGCTCGGCCCTGTGAGGTCGCCTTTGTTCACGGGTCACCCAATGGACCACTGGTGGGTGCGGGCTGGCAGCCACATGGGCCCCAGGACCCAGACCGGCAAGGAGCCACAGGGCGGGCTGAGAGCCACGCCCTGGCCAAGCAGGCAGAGGAGGGGGGGGCTGCAGCGCGCGGCACAAGGCCTCGGGGAGGGAGACCCCTTCAGGACACCGAGCTGCTCTCTCAGTTCGAGGGTGGGTGGGGGTCTGCACAGCGTCCGAGGGGAGATGTCCCGTCCCCGAGCGGGCGGCCATCCCCGGTCACCCCCAACTCTGTTTCCAGCAAATGCAGAAGCGTGCTGGGAAGCCAAGCCCGCTGCTCAGCCTTCGGCCCCTGGGCCTCCCCTGAGACACCTTGCAGGCCGCCTGCCCCGCCTCCAAGCACCCAGGCGCAGCCAGCAGGAACCCCCTGCTCCAGGGAGATCAGGCCAGGCAGCGCCCTCGGCCCTGCTCCTGGTGCTCCCTGACCTCACTGAGGATTCTCTCAAACACCTTGGGTTTGAACAGACTCTCGCGGGCAGGGGACGGAGCTGCCGGGCCGTGCAGGGGCGGGTGCAGGCCCGGTGAGGATTTGGGCGTCAGCCCTGCTCTGCTGCAGACGGAGACCCGGCCTGTTGTCCCTTCCCTCCTGCTGCGACAGACTTCCCTGGGCTTCCGGCCGGCACCGCCGGGGCAGCTGCGGGGCGCAGGTCCCGACCTCGAGGGTTTGGAGATGCCGAAGAATCCTCCTGAATCGAGGGTTCTGCTTGCATCTCTGACATCCTGTTCTGCTTATAAACAGCGCGCTCCCCGAATTCTGCCTCCGTCCCCATCTGCAAACTGAGCAGCATCTCGGCCCAGTCCTGCCCCACCCATGCCCAGCACGCACGGGGACAATGCTGGGTGTGCAGAGCCCGGGAGGGGGCCCTGCGGCAGCGACGTGAGAACCAGGGTGGGTGGGCCGGCAGGGCTGTCCCCAGGGCACTCTGTCTCTCCCCCGCATCCCTGCACCACAGATCTGCCCTCAGCATCTTTAGAGCTCAGCTTGAGGGGCTCACACCTCCTCCAGGAAGTCCATCCTGACTTTCTCCTCCAGGCCTCTTGGCCTGTGCCCTGTCACCTACTAGATGGGAGCCCCTGGAGGAAAGGACCCGGGCTCTGGCGCCCAGGGGACAGGTCTGCACACTGCTGCCCAGCGCCCAAACCCCCAGTCCCCTGGCAAGGCTGTAACCCAGGACGTCAGAGGGGGAACGGGCCAGTCTGCTAACCCAAAAACTCCTGCCAAAACGCATCTGGCCACGAGTCACCAACCTCCCACGGCCCCCACGTCAGAGTCAGGTGCTGGAGTAGGGACGCATCATCCTATGCCTTGGACTCGGATGGCACTGGAAGCCAGCGGTCAAGGGCACGGGCCCTGGAAGCAGGATAGATCCTCGCCTTGGACGCCCCAGAGCTGAGTGATGCTGGGAAACTCACGTCAACTGTGTCTAGGCCTTGGCGTCCTTCCCTATAAACCGGGCACGCGGGCCCTGCAGGGAGGCTCTGAGGATCAAACGAGAGATGTGCCCCAGGGCCGGGCCCCGGCCAGCCTTCCCTGTGTCGCCTGGCACCCCTAGTTCCGAAGCACCTGCCTTCCTGCGCTGATGACCCTGGTCCCAGGGAAGAGCAAAGCACCTTCCTTGGCTTTTCATCAGGGGCCTGTGGCTGGGTCTGGAGAGCCTGTCTGCATTGGGGACATGGCAAGAAATGGGGCGTGGTTTCCACCGATCCTCCCGCCCCCGTTGGCTCCTGGCAATTGCTGCCTGTGCACAGTCTGGAGAAGAAGGAAAGGCGGGGGCCCGTCCCGAGCGCCCCTGCCCCCCAGCCCAGGCGGCGGTGCTCCACTCACCCCAGAGGGCCATGAAGATGGAGAAGAACACGGTGGCGGGGTTGTCGAAGAGGTGGCTGGCCCGGGCCGTGGCGCAGGCCGAGCTCATCTTCCAGTAGCTGCACGTCTTGTCACACAGCGGGCACATGGTGATGTTGTGTCTCTGGTCACACATCTCCATGCTGGAAGGGAGGGAACCGGGGTGCGTCAGGACTCGGCCCGTGCAGACCGCACGCCGCTGACGCTGGCGGGTCCCGCAGCTCCAAGGCCATCAGCCGCGGGAGCAGGAGCCTACGAGAGCCCAGACAGCTTTAGGGGCGAGTATCACCCCATCCTCACTGATGAAGAAACAAGTCCAGGGAGGGAGGAAAGTAACTGGCTTAGGGTCACACAGCTGAGTGGGGGCCGGGTCCTGGTCTCCATGTGTGGGGCCCACACCCTGCACGGCTCTCACCTACTGCTCCCGGGTCCTCCTGTGACTACCCCGCCCTCTGTGCCCCGGGCCAGGCCTGCCAGCCTCAGCCTCAGCCTCAGTTTCCCCTTCTGGAAGATGAGGAAAGGGGCCTGCGCAAGGCCCTCCCAGCGCTGGCCTGCCCTGAATTTTCCCCCTGACGCAGACAAGGTGTGGAGCTAGGGACAGGCACCAGGCAGGCCTGCTCCTTCCCAGGGGCTGGCTAGGGGGTTGTTTTCGTGTTTTCTTTCTGAACACACACCATCTTCCACACTGACCGTGCCTGGCCCGCGGTAGCCGGTGTTTAGGGACACCTGCTCGGGGACCCTGCACGGCTGCACGTGGGTGTTCTGGCTCGCGTCTCCCTTCTCAGTTACACTCGCCAGCTGGTGACACTGTGTACATGCCGTGCGCGCCAAGCATGGATTGGGCCCTGGACACACGAAGCTGGACGGTGGCAAGGCTGCCGCCTCGGGGCACCTGGGAGCGGGAGTGCGCGTGCGTGGGGGGAAGGGGAAGCTGGCACACCCAGGCGGTGGGCGACAGGGACCTTGGTGGCAGCAGCTGGCTCTGGCTTTGGGTCTCAGCTCTGACTTTTGTAATCTGTGTGGTCTGGAGAGTATGTGTGTTGGGGGCGAGGAGGCGGGCACACCCAGGCGGTGGGCAGTGTGCAGGCCTGGTTGGTGGGGGCGGGGGATGGAGCGGGCCGCCTGGGGCCACGGTGACCTGGGCAGGGGGTGGGGGGTCAGGGAGAGCCAGGCCTGCAGCTCTGCCTGCCGGGGTGGGGGTTGCCACCTCCTCCCCGTTGGCATAAACAAGGCCAGCCAGACAAAAAGCCTTTTTCTGCCGGTTTTAAACCCTGTGCCGCACCCTTCATCACCTGCAGCCAAAATAAAGACAAGGAGCAGCAAGGTCTGTTCTCAGGAGTGGATGGCGGGGTGGGGCCGGCGGGCAGCTCCCGGCGGGGCGGGACGGGCTCCAGGAGGGACACACCCCCCGGTTCGCCCGCAGCACCAACGGGGCGGAGGCCGAGAAGCCCCGAGATTCCTCTGGAATCCCCAGTAAATGCTGTTTGCCTTCCACATGCAGGAGGCCGTGGCGCCGGCCTGGGGGACCCGGGCACCCTCGGAGGGGAGCACACAGCTGCCAGGCAGAGCCTCGTGGGTGAGGCTGGCGGCACTGCCCTCCAGGGGAGGGAGAAGCAAGGTGGAGAAGGCCCCAGGGCGGCCGAGCCCTGCCATGCCTCTCCGCTCTGGAGTTAAATCCCCACCCCGCCTGGGCTACTTTGAAGGCCACAGTCGGACCCAAGCATGGCGACCTCATGTCACATTAGCCAACAAAGGCACAGGCTTCCTCTGGCCTGTCGGTGTCCAAAATAGCCCCGGAGGGGCCGTAAGCCAGATTCCTTTACCGTTTTGATTCTGGGTGCGGAATATTTTAGGTGTTACTCACACATCAAAGCATCACTTACACAAAAATTTGCCGGGTATGGGGGTATGGCTTTTTGTAAGGAGCCGCTTTCCTGGCCAGGTAAAGATTCACTTGATCTTTACTGACGAGAACTACAGATCGATTTTCTGAGCCACAGCCCTGCTCTGGAGACATTGGGCTGCGTCGTAAGAAATATAACCGAACCGAAGTAAGTGACGTCCTAGGACTCTCCCCGAGAGCCTGCAAGCCTGCGGAAGGCAGGGCCGGCGGGCGTCCCCAGCGGTGGCCCTGACAGAGGCGGGGGCCTGTCCTCCCGCGTTCGACACAGCACCCTCGGGCTCGGGGTCAGCGAGTCAAGAAACCGGACGGAAAGGACGCGGCTCCTGTGCCCTGAGAAGCGGCCCCCAGGCTCCCTCCGCCTGACTCATGTTCTGGCTGCCACTTGCGGAGAAACACACCCCAGCACGAGGCCAGGCCGCCCCGGGGACCCTGGGCTGCGTCCTCCACGAGCTGCCCGTGCCTGACGGGCCCGCCGGGGGACGACGCCGTGCGCCGCGTCCCAGAGCCCCGAAGAGCGGCCCCGGGGCGGAGTCCGGGCAGGCCGTGGGCCCCGCTCCCTGAGCTCACCGGGGAGGACTGCGTTTTCTCCCCGCACAGGACCTGAAAACTCGAAGGGGAAGAAAAACCCTCCAAAGAACGAGGAGGAGCCGGATGCTCGCTTGCCCCCCCCCCCTCAGCTCTCGGGCCCGCGGCTCCCGTGGCGGGGCAGGAGCTGAGTGCCAGGACGGGGGCTGGTGCCCGCCTACCTGGGGATGTTCTCGTCGACGGTGGCACATCCGTACAGGAAGACGATGACCCCGACCACGGACGCGGGGATGAGCATCTGCGTGTAGACGCCCAGCCAGGCGAAGTACAGGCCGATCTTCTCGCCAAAGTACTTCCTGCACCGGGGGGGGGGGGGGGGGGGGGGGCAGACGGACACCTGCTCGCGACCGCCCCGCACCCCGCCCCGCCCCACCAGAGGAGCAGCTCGAACTGGGCCCTGGCTTCTCCCGAGCAGGACTGGGGGTGCGCTCGGGCCCTGGAAAGCTGGGGCGCTGCCAGTGGGGCGGATGGCTACGGGGGCGGGGGCTGTCTGCTCCGTCCCAGGTCCCGGATGTCATGCCGTCCCCTCAGCATGAGCGCAGAGGCACCAAGAGAACGTATTTAGGGTCTCTGGCACCTCCAGGGGCTTCCATGAATTTTGACAGGCTGGACTCCCGTCTACAAGTCCCCACAGGACGTACATCACCTCTTCTACTTCCCTTCCTGCCCCGGGGAGAGAGCATGGCTCTGTCCTTCCTCCCAACCCAGAGATGGGGAGACCTCACCCATCACCCAGCGGGGTGGGGCCAGGCAGCAGCTTTGGGAAAAGGGGGTGAGCCGGCCGGGAAAGAGTCTGTGGCTCAGGCCCCCGACCCAAGCTCAAGTTCAGACAGGCTCCCAGGTTCAGAGTATTCAGTGTTGTGAGACCACACGGGACACTCATCCAACCAGCTGCCAGCCAGCGCCTGGCCTCCACGGCCTCAGAGCAGCCGGGCCCGCCCGCGCCTGGAGACCCCCTCTCACCTGACCAGGTCGATGGGCTGGTACTTATAGAAGACGCCGTAACTCGCCCACTCTTGGTACAGGAGCTGGGGGAGCAAGCGGCAAGGGCTGGTGACACCGTAGCTTCACTTCTCAGCTCACAGGTGCACCATGCGTGCATTCGACAAGCACTCGTGCGCTGGCCATGCGCCGGGTACCGTGCTGGGCACTGGGCGTTCGGAGGTGAGCATGGCAGACACAGCCTTGAGCCCCAGGGCTCCTGTTCTGTGAGGGGAGACCCCCCCAGACCTTTCAGCTCCTGTAAGGGCCTCAAAAACCCAGCTGAGCTGGTACAAGAGGAGGTAGGGGGCTCCTTTAAAAGTCTTTTTCTAATGTTTATTTTTGAGGGAGACAGTGAGCAGGGGAGAGGGAGAGAGAGGAGACAGGATCCGAAGCAGGTTCCAGATTGCAGAGCCCAACATGGGGCTTAAACCCACAAACTGTGAGATCATGACCTGAGCTGGTCAGTCACTTAACTGACTGAGCCACCCAGGCGCCCCCAGTGGAGGTGGCGGGATGGCCTGAGCAAGAACAGGCTATGTTTTTACATGAGGACAGGAGAGAAGCTTCTGGAATCCTTATGGAACCCTTACTCTTCATGATTTGATCCAGAATTGATCTAAAACAGCCCAATCCTGGGGTGGATGGGGGGGCTCAGTCGGTGGAGCATCCGACTTCGGCTCAGGTCATGATCTCATGGTTCGTGGGTTCGAGCCCCGAGTCAGGCTGTGTGCTGACAGTACGGAGCCTGGAGCTGCTTCAGATCCTGTGTCTCCCCTGGCCCCCCCTTTGCTCCTCCTCCGCTCATGCTCTATCTCTGTTTCTAAAAAATAAACATTAAAAAACAAAAGCCCAGCCCAATCCTGTGACGCTTTTCCCTTTAGGGTTCTCGGTTGTCCCTGTCAGAGACAGACACCATGTCATTCTTTATAAAGGACAGAAACTACCAGGCTCGGGGAGCAGAGAAATACCCATGGCAAGATTTTTAAAAATCTCACAGGACGCAAAGAGAGCTCGAAGTTTCTCTCCTGAGATGGGCTGTCTGATTAACGCAGCTCCGTGAGGTCCATGAAATCTGCCCGCACCCCGCTCCCCCCCAGGCTCTGGGCAGGGATGGTAATGAGCCTGACTGATTGAAAGCCGTGTATGAACACGTAGAGGGTGTCCTAGGAAAGACGTCACGTGAGGACTGCTAGTTTTCAAAAAGAAATCCCACTCCTGTGGATAATTGATGCTTTACGAACCTTAACTCAAAGTCAAGGTCGCACAGCCGGGACCCTCGGTGTGCGGCCACCTGCCAGCATGGGCTTCACGCCGAAAGCAGGAGTGGGGGGCAGGCGTGGGCGCGGCCCAGGGGCTCCCTGCCATCTTCTGTGCCACACAGCTGGCCTGTGCCTTTCCTCTAACACTTACATTTAACATTTTGGGGGGTGGGTCTCCTAGACCCACACTGTGCTCTGGCCTCTTGGGAACACTATTTTCTATCCCCGCCCGAATCGCTCTGTGCTACAGACCGCACGGGTGTCCCTTCCCCCACCTGCCCCAAATTCATTATGTCGAAGCCCGAATCCTGATAGGACTATTTGGAGATGGGGATTTGGCAAAAGTAGTACGGCTAAATGAGATTGTGTGGGTGGGGTTTGACCTGAAGGGATCGGTGTCCCTATAAAAAGACACTAGAGAGGAGCCCCGGTGGCTTCGTCAGCTGAGTGTCCGACTCTTGGTTTTGGCTCAGGTCACGATCCACGGTTTCATGTTTGAGCCTCACGTGGGGCTCTGCGTTGACGGGACAGAGCCTGCTTGGGATTCTCTCCCTCTCCCCCTGCTCCTCACCCACTCACACACACTCTCTCTCTCTCTCTCAAAATAAATAACCTTAAAAAAAAAGAGACACTAGAGCTTTCTTTCACTACATATGCATGGAGAACACTGTGAGGCAGCAGGCGGCCGCAGGCCAGGAGGGCCCTCCCCTGAACTCGGCCCTGCTGGCCCCAGGACCTTGGACCTCCAGACTCCGGCACCGGGAGACCACAAGCATCTGTGGTTCTGCCATAGCGGCCTGAGCCGACCGACACGTCCTGCCCCCACTTCCCCACGGCCGGGGCTGGGGCTGACAGACGTGGCTTCACGCGCACGGAGAGCTCCCTGGCTCCCTGGGAGGGTCCTGCTTCCACAGACCGGGTCCCTCCGTGTCCTCGGGGCCCTTTGCAGCTCTGAGAAATAATACTCGGGGGAGAACACAAGTGCTGTGATTGCGCAAAGGTCACAGCGGGAGGGAAGGCACCGGAGAAGCAAGCGCCTCCTCAGAAAAGCAGAGGTGAGGCGTGCTGTCAGAGCCCTGGGCCTCGCCTGCTCTGGTCTTTGTCAGAGGTGCTCTCTTTAGATTTTAAGCCTTCCCGTGAGGGCTCCGCGCAGAGTGCATTCAGCAGGGTCTGCATCCTGGAGGGCCCAGGGCCAGGCTGGCTGCTGGGTGGTCTCTGCAGCCCCGAGGAACGGGGTGCACGGGTCTCCCGCAGGAGTTAGGAGCTCCACCCCTGTGCTGAGACGCGGGCTCTGCTGGGCCCCTAGTGGGCGTACTGGGTGCTGAGTCCGAGTCTCAAGTCCCAGCTGGGGGTTGATTGGGCCCCCTCCCCTCTGAGCCCACGACAGGCTGTCCTGCCCCCCACCCTGTCAGGGGGGATCCCCAGGGGCTTATGCCAGAGATGTGGGGCTCGCCGTGTCTCAGCAGCCTGGGTGTGCAGGGCAGGATGGAAAGCACCCCGGTTTCACTCTCTAAAGAGCCAGCCTGGACGAGGGTGCAGCTGGGAAAGGGTTAGGGTTAGCGAAGTGGCCGTTGGTGGCCTGGGCAGCTCCCTCCCCCGGGCCGAAGTCCAGCTCTTGCTGTGGACCCCATGCGGGCTGGGAGGTGCTACGGAGTTGGGGGCAGATGGAGGAGAGGGGGAACGAGAGGGTCAGAGGTCTTGCTGGGGGATGGGAGGGCCCAAAGGCACGGCCATGTGACACCGGTCACTGTGTTCCCAGGCCCGCGGCGGGCTGGCCCCCACTCGCTGCCACACCCGGCTCTCTACACAACCACTTTCTCTCCATGGAACTTTCTTCCTGCCAACAAGAGAGTATCCATCATGGCGCAGCTGTCAGCATAGAGAAATCAAACTCAAGGTTTCCCTGTTGGGGTTGGGGCAGAGCCCCTCAGTCTTATGAGGAGGGTGGGAGGTGTTGGGGCCCTGGGATCGGCTGGCGGGGGCCAGTGGCTCCAGTCACAGTGACCTCAGAGCTCCTAGTGCCCGGACCTCAGAAGGAGCCTGGCTCAACCCTCTGGCATCTCTCCTGCTCCGACCTCCCACCTGGGCCCACACGGTTGGGCAGGCCCGTTAGGGCACCGAGGCTGCCCGTAATTCCTGTGCGGGTATTTGCCGCTTACTGTCTCCCTCTAGCATGGAGGCCCGGGAAGGCCAGGTGTGTCTCGTCCATCTTATCTCCAGGCCTCAAACAAGACCCGGGGCAGATGACAGGGTCCTAGTAAGTACCAGGGGAAGGAAGAAGGGAGGGGAGGAAAGAGGGAATAACAGACCAGGGCCTGAGGCTCTCAGTCCAGCACGGGGATGGAGACAGCTCAGTCCACACCTGGCGTTAACTCCCGGCCCCACCTCCCAGGACGGAGGAACGCTCGCTCTGAGGGCCCTGACAATCGAGCTGACAGCTGCGGCCACCCTCAGCCTTGGCCCTGGCCTGCCTCCTGCTCGAACGTGCCTACTGGGCCCCTGCTTCCTCACCTCAGCACAGGATAAGGGCCTTGGCTTCACTGAAACCCCCTGTCCATCCTGTGAAGGATCTGGGGTCGGGCACCTGGGCTCTGGACACGGACAGGACCAATCCTGGGAGAGCTACAGACTTTGTCACTGGAGACGCAAAACACTCAGAACCAGGTCACTTAAGATGGAGCCACATGGGAGAGGGAGGAGTTCTCCAAAGCTCTGAGTTAGGACTCAAACACCTATCGGGGATATTCCTCCCCCCTCCCCCCTTCCATCTGTCCACCCCCCCACCCAGCCCCCCCCACCATCCATCTATCCAACTCCCCACTCATCTCTCACCCATCCTACCCACCCCTCCATCCACCCATC
>NC_043710.1:3053199-3065261 GCF_006229205.1 Suricata suricatta
GGTACTCCCAGACCACCCCCATGGGCCGGGCCTGGTACTCACTTCTGGGACACTAAATTCTATGGGGGTGAGGGGGGTGGAGGATGGGAACAGGTGATCTGGACAAACCAGAGTCACATCTGCTGGGCCAGGTGCCCAGTGGTGCCCAGCGAGTAGCTCCTGAGTAAGTAACTGAACGAGCGCGTCTGGGCACCGGCTGACCGCCAGCCCCGTCTCAGGTTAGCGAGGCAGCCGGTGTGGCTGCGCACAGGGAGGCAGTGGGGAGAAGGCCCCAGGGGCCGGTGACCAGGAGGACTGAATCTGGCCTGACGGGGGTCCCTGATGCCCAAGGAGGAAGCTCTCTTAGGTGGAGGAAAGGCACAGACAAGTGACCCAGGGGCACACAGGGATGGGGGGGTGGGCAGACTCAGGCCAGAGCTGGCCCAGGCAGGCCTGGGGAGGGGACGGTGCTTCTCCAACGGGATCGAACGGGGGAGTTCTGCAGGTCACAGGGTCTCAGACAAATGCCAGATGTCCCACTAAAAATAACCAAATATGTAATTTTTGAGCTAAATCAGATAGTATCTTCAGCTGGATTCTCGGGCGGGCAAGTTGTGTCCAGTACCGAAGGTTTGGAAACACGTACGGGGGGCTGGGGGGGGGCGGGAGCGGAGAACATTCCTTACGCAGAGGTTCCCAGCCCGAGACTTGGGACAAGGCCACCATTGTGAGGCTGTCAGGGAACCATCTCCGCCCACCACCTCCGGAAGGATGTGCGCTTGGGGGACAAACGCAGGTTGGGCGAGGACTGTCCCCTGAGGTGAATGGAGGCTGCACTCGGCTGGGAACTGGGAAGGGCAGAGGTGGACATGCGGGGGCGGGGGGGGGGCGGGGGGCTGGATGCCAGGTACGTGTTTGTGTGCAGGACGGCTGGGAAGAACCTTCTGGAGCGTGGGGGTTGAGGAGAAAGGGCCCCAGTGGGGGATTGGGGGGCGTGGGAGAGCGGGGAGCCTGGCTGGGGAGCCCGGCTGGGGAGCCCGAGGGAGAGCACTGAAGGAGAGGATTGCTCAGTGTCCCCGAGACTCCCTGGTGTGCGGAGGGCGCCCGGCCACAGCGGCGCCTGAACCTCCTCCCCGGTGGCCGTGCAGGATCAGCCCCAACGTCCGCAGGGAGCACGGCTGGGGGAGCACCCCGGGGGGACACAGGTTTGGGGCCTGCGGGGAAGGTCACGGGGAAGGAGCGCACCCTCTCCTTCATGCGCCCCCCTGTACGCGCCCCGAACACTCGTCAGTGCCAGAGGGGAGCAAATGGACACACGGGGTTCGGCCCCTGCCCCCCAGGCGTGGGGGCTCCAGGGCCCCCAGTGCGCGCAGCACGGCCTCTGTTCCACACCCACTTACTTTTCTGTCGTTGAACTCCACGTTTTCGCCTTCGTAGTCTCCCTGTTCAAAGCAGGAAGGAGAACTCTCACGACCTGATGCGGCTTTTGAGCAGCACAAACCCGCTTCCAAACGTGAGCCCCGCAGGGCTCGCGGGCACAGGTAAGAGGAGCCCACACGGCGCCCCGCAGCAGATGGAGGGCTGGCCGGGCCCGGCCCCTCTGCCAGGCCGGCCTCCTGCCTTTGCCCCCTGTCACAGAGGCCACGTCCAGGAAAGGACCCACAGCCACTTGCTAGGAACTGGCAGCAGGCAAGAAAGGGGCCTTGCGGGGGGGAGGGCTGGAAGAATTGTTTCAACAGGGCGAACAGGCCCCCACCTGCCGGACGGTCCCTGCAGGTGCGCCGGGAGCACAGGAAGCCGTACGGTAACTGAGGACAGATCAGTGACCCTACGCCCCCACTTCACCCACAGCAACGCTGAGGCTCAGAGAAGCAAAGTGACTTCTCTGGGACAGACCTGGGACGGACGTGCCCAGCATGCCGACAGCTGGTGCCAGGGATCCCCTGGAGGGAGCGTGGCCCCGCGGGGCTGGCCTGGCCAAGGGGTCTTGAGGATCACTGGGCCGAGGAAGCTCTGAGGCCTCCCCAAGGTCCCCTGGGTGCCGCCCTTGCCGGGTCCTCCTGTGACCCTCTCCCAAACCCTCCCAGGCAGGGAGCACTTGACCTTGTACTCTCTGGACAAAGGTACCCTGAGACCAGTGTCAATGTCTCCCCACAGTCTTTGGGGCAGCCTCTCCCACCCCAGCCCAACCTCTGCGGCTTTCTGGGCATGTCTTTCCATGGCTCAGAGAGCCACAACCTCCAGCAGCACCTCACCTACTCAGGACCTTGAGGGTGACATGTGCCAACCAGGAGGGAGGCCACCAAGCCTCCGAGCAGCCACCTGAAATGTCAGTCCTGTCCCTGAATTTGATGCACTAATTCCAGGAGCCCTCCTTAGGGTCTCACTCAGGACAGACAGACCCCTACTCCACACAGAGCTCTGACAGGCGGCCACCTGTTGTTATGGCAACTACACATTGTCCTGTGGAATAAATGAATGGATGAACGAATGAACACAGTAAGCGGGGTGGGGGGGGCGGTGCTAGGGGCGATGCGCTGGGGGCAGCAAGGATGTAGGACAGTTTAGCTGTGCTGGAAGGACAGTGACAGGTGGCAGGGACCACCCAGCACGCGGCCAAGAGCCCGGGCACCCGAACCTGGGAGTGTGACCTCACACTGCCGCCCTCTGCTCCAGCGTGCGGGGCGCATTTGGACCAGTTCAGAGCGATCTATCTCCCCAAACATTCCGACATCAGCTTTGGTACCTAACGGGGTGGGTGCCCTTCAACCGTGGGGAAAGTTCACAGCTGTAAAGTCCCGCAGTCCCTCGGGATGCCCAGAGTCCTTACTCTGGCTGGGAAGAGTCCCAGAAGTGGAGCTGAAGGCTGTGTGCCCCTGGACAAGCTGCTTGCTCAGTTTTCCCATCTGTAAAGTGGGAGCAGGCCCCACATGGAGGACCTCTCTACTGCCGTATTAAGGTTCAAAGCTGGGCCCGGCTCCCCCACAGAAGCTGTGTGATCTGCACCAAGTTATTAAACCTCTCTGAGTCTCCACATCTGCACCAGATGAAATGAGACACAGCTCCTACTAAACACAGCTCTCTGCATGCAACGGAATGTTGATTTCTCCCCTTTCCCTTTCAAGCCTTAAAAGGCCGACTCCAAATGGGCCAGGGTGGCCCAGAACAGGCCCTGCTCTCAGCAGGGGTGAGCAGCTCCAAGGAAGGCTTTGTGTGGATGTTTGGTCGGTCCTGGGGGGCCGAGAAAGAGCCTGCAGATGGGAGGGACAGCGTCCCCGAAGGCACAGAGCTGGGACAGGTGACCCCCCCACCACAGGGAGTGGTGACAGGCTGGCAGCTGTGTAGCTTTCTCCCAGAGTCAGCGGGTGGGGTGGGGGACGGCCCTTTGCTGTTCCGGAAACTGGGTCTCTCCAGTGTAGCATCTCACTGGAAGCCCTCTTGCTCCTGTGTCCCCTCTGACACTGGCTGGGAGCCTGTCCCGCTTGCAGATGGGGACACTGAGGCTCAGGGAGAGGACCGGGGCTGCCTCCGCTCAGGGCTGCAGAGAAGAGCGACCAGCATGCCCCGACTCCCAGTCTGGGTCCTGCCCCATGGCCCCCCAGTCCCTGTAGCCATGCACATCTGGAAAGTTCTGAAGGTCCTCCGTCCGGGGTTCCCACACTGCTCGGGCCCCGCGGTGCATTCCCAGTGCCCTGCCGAACCCTAGCCCCTGTCTCCATGGAGACAATGAGAAGAGACCCATTCACCCCAGCCAGGCCAGCGCGCGGCCACGGCCGTGGGCTATATTTGTCGGGGGGGATACCGGAGGGATTTGGAGATCCAGCTCAGGAAGCCGGCCACTTGCTCGGCAGAAATAGATACACACAGAGCCCGGGTCATTCTGCCAGGGCGGGGGCGGGGTGGCCGGGGAGACCCAGGCATCTCAAGGGGCAGCTGGCCCCCGGGAGAGAGTGTCGGCCACCAACTCCCCTACCTCGGTGGGCTCGGCGGGCTCGTTCTGCGAGGAAAGGCGCCCCGGGTGTAACTGCGGGGGCCCCCACGGGGGAGGCTGACATTTACAGGAGGGCCGAAGCAGGAAGCCCAGACCGCAGGATAATGAGAGCTCCCTAGGGGCGTGGCCTGCGGGGGTTTGGGGCAGCCAATGACGCAGAGGCAAACTTTGTCAAGGTTACTTACGTCGTGCAGGGGGTAGGCAGCCGAGTAAACACCATTGGCCAGCAGGCTGGTGATACCTTAAAGACAAAGGCAGGGAGAGGATTAGGGACCAGGTTCTCTTCTAGCAAACAGAGCAGTCCCAGGACTGACTCAGTCGCCCAGAATTTTCTCAAAGCCAACTGCACCTGGCGGCCCAGAGCCAGGCCGCCTTTCTGGCGTTTCCTCCCCGGGGTCAACCAGGAGACGGTAAAAACATGCTCTATCGGCAGAGTTAGGGAAACACAGAGGAGAAACCCAAGAGAAAGTGACATCTGGGAGGAAGGAGGTACCCCAGAACCTGCAGTTCACCGGCACCCACAGCTGCTGGAGGGCGAGTCTACAGACGGGAGAGGTGGATCGTAAGTCGTTAGAAAAGCTGAATCACAAGAAAATACGGACGGGAAAATTGATGGTGTCAGAAAACACACATACAATTTGCAATTAGATTGTAGGTTGATTGGGAAGAAGGCCGAAGGGGAGTCCTGTGGGCCCCACGCGGGGGCGGAGGCACTTACCATATTTACTACATTTTCGCCTTTGACTTAAAAGGGCAGAGTCCTTCTTTCTTCCCTGTCCTTGCCCTGTTTGTACATCGGGCTATTAGTTACATGAAAACGTCTGCAAGGACCAAGCTGCATTTGGGGGAGGGGGCGGTCGGCGGGGTGGGGGCCAGGCCTCGACGGCCACCCTGGGCCCTGTGCCGGCCGCGCAGGGACAGTCACCGCATCTGCGCCTCCCAGAGCCCGGGGTGTGCATTCGGCACCCAGCCCCTGGAGACAGGGCCGTGGACGGAAAGGCCGAGCCAGCCACGCCTGGGGGCCTGGCACTCTGGTCTTGCACACGTCCCTGGGGGCCAGTGCTGGGCGCAGCACGAGGGTCTGCAGGCTGTCAGTGGGTCAGGGTTCTCAGTCGCCTAGCCGGCCTGTCCTTTACTACTTCACTGGAAAATGGTGGGAAAACGTCTTCCTGAAATCCATTTAAAAATAGATCATCTTCCCAGTGATCTGGAAGGATCAGAGTACCTGAGGAATGATTAGAATTCCAAACCAGAGAGCTGTGGAAGCGTATGGCTAAAGCCCACATGGGTGAACATTCATCTAACAAAAGTGGATGTGGTCTGTCTGATTCAGGTTCATTGGCTCCTTACTGTTCCCAGAATGCTTGCAACAGGGTGCAGCCACAGGGCCTTTGCACAGACTGCTCCCTCTGTGTGGACCCCTCATTTTCTTCAGGTCTCTGCTCAAATGTCCCCTCATCAGAAAAGCCTTTCTGATCACTGGTCCTAAGTCCTCCTGGCAACCCTTCCGACCCCAGCAAGACGATATTCTGGCTCTCCTGAGCATTTATTATCTATTTCCTCTCCCGGAATGTAAACCTCTCGTCAGTACTTGCTGCAAGATGAACGTGTGAATCTGGAGGTCAGTCAGGCTTCCGGACAAGGGGCTGAGGTGACACGGGGGTGCAGAAAGGACCCTCCATCTATCTGCTCTGTCGCCGGGTGTGCCAGAGAGCTGGCTGCACACTCAGAGATGTTCACCCCAGGGACGACCCAGAGCAGAGACCCACTCTCGCTGAGAAGCCCCCAGACCCCACAGGTTTGCACCGGAAGGGACCCTAACAGGGAACTTACAGGCAGATGGAGCTCTGGGACACAATGGAGGGACGGGAGCCACAGTTGCCCCCACCGCTGGTGACCTGGGCCACTCTGGAAGGCCCGGGGGTCGGTCTCCTGGGCTCCTCTTGCCCCGTGAACAGGCCCCGGCCCCACGGACTTAGGGCTTTGAGACTCCAGGCCGGGAAGGAGGCCCTGTGACTGGCTCTCGGGACCCATCAGCCCGCCTGACTCCAGGGAGTCCAGCCTCTCCTCCTGCACCCTGGGCTGGCCCCCCGCAATCCGCCACACCCCTGCTCTCCGCTTCCTTCCCGCGGCACTCGCCCCTCTGCAGGAAGCCAAGTGTTCGCGGGCTCTCCGTCCTGGGTACAGACTCCGTGTGCCCCTGGGGGGCGTGCGTGGCACACAGCTCTCAGCGGACAGGCGGGAGCTCGAGGTGGGGGGACGCCAGGAAGGCGCATCCCTCTGCTCGGGAGCGTTTCATTCTGGGGACCAAGGCCTGCAGCTGTGAGTGCAGGGCCCGAGCAGGCGCAGGGCTTGGGGGGGGGGGTCAACTCTGCACACTTCGGTCGGGAAACGTGTGCACCTGTGGCTTGAGGTGTCCCACAGACGAGCACCCGAGGTGCTGGAAACTAGGGTGTGTCAAGGACACACAACAAGGTCTGGGTGGTCCCTTCCACCACCCGCCGGGACCCTCACTGCTTCCCGCTGGGCCGTGAGGGTCCACAGCGGGGGAAGGCGCCTTGGTCACCCCTACAGCGTCCAGAGGCCAGGATCTAGCACCTCTGCAGTGAGAGCCGCCCCCCCCCCACGCCACCGTGAAAGCTCAGGGCAGAGAGAAGGGCATCCTGGTGCCCAGAGTGCCAGGCCGTAAAACACCCCCTTGCCCGTCTGAAACGGCTACACCAGCTTGAATCAAAACACTCTCAAAACCCCCAAACCAGCCGCCTGCCTCCCACGGAGATGATCGGAGGCAAGATTAGCACTGGGAGGGGAGCCTGAGCTCAGGCCCCAGCAATGTCCTCACCCATGCTGTACTTGGCCTTGGTACACGTTGTTCTTTTCAGGATTTCATAGACCTGTTGCGGAGACAAGAAGGAGGGGAGGACGGTTATCCAGGCAGCAACGGCACGCAGACTGCCAGGCGACGGCCGCGCAGGGACGTGGTGGAGCGTTACCAGCGCCCCCCGCCCCCCCCACGCTCTCCGAGGGCCGACGGCAAGCCTTTGTAAGGGTGCACGTCGGCAGTGTCAGGGCGTGGCGTTCTCAGGGATCGGTGTGCCCGATGGGTCCCCTCCTTCCGTGAGGCACGGACGGCGTCGTGCTGTTCAGGGTTCAGAGCTGTCCCCGATGTCCCATGGGACAGGCCGGGAGTTGGGATTCAGAGCTACAGGGACCCAACCGACAGGACGCCTCCTGGGGGTCGCCCTGGATGTTCTAGAAGCCCGAGGTGGGGGCAGGTCTTGGGATTCCATGCCCCCACCCTGGGTCACGAGGCGGCCCAGCATGGGGCGCCAGGAGGAGCCCCCCGGAAGGCCCCACACCATCCCAGCTCTGGGCCATCTTTACTGATGAAAGGTTTCACTCGGTGGCCTCAGGAGCCCAGGTTTGGGAGCCTGCCTGGCTCTGGTCCTAGCTTCCCTTGTAGACGTGAAGGGCAAGCCACCTCACCACCCTGTGCCTTCGTTTCCCCACCTGCAAAGTGGGATGGAATAGTTGACCCAGGCCACAGAAGTGAGAGCCGGAGTGCCCTGCTGCTCCGCCTTCTCCCCCTGCTCTTGTCCCCAGTGCCCCCGCCACCTGCACCTGCCAGTCCTGGGCACACACCGGGACTTGGTGACCGCAGACGAGCGCGTGACCAAACCACCCAGGCAGGGGGTCCCCTCCCTGTCGCCTCCAGAGTCTCACGGTGGCCCTGTCCTGGCCGTGCTGATTCTCCCATAACTACCTCCTCCCCTCCATCCGGGGTCACAGCCCCGTCGGTAACCACATCCGCCTCCGCTGGCTCTCATCTCCCCAGGACTGACCTGATCATATCCTAAACCTTGTTTTGCAGCCTTCTGTGGCTCCCCAGTGCCTACAGGCTAAAAGTCTGACTCCCGAGACCAACACATCCAGCCCTTCCTGCTGATCCTGACTCCTGCTCACTGGGCAACCTCTGAGGCCAGGAGCACCGGGGAGGAGGCGGGAGGGGCTGCCGGCCTCCATACCTTTGCCTAGAATGACTTCACCCCAACGCCGGTACCATCAGGTCTCAGAGACCCCGTGGCCGGACCACCCGAGGGCAAAGTTCTGGCCTGCCAGCTTCTCAGAGCACAGGCAGTTTACAAACCCACCTTCGAGGTCTCTGGAGGAGGTAAAACGGACCCCCAACGACTTGGTGGTCATGGACTGAGCTCTATTTTATAGAGATCCCTAATAGATAACATCTAGAGCTTTCCATTCACACATGACCCCCTCCTTGGAGCAGGAGTGAATTCACTAATCTGCACCCTGCCCTGCACTCCTGGGGGCCCTTCTGAGAGCCCCCTGATCACGTAAAAAGCTGGGCATGTGTGTATATTGAAGCCAACACGTGACTCAGTTTCTCTAAATGGCCGTTCCAATTCTCTCCGGCCTCATAATGAAGGACTGTGGCTGGATCCCCCCAGCGGTCGGAGTCGAGGGAGACGCTCCCTCTCACGGGCCCAGGTCAGCCCTGAGCTATGCCAGAGCTTCGACATTCTGGAACAAGCGAGTTCCTTCTCCTTTACTCTAACGCGACTTAACTGCTGAGATCAGCCAGTCACACAGGAGCGAAAGTTAACAGCGCTGTGGGCGGGTCACCCTGCCTGGGGGCGCACCGCCACCCTTGGGGCAGGAAGCCAGGCCCCGCCTTGTGCAAGCTCAGTGTCTCCTGAGGTCAGGAGGCCAGGAAGGGACCGAGCCCCCTCACAATGCGCCCGCACCACTGCCCCGCGCTGACCCACCTGCCGGCCAGGGGATGTAGCTGCGAGAGGCAGTTATCTGTTCGAGGGCCCCGCTGCCCCCACTCCCCCCAGCCCTGCACGTCTCCCCTCCAGGCTGGGCCTTCTGGGCAGGGCAGCGGCGGCTTGGCTGTGAGGTTAATTCCTCGTGCAGAGAAAAGGCGGGTCCTGAGCCCTGCGTGGCCCAGCTCACCTGGCGGACAGGCTGGTGGCTGATGGCCCAACACTAAACCCATACCTTGAACAGGGCAGGGCGGCTGCATCCGACCTCGAACTTCAGTTCGCTCCTCTGGCACAGCCCCCAGAAATCTACCCCAACCCGCACGGCTTCGCCTCCACCTCCCCGCCGCGCCTGCCTCCCGAGCCTGCCTGCTCGGGGCCCTCAGGTCTGGGCCCCCGAACTGCACTAAGGGAAAGGGCAGGGAGGGCGGGAAGAGCCGCGGAGGGGTCTGGGGCTGCCCTCCCCCGTGGAGGGGCGGGGGGCTTCCCCTGGGCCCCCGAAGCCTTGCGGCTTCGTTACTCTAATTATTGCTGTCACAGGCAATTAGCACCGCCTTCCACCTGGACGAGTTGTGCTGAAATGAAATTATCACCCGTGTCTCCCCAGAGTCCCCTCACTGGTGAACGAGCGAGTCCCACGGCAATACTCACGATTGTGCTTCGGGTTTTGCTGTCAAAAAAGGAATCCTTGTCGGACAGGTCAAATCTGTTGAAACATCGGGCAGAAAGAGACACGAGGTTCACCGGACTTAGCTCTCCTGGTTTCCGAGGCCCCGGTAAACCACACGGTCCCCAAAAGCCATGACTGTGACCTTGGGCAGGCTCCCTCCAAACGCCAGGGGTGACTCAGCCCTGGGCACCTGGAATGGTCCATTCCCCCCCCCCCCGCCCCCTGCGGGAGGCTCGGACTCCCACACCTCCCTCCCAAGGACCCGACACCCCCAGCCTCTGCCTCACTGAGCCGTCACGCACTGCTGGCATCTACAGAGGGCTCCGTTCTTTACACACGGTGTGAGCCCTGAGGTCTTGGCCCCCACGGAGCTTTCCTGAAGTTTGCTGTGAGCAGAGGAAGGTCCCTGGGACGTGTCACCCATTCCCCCAGGCACTCAGGGTACAGTGTGCCCATGGAGGCTGCCGGTAAGCCGGGCTTGGCAAGGGGGCACCAAGGGAGTCAGCCAGCGCAGAGCCAAGGGCAGCTGGCGCATGGGGTGGGGATGGGGTCCTAGGGGGAGGGCCCCTCCCTCTAACACCCAGGGAGCCCCTGTCCTGGAGCCAGTGGAAAGAGCTGGGCTGGGGGCCACTTCTTAAAAGTGTCCTATCCCTGACAGGATCACAGAATTCAGTGGGTGCAGCATGTGGTCCTCGCCCTGTGATGGATATCCCAGGAGCCCCAGTGCTGAACCCAGAAACAGTTCTCCTGCCCTGGGGGGACCAGGGCACCTTGGAGACACCCCCGCCCCCGCCCCCGAGCTTGCACTCAATGTCCCGCTGGGCCTGAGCTCTCTCTGTTCCCACTGCTGCTCACACTCAGCTGTGTCCTTCAAGGCCCCATCTCTGACCCAGGGGGCTATGCCCCACTACCCCTTGGGAGCGGTGTAGGAGGGAAGGTTCCAGAAGGTTCCAGAACAGGTGCAGCACTGCCAGGCAACCTGGCTGGCTGTGGGTCCCTAGGGCGTCGGGACTCCAGCTGGGGCCCCTTTTTAGTCCCTGCCTCCGGGATGGAGCTCGGTGGCCTTCAGGAGGCAGGGTCAACCTCGAGTTGGAACACCTTCTGAGAGGGGCGGGGCCTGGCAGGAGGGAGGAGGCGCCCAGATCACCTCTTGGGGCTTTAAGCCAAGTGCATGCTCTTACTGGAGCCCACCCTAGTCTTCCCACGTATCCCCCAGCGGAAGGACGAGAACGTTCGCCTCCTAATTCCTTGGTTGACGGTGACCTTGGAAATCACCCTTGAATTCACCTAGGCTCTCATGAGAATGTGCGTCGGGGGCTGAAACTCCCACATCCTTGGGGGATGAGAGCTTTCCTCGGCCCCGGGGAACCGTCTTCAACCTGCATCTCTCAGGTCACACACCATGCTACGGGGTCCACACAGCAGGGCCCTCTGGGAAGGAACGTGCAGGCTGGGGGAGGGGCACTTCCCCACTTACAGGTGCTGCTTCTCCCGGGAGAAGGGGTAAGAGAGTCTCTTTGTGGTCTGGGGTCTGTGCTCCGCCACCTTGGGCTGGATGGGGTCCGTGATCTTCTGAAGCACGGAGTTGATCTTTCTCAGGAGGCCACGGGTCTCGTTGATGTGATAGAGCTGCAGAGGGGAAGGGAGAGTCTGTGTCATCTGCTGAGCCACCACCCTTCCCGTCTACTCTCAGAAGGTCACAGAACCATCCCTCCCCACCGAGATGGCCCGTCCTGGGAAGAGAGCTCCGGGCTGAAACACACCCTCCACCTGCTCTCCAGCTAAACCTCTGAGCTCAGAGACTGCGGAGAGCCCACCGAGAGCACACACCCTCTGGGAAGCCTGTCCGCGGACGTCCCTTCATTTCAAAAGAGGTTATCCAGACGGTCTCAGTGGACCTGAGAAGCCGGGGCTGATTTACACCCAAGAACAGCTCCGCCTTCCTGCTTCCCTCTCTGCATGCCAAGGTGAACACGGACGCCTCGCTAAGCTGCAGGGCCACGCTGTCAGGCCACTTCCCGGGCGGAAGTTTTTAGAGATTAAAAAGAAAAATCCCAGCTAGCTTGGAAACGTAATTAAAAGGATTCTGACGAATGAGCCGGGACACCGCCAGCAGGAAAAACAAGATCGAGAAGCCTGTGTTTGTGTTTATCCCGGGTCCCTCTGACCTCTGACCTCTGACCTCTGCCCGCACCTTCTCTTGCTGCGGTTTGGTCTGGGGTCTCCAAAGACCGCCCTGGGCCTGCACCACATCCTCCACAGTCAGGACACAGGAGCCCACTGCCCCCCCCCCCCGGGCTTCTTGCCACGGCCCAGACCCCCTGGTGGCCTCCCCCTCCCCGCCTCGCCCCCTCCCCCAGGCCACCCTCAGACCTCTGCACACGCCTCAGCACCGACCTTCCTCGTCGGCATCTTCAGTTTCAGGAACTCGGCCTCTCTGCACAGCACGTTCCAGGGCGCGTGGATTTTTACGAAGCCAACCCCGTGAATTTTGGTCTGGGAAGGAGAGAAGTGCTCGGTCAGCGCGGAGAGGCCTGCCCCTTCGAAGCCCCAGGGTCATGAGCGCGGCTGCGGGGTCACTCCTCCTGGCACGGGGGGAGGGGCCTGGTCTCTGGGACACCTGGGGTGTTTTCAGGGACTC
>NC_043710.1:3065361-3080732 GCF_006229205.1 Suricata suricatta
GGAGACTCGGAACGGCCGCCCCGTGAGCGGAGACTCAGAACGGCCGCCCCGTGAGCGGAGGCACAGAACGTCCCCCCCGTGAGCGGAGACTCAGGACGGCCGCCCCGTGAGCGGAGACTCAGGACGCCCTGCGGGGTCCCTCGTGTGGGATCCTAAAAGGCCGGCTTCACGGACACGGAGAGTCGCCCGTGCCGCCAGGAGTGGGGCACAGGGTACGCGCTTGCGTTGAAGGCAGACGGCTCCGGGGCTCACAGGCAGCGCCGCCGAGATCCCTTGGAGACGTGGTGGCCATGTCCGAGGTCTCACCGGGTGACCAGTCACCACGTACGCCCTTGGCCAACAGGCTCGCGGAAGCCCCGGGGCCACCGAGATCTGAGAGGCAGCAGCGCCCCCCGTCCCGGGGACCCATGGACACGGGCCAACCCCGCGGAGCCCCCGGAGCGGGGGGGTAAGCCGCCGTCGACAGCGCACACGCGGCAGAGGCTGTCTGCCTGTCACAGACCCGGGTCTATTTCTGGGCACTGTGCACCCACACGCGAACACCCAAAATACTCTTCCCGGTCCCATGGAGGTCTCTGCGGACGGCGGTCACGGAGCGGGCGCCGGCGGCCGGCCTGCCGGAAAACACGTCCCTCTGTTTACGTGAGCGACGAGGTCTCTCCCGGGAACCGTCTGGCAGGATTTGGGAAAGGGGTCGTGGGACCAGTTCGGAAAAAACACACACGGATGTGCTCCAACGTGGTGCCCGGCCTGACCTCGCTCGGCCGCCAGCGGGGTGAAGGCGTGAGAGGGCCGGTTCCCGTCCCCCGGAGGGGCGGGCACGCCCGCGGGCCCCCGGCGCTGTCCTTGGCAGGGGACGGGCAGGGCCCCGAGCCGAGGACACGCTCACCTGGCCAGGAGCTCTCCAGGCGCAAACTAAGTGTGTTCAAGCCTCGATTCTGAGCCAAACTCGAAAACCCTGTGACCTCACCCAAACTGTTTCCAGCATTTTCCTTTCAGAAGGAAGCAAAAAGTCACAAACCAAGCAACACAATATCCCCACAAGGGACTCTCAGTGGTTGAGCGCCCCAAGGGCTCCCGCCCCATCCCCACGGCCTCCCCTGGGCCCGGACGCTCCGAGCCCCAGGGCAGACCACATGGTTCTGCCATCTGGTCTCGGCCTCCTCCTCCGGCGGCTGAGGGCTCGGGATTGCTGGGAGGGTCACCGCAGCAGGAAGGACCCGGCACGGGCGGCTTCTGGTTGCCCTCGGTTCCCCAGAGAGCTCCGGGCAGTGCTGCCGCCTCACCCCCTCGGACCCCCGGCTGCCTCACACCCTGCAGGCACTTTTTCAGCTGCTGTGTGGTCCTGATTGGGGGAACTCGGGGTCCCCGGGTCGTTGGGGACACTGGGAAGGTCTCCGCAGTGGCACCCCGTATGCTGACCCCGCCCGGGCTCCGCTGTGGACAATCAGGGATGTCAAGACCCTTCTCGAGCTCAGTCCGGAAGGGGGAGCCCAGGAGGGGCTTGAGGCTGGACCCCCGACCCCCACCCAGGCCTCAGCTCCCGACAAGGACCCCACCATGCCAGGTGGGCGCCACAAGGAGGAGGCCATGAGCCCTGCCAGGCGCACTTTCTGCAGCACTGGTGTCTGTCTGCTCCTCCTGTTAGCACCAGCCTCCCGCACGGAGGTGACCTGGAGCAGGGTTCGGGGCCAGAGCTGTCTGTCTGTCTGACCTTGTGTCCTTGGGATGGAGGGGGGGGCCTGGGGCCTGGAGCAGCTGCTTGATGATGACGCTCATCAAGCCAGGGAGGAGGGGGCGAGGCCATCCCTGCCCAGTGCCCACTGTGTGCGGCCCTCTCCCCGACCTGCCAGCCGGGACTGCCGTGCCCTGACTCGGGGACACTCAGCCTTCACAGGCTCGCACCTGCCCCCCACCCTCGTTGTGTCCCTCCGTCACTGGGCGCGTGGTCTGCTAACTGGCATTCCCCACATCACGGGGTCTGCTGGCCGCATCCGCACAGTCCAGGAAGGGTGTCCGCGTCATGCACAGGGGCAGTCGTGCCTTCCACAAGCTCACAGCACTGTCGCCAGGATCAAGGGTCAGGAGGGCTGGGGCTGCCCGACAACAGGAGCAAGGATGGGGCGGGGGCACTGCATCCCCAGCCCCCGTCACGGGGTCTGCCCCAAGGCCTGGCGTGTTGAGGGAATAAATGGTAAACAAATCACCAGAAAACAGCCATTCACAGCCCCTGTCCTGTGACGGGCAGGTGGATTACTCAGATCCACTCTCCCGTGAAAAGTAATAAAGAACGCAAGGGCAAAAAATTAAATAAAATAAATGTCACAGCCTCAAAGGAGCTCAGAGGTAAGAACAGGAGGAGGGGGAGGGGATGGAGATCACCCTGAAAAGTCCTGGCGCTCAAACTCCTCAGCTCCAGTGCCTCGGGGGGCCTCAGCCTGTGACCTTGGTTCAAGGTATTTCCAGCTGTGACGCCCTCAGAAGCCCCAAGCCTCTCTGGATGAGGGCACCTTCCTCCCAGGCCTTGGGGATGCCGGGCATGTAAGGGCAGGGCCAGCGGGCAGGAGGGCCAGGAGCACCAGGATGAGAGGCGGCCGGGGAGAGCCAGCCCAGGCGGCCCCCTCAGCCGGGTGGGGGAGGGGGGCTCAGAAAGGATGACATGGGTCCTAAACCAGCCATGCTTACCTTGTTTAAAGAAATAACGTCAAGTCAGAAAAGTCCCACAAAGGACAGGAAACCGTTAAAAAATGACACTTTTGGAAAAGAACCAAGCAGAACTTCCAGAAACAAGAATGTCGTAAGGAGCGTTAACACCCAGCAAATGTGTCTGAAAGTCCTCCGTCCCCGCATGGGGGGGAGCAGAGGGGGCTGGCAAGGTTTGCCCCCCACCCCGCCCCTGCCGGCCCCCAGAAAGCAGGGAGGCCAGCCTCCAGGGCACGAGCTCTGCCCAGGCCTCTTTCAAGCAGACAAAGGGTTAACAGGCGGCAGGCAGAATTCCAGATGAGCCTGTCACACCACAGGCCTCCACAGGCAGGAGGACAGGTTTTCACCCCAAGTTCCTGGCGCCCGGAGGGAGCTGTGTGACCGTCTTTGGGGCACGTTCAAGACTTAGCTTTAAAAAGGACGTCCAGGGGCGCCTGGGGGCTCGGTCAGTTAAGCCTCCAGCTTTGTCTCAGGTCATGATCTCGCGGTTTGTGAGTTCGAGCCCCGCATCAGGCTGTGTGCTGACCGCTCAGAGCCCGGAGCCTGCTTCAGATTCTGCGTCTCCCTCTCTCTCTGCCCCTCCCCCGCTCACTCTCTGTCTCTCTCAAAATAAAATAAAGACATAAAAAATTAAAATAATAATAATAAAATAAAAAGAACATCCAGAATCCACGTTAAAAGCAGCATGCTTCCCTAAAACCAAGACCAGCCCAGAGGAAGCCGGGCGGGGTATGTAAATGCCTCAACAGAACACGAAAGGGGCAGAAAACCTGAAAGGCCAGAGAAATGAATGTGTGTGGTGAGGAGGGTATGACCCAGGAAGTAACAGGGTCAGGACAGGCGAGGGTCTCCAACATCCCTCGGCCCCGGGCGGGGGCTGGTTCCTACCGTGTGGCTCAGGACTCAAACACGTGGCAGGACCCGGGTCAGGTGCCTGACTGCCCCCCCCAACACAGGTCTCTGCTCCACACTCAGAGCCTCAGTCCCTTCCCTTCCACTTGTAAAGGAGGGTCTGCTTCCTGGGTCACCTCCTCAGGGAGGAGACAGGGAGCCCAGCAGGGTGGGTGCGGTTTGCGTCCAGACCAGTGAGTCCCCCTGGCAGTCTGCGGGGACCTGTGTCTTACACGTGGAGATGCCGGGCCTGGAGCTCAGGTTTCCCGGTCAAGGAGCCCCGCTCCCTGACCCCTGGGACAGTGAGAAGGGTCCGGCCCCCCGCCCCTGTGCTCCTCACCACACTTGGCGAGACCCCAGAGCCACCCGGACGCCTGCTCTGTCGGCCTGCCGGAAAGCAGGAAAGCTGGCCCCGCCGCCTCCCTCTGCCGGGACCGCGGCAGCCCTCCCGCCACCAGCCACTGCCACCTGGCATCAGCGCGGGGCACAAGGGCTGTCCACGCACCGGAGGGCCCTGCCTGCCCAGATATGCCTTCTGATTCCCGTCGGGCAGGAGGGGTCCCGAGGGCTGCGGGCAAGGAGGTGTTTCCCAGCACTCCGTGAGGAGGGAATGCCATCATGTCCATTTCACAGGTGAGGAAATGGAGGCCCAGAGAGGGGAAGCCACTTGCCCCTGGCTGCCCAGGCTGAGCGAGTCTGACGCTCACTGGAAGCTCGGAGGCTGACCTCACCGCCCCACTGTGCCCCCAAAGCTCGGCCTGGAAACGGTGGCCACCCCTCCAGACCTCCTTTTGAAAAGCAACATCCACGCTGACAGAGACGGGACACCCTTGCCTCGGACAGAGGGCCACACCAGCTCCGGGACACAAACGCCAGCCAGCCTGGGCGCAGAGATGCGCCCCCAGCAGCAGCAGGAAAGCAAACAGACGTTGCAGGGTCCCCCGTCCGCAGCCTCCAGAGCCCTGCCAAAGCCAGGGTCAAGTTCAACCCCGGGCCAGGGTGGGCCCCAGCCACCCCAGTACACACGGCTGGGGCTTTAGCATGTGGCCTTCTCGGCAATGACCCACGGACATAAATAATGTCCGGCAGGCTTTGAGGCCAGACTTGAAAAATGCTGATGGGTTTCAGTTCATTCTCCTCCGTTTAATGGGACGCCCGGAAGCTGACCCCACTGCTGTGGGTGGGGACGGGCGGCCGGAGAGACGCGCCCTCCCTTCCTGCCGCTTCCTGTCATGCCGTCCTGGGGTCTCGGACGCGGGAGCCCTCCTGGACCCTCGTGCGTGGACTGGATGTTGGGGGCCACCCTCCGGATCGCGGCACCGAGGCCTGTCCACCCCAGGCTCTCTCCCTTCTAGGGGTCTAGGAAGTCGTTTCCACAGGGCTTGTGGGAGGGTGGTGGGGAGGGGGAGATGAGGGGCCCACGGTCATAGGCTCAACCTTTGTCTGTCCCGTACGCGGAGGTTGTGGGGGACAGTGTGTCTCGTGCCCCCTGGGCTCTTGGCCCAGCATAGCCACGGTTGGGGGCTCCGTCCAGGGCTACCTCTAGGGTACCGAACAGTGGATGGGGGCTCGTGTGGGCACTGGGGGCCCCACCTCTGGGCTCTGCTGCTCATGGAGGAAAAGGCCTGCATGCTTCTCACACCTCGAAGCATGTTCCAGACTCAGGCACCACGCGCCCTGGGAGCTGGTTAGAAACGCGGCTCAGGGGGCTCCTGGGGGCTCAGTCGGTTAGCATCGGACTTCAGCTCAGGTCATGATCTCACGGTTTGTGGGTTCAAGCCGCGCGTCAGGCTCTGTGCTGACAGCTTGGAGCCTGGAGCCTGCTTCAGATTCTGTGTCTCCTTCCCTCTCTCTCTCTTTGATCCTCCCCTGCTCACGCTGTCTCTGTCTCTCTCAAAAATAAATGAAAAAACATTAAAAAAAGAAAGAAAGAAAAAGAAACGCAGCCAGGCCCGCCCCAGGCCTGCCGAGTCGCCCTGTGCATTCTCCCCTGCACGTTCCCGTGTCTCCGGGCCCTGTGGCCGACAAGCTGCCCAAGGCGGGCCCCACCCTCCAGGCCACCTGCCCTGATCTGCCCCTGACTGCGAGCCACTGCTGGTGCCACCCGACTCCGGCGCAGCCTCGGCTGGTGTCCTGGGGTGAAGGGCGTGCCCCAGAAGAGACGTCCACGTCCTAACCCCAGAATCTCGGAGCGGAAGCTTATTTGGGTAGAAGACATTACAAGTGTGCTCATGTCCAGACACGGTCACGCAGGAGCAGGGCAGGCCCTTACTGGCAAAGGAGACACACAGACGGCGGCGGTGGGGGAGGTGGAGGCGGAGGCTGGGGGCGCGGCCGCAGCCCGGGGAGGCCTGAGCCCCCTAAGCTGAGGGGGCAGGGAGGACCCTGCACTTGACACCTCCGGAGGGACCACTGCTCTGCCAACACCTGGATCTTGGGTACCTCGTCTCCAAAACTGAGGGATTCAATTTGTGGTCATGTGTTAGGGCGGCCCCAGGGCACCAACTGTTCTGTGTCCCCAGGACCTGGCACGCGCTGGCTAGGATGGCATCACGGCCGTCTTCACAACAATGAGCCTCCTGACTTGGGAGAAAGGCGGCACACATGGGCCCGTCTGTGGGTCCTCGCATGCCCGCTGGCCTCTCTGGGAGCAGAGGCAGGTCACGTCCGTGTCCTGGTGACCTCCGGGCGGCTGCCTGGTCATGGCCGCAGTAGGCTGGGCCCGCAGACTTGGGCACCCGGGCGGCTCAGTCGGTTGAGCATCCTACTCTGGACTTCAGCTGAGGTCATGATCCTGGGGGGTGGGCTCTGCGCTGAGCGTGAGCCTGATTGAAGTTCTCTCTCCCTCTCCCTACCCCCCCAACCCCACTTCTCTCCCTCCCTCTTTCCCTCGGCCTCCCCTTCCAGGCTCTAACACACCGGCTCTCCTCCAGCAGTGGCATTGGCTCCTGGGGACATTTGGGACGCCTGGGAGCATTTCGGCGAGGCCCCCCAGCAGAGAGGCCCCCAGCAGAGAGGCCTCGCCTCCAACAGTGACTCCACCTTCCGCGGGCCTTTGAGCGTGCCCCCAGGAGAGCACCCGGGAGCCCCGTTCTGCTGTGAACCGGCCAGACTGCGCAGCCGGCCTCCTGGGGGCTATCCTATTTCCACTGCTGCCATACCTGCGCTGCGTAAGCGGAGCAGACCCCAGGAGCGATTCATTAGCCAGCGTCTCTCCCTGGAATGAAGGCCACAGCGTGATCTGCTAATCACGCTGGCGGGGGGGCCGCGCACGACCGCCTCTGAACACATTCTGGCCCCGCGGAGTCCAGGTGGGGGTGAGGGGGGCGGGGAAGGGGGGAGGCACCAGGTGCGGCAGACGGAAGGTTTTCCCAACAGCCTTGGGCCTTGTTCATCTCAGATGAGAGCCTGGGGGTGGGAGGGGCCCTTGTAAAACCGTGTTCAGAGCTTAAGGGACCCCAGGAGGGAGCCGCGCAGCACTGCGTTCACTTTTAAAATGCCCCAAATCCATCGCTGAAAAGCCTCTTTTAGCCACAGTGCAAAACTTGCAATGAAATTCCTGGGTCACTTATTGGGAAAACTGGATCTTTGGGGGCATGGTAAGTACCACCTCTATGTTTGCTTTTTTTAATTATTAGTTTTTAATGATTTTTTTATTTTTGAGAAAGAGAGAGTGCTCACGTCAGCGGGGGAGGGGCAGAGAGGATCCAGGCTCTGAGCTGTCAGCACAGAGCCTGATGTGGGGCTCGAACCCACAGACCATGAGATCATGACCTGAGCTGAAGTCGGACGTTCAACTAACTGAGCCCCCCAGGTGCCCTTCTATGTGTGCTTTTTATTTCAAAGTCATGATGGAGAATATGAAGTTTCTAGAAAGGTACATGTGTTGGAGTGGATTGGACTTGAAAAGGTTCCTTTCTCTCTCCTCCATATGAAACATAACGTGATTTCACGACAGCCCAGGATCTGCCACACGCCAGACGTAAGCCCCTTGCCTTTACTCACGATCACCCAGTGAGGTAAATACTACTGCCGTCTCATTTTACAGATGGGGAAACTGAGGCCGGACAGGCCGAGGCTCTGGGATCTGTCCAGGGACAGGGGGCACTACCAGACCTGGGGGGGTGCTGCCTCTGAGGAAGGAATGACGGGAACAGAGAGCGGCTCCCTTAGTGGACAGATCGGGCACACGGCGCTCAGAGCCCAAGCCCGCGGCTCCGCGCAGCCCCCAGAACCCCTCTTGCCTCCACTGGAGCCTGCCTGCTTCTCCGGGGGCGCAGCGGCATGGCAGCACGGAGTCCCCAAAGTGGCCACGCTGCACAGGAGCCGGGGGCTGGCCGGGCGGAAGGAGGCTGGAAGCCAGAGAACCGACCGCACCCCTTTTCCGGGGGGCCCAGGGCTCAGGTCTCAGACAAAGGGCAACAGGAAGTCCCAAGGGACGGGCACATATGCACCCTGCCCGTGAGAGACCCTCATGGTCTCCTTAGGACCACACTCCTGCAGCAGAAGTCACCCCCGCCAGGGAGCCAGGCCTCCGGAGGAGGAAGTCGCCCGGAGACCCCTCGCCAGGAGGTCAGGGTCGAAGCAGCCCCCCCCCCGCCCGTTTCTGGATGAGTCAGGGCCCGCACGATCGGCTCGTCCCTGGTCCCGAAGAGCGGCACACCAGCTCCCTCAGTGACCCGCTTGCCCCCAGGGCGTCCGGCTCTCCCGACCCGGAGCACCCGTCATTTAAGGATGCGGCGGTTCTCAGTGACGGAAAAGACACAGCAGAGCCCACTTATGAACACCACCGTTGGCTCGCAACCCCCTCAGGCAGCCTGCTGTAGAGCCCTTTGCCGATTCTCGGCTGGTCTGCACAGCCCAGAGCGCCCGGAAGGAAGCCCCACCACCCAGTGCACAGAGAGGCCGAGCGCTGGCAGAGGAGGGCACAGCAGACTTGTGGCGGAGTGGAAGGAAGCCCTGACCGCCCCAAGGGCTGCGGGGCCCCTCCTCCCGCAGCCCTGCACCTGTGACTCGCCTGCCTTCCCCCCGGAAGGTTTCCTTCGAACAACCCTCAGGCTTTGCCGCGGGCCGGCGCTCCAGAAAACGGTTTTATGGTCAGGGGACTTCAGAGCCCCAGGGCCCCCAGGGATCAAGCCAGACTGACCTCCCCACTCAACAGATTGAGAAACTGAGGCCCCAGAAGGGCCACGTCAGTCTCCAGGAGAGCGTTGTCGTCCGTCCCTCGGGAGGGGCACATCTTCCCAGGAAAGGACATGAGCAGAGCAGGAAGTGTCTTGACCCCGAAGGCCAGCCCCGCCCCCAGGGCAGGAGAGCAGGTGTCTCCTGGGGTCTCCCCCAAACCTTAACAAGCGATCTCTACCCAACCTTAAGGGGAGCAGGCCTTGCCCCGGCCGGGCCAGAAGGACCCTCCGCTGGGCCTGCACGCCGCAGGGGTGGGGACCGTTACCTCCTCGTCCCGCTCCAGCTCCAGGCCGGCCTCCAGCAGGTTCCCCTCATACTCCTCCCTGCGGAAACGCTTGTCGTCCTCATGGTAGTCCATCGGGGGCTCGGGGCCCCCCGCCGCCCCCACGCCCCCCTTGCCGGGCAGCGGCTGGTCCTGCCGGGCGCCGCGGGCCGTGGGGACGGTGTTGGCGTGCTGCACCCTCCTGGCCAGGGTCCTGCTGCCCGACGTCCGCTTGGGGTGGTACACCAGGATGTAGTCCACCTTCCGCCTGCCGTCCCGGAAGTAGAGGCCGTGCTTGCACTCGGCGTCGGGGTCCACGGACAGCGAGTTCAGCAGCTGGGAGGGGAAGACGGATTGATCACTGCGTCGGGTTGTCAGGGACGGGCTTGTGGGGGGAGCACCTGTCAGGGACGGGCCCGTGGGGGGAGCACCTGTCACGGAGGGATTGTGGGGGGAGCACCTGTCAGGAACAGGGCTGTGGGGGAGCACCTGTCAGGGACGGGCCCGTGGGGGGAGCACCTGTCAGGGACGGGCCCGTGGGGGGAGCACCTGTCACGGAGGGATTGTGGGGGAGCACCTGTCAGGAACAGGGCTGTGGGGGAGCACCTGTTAGGGAGGGGCCCGTGGGGGGGGGTCACAGGAAGGGTCCTGACCACCTGCGGGTCCACCCTGAGCAGCTCCGCCCTGGGGCTGGCACACGGTGCCAGCACAGAGCTGTGCCTGCAGAGTCTCCCCACAGGGTCCCCTGCAGCCGGGACGGCTCCAAAGGGCCTTGCACGGGGTCGGGACGGGCAGCGAGAGTCCCCCCCTCCAGGGCTGACCATCTGTTAGGTCCAAGGGTTAACAAAGACGCCTGGAGGGTGGGGGACCTGTGGGTCCAGGGTTCTTTCCAAACGTCCGGCTCGGGGGCGGGGGGGGGGGGAGAGGAGAGGGAAAGAGGGAAAGTGATGGATGCCTGGAAGGAGAGGGGCGTTTGGGCTTCACCCCTGCTTAGGGAGGGGGATCATCGAAGTCTCCCTGGCTGGTCCCAGGACACTCACGGTCGGCAGGGCACAGGCAGGGGGGAGGAGGGGAGAGGGGCGTCCCAGCCCCGCCCGGCCCAGCCCGGGACCGTCCAAGGAGGGACGCGGCACAGGTCAGCAGGCCGAGCCCAGCCCTGAGTCCTGTCTGCGCACCCAGGGCGCCCCTCCCCCACCCACAGTAACCGGGATAGCGTGACGCCCTTCCTCAGCTCAGGGCACGTCCTCCCAGGGTCCTGGCCTGACGAGGGGGCACTGTGTACTATGGTTCGGACCCTCGGAGCCTCGGCGGGGGGAGGCTCACCGTGGGAGGGGGTCAGCCCATGCTACGGGGGCCGACTTCCCTCCACTGACCCCAACAGCCCTCTCCGACTCTCGTGCCCAAGGACACAGCTGGGGAGGGTGGCACGGTCAGCCGGGCCTGGGTCCCATCCCGACGGTTCCTGGAGCCGGCATGTCAGGTCATGGTGGAGGGGCTGCTGGGGGCTTGGCCCCGCCTCAGCTATGTGGCCTGGGGGAGGCTCTCTACCTGCTGTGTCCTCAGTTTTCCCCTCTGTAAGACGGGGGGGCAACATAAGCTGCCCCCATGGGTGGCCAGGAGGATGGGGTCCAAGGACACCCGCGCTGGGTGGAGTCTCCCGCTAATGTCCAGGATGGGCGCCCAGGGGCCGTACTGACCCCCCGCCCCCCATCCCCGTGCCTCGACGCCACAGGAGGGGCCCAGGAGTGACCGAGGCGGCTGAGCGGGGCTCCGCTGCTCCAGGAGGAGTGGGCAGGAAAGCCAGACCCCAGGCAGCCCAGGGAAGACACCGGCCGGCGGCGCTCAGGGACAGACGCCACTGCCAGGCTCCGAGCACGTCAGACCAAGGAGGACACGTGGTCTCTGGGCGGGCAGGGTGCAAGCGCACGCCTGCCTGCCACCGCCAGGGTCCCGGGCACCCCAGACTCTCAGCGTCTCTGCGAGGGGCTCATCCCTATTTCCAAATGGGGAACTTGGGCCTTCGGAGCTGAACCCGGTGCCTGCGTGGGGGGGGGGGGGGGCCCTGCCCGTACCGCCCTCCCCTGCTTCCTCCTCTCTGCCATCGCACAGGCCATGCTCCCTACCTGCGTGTCCGCCCTCCCTGCTCTGTGCGTCCTAATGCCAGCTAGCTCCCCGACGGGGAGGGGGGAGGGGGGGCGCTCAGGGGCCCCCGGGCGCATAGCCGGTGGAGCCTCTTGGGCTGGGGCTGCCTTGGGACCATCTGTTCCCAAGGCCTTCACTCCCAGGGGCCCTTCCAGCAGGGCACTGGGAGCCCCAAAGCCAGGCCAGGGGCTGCCTTAACACGCCTCCGCTTAGAACCAGCTACACGTCAAGGGCTTGGCATCTACCGGGGCCCGTAAATGCTCCTGGTTGGCTGGGAAATAGCTGATGTTGAACAAAGCGGACCCCAAACGCCACGTGACTGGGAAGGAAATTCGGAGTGAGCCATGAGGTCAGAGGGCAGGAAACTGACCTGGGGACAGCCAAGAGTCCCCCGCCAACACGAGGCAGGAAAAGGTGACCAGGCTGAAAACTGAACAAGAGCCATCTGTCTGCTGGGCCCGATCAAGACCTTTCAGGGCCTTTCTAGTCAGGGGTGGGGAGTATCCCCCAAACACCTCCCCCACCCTGGGGGAGCGGCAGCACGGGGGCCTCGTCAAGAATGACCGTTCCTCCCACCTGCACTCCAAGACCAGCTGCGCATTTCTGGCTGTGTTACCCCAGGTCGCTCCTTCTGGAAGCTTCCTTGTGAAATGAGAATTGGGGGGAATAATAAGACCCCCCTCCTGTAACGTGACTTCCCTCAAAGGGAAGGATCAAATGTGCTTAGACAAGAGGAGTCCACACCAGGGCCCGGCATACGGTGACCCCGCAAGAGGAGTCTGCTCTGGCTGGAAACGGAGACAAGCCCCGGTGAAGACCTAGGGGAGGGCGGGGGAAAACAACCTCACGGCCCCAGTGGACCACAAGCGAAAGGTGGGTGCAGTGTCGAGCCCAGAGTTTTATGTTACCAAGGGACCTGGATGCACTGGTGTGAGTCCCAGAGCTCCCTTCCGGGACCTCCCTGCTTTATAAAATGGGGGTGAGGCTATCTGAGTGAGCGTAAGGGGTTAGCAACCTTTACACGAGAGTGTGGGTTCCCTGCCTACCACCCAGGATGCATGCGGAGCAGGCTTAGGAGGAGCTGGAGGGGCAGTCGCCGAGTTAGGGGACCAGGGACTGCCGTGCGCCTCCAGGGGCCCTTCCCGAAGCGGCCCAGCAGGCGCTTTTCTCGTGTAGGGCGGGGCCAGGCGGTGAAGATTTAAGTTGCAGCAGGCAGGATACGGGTTAGACTCCAGGCCTGACTTCCCAATGCAAACGCTTGAAAAAGGCCTCACAACGTTCTCCTCTCCGTAAGTCGAGAAGAGGGCAGGAGGCCCCTCAGCACACCTTTCCTGAAGGCGGGGGACATGTCATCATCCCGCTGCCGCCTGGCGCCGCAGGTGCGGGTGAGGAGGGAAGGAGCGCACACGTGACGAAAGGGCCACGGAGCCTGCGCTCTGCACGAGTCCCGGCCGGCGTCACCGGGTCCACCCGAGCCGAGACCCAGCCCGGCCGGCAACGGAAACACAACACTCCCCCGCTCTGAGTCTCAGTTTTCCCTCTGTAAAGTGGGGACAAAATCACCTCCTGGACCTAAGTCCCGGGATTCTCAGGCGGACACGCTAACGGCAGATCTGAACGTGCTCTCAAGCTCATCCCGGGAGCACCTGGCGGGAAGTGCTTCCGGAAGGAGCCCCCCCGCAGGGGCCTGTAAACATGGCGGGAGAGAAAGGACTTCCTGAGGTCACAGCGGAGGACGCCAGGGGACCGAGGTCCCCTCCATGGCAGGCCCGGCCAGCACCACACACAGACAGCGGAGGGCAGTCTGCGTCCGGTCCACACCCGCCTCCCCAGACTCCGAGAAGACGGCAGAAAGGGGGAGCTGGTCCAGGGCTGAGTTGGTTTACATGGATTTGCACTTGGAAGTGAAGTCCAGGAGCTGAAGCCACATGTTCGTGCGAGCTGGCCAAAGAGGGGGCGGGTCCGGCTGATGGCCAAGGGTACCTGCTACCCTCCCTCGTTCCTAAAACGTGGAGAAGGAAACCGCCCACCTGCCAAGTTTCGTCTGGTTCTGGGACTCTGAATATTCACTTTCGAACCTCACTTGGCTTCCCCCCAATTTTAAAAATGAAGTCACCGACACCACAAATCAGCTCACGGCCGCCGGGCGCTCCCCACGACCCCCACACAGCTCATCGCCGGTCTGATGCCGGCGCCCGGCCCTTCTCTCTGCAGGATGAAGGCAGGAGCTCACAAAGGCAAACAGAGAAAACGTAGAGAAATAAAGTGCTTTCAGCTCAGCTTCTGGCTTTTGAGTCATTTCTTGCACCTTTTGGTCCAGAAACAATGAGGTGACTCTTATCCCTGAACTTGGGAATGACAGGAAACAGTCCGGGGACACCGGCTGGGAAGTGCAGGCTGCACGGGATGGGAGTCCCCAAGGCCAAGCTCAACTCCACCGCGCTGCAGCTGCACGTGTGCAAGCTGGTCCGGACGGGGCCACCGGAGCCCTTTGGTAGCGGCCCACGCCCTCCGCCCGCGCTCGGGCAGAGTCGCCTTCCCCGGGTGACTCAGGGTGATGACTGAGCAGCAGTGACTGGCTTGAGCTGTGCTGGGGGTGCCCTGGGAGGCCCCCGTCGTGCCTCCAGCCCGGCCTGCACACAGGTCGCCGGCGGGACACCACGCGGCCACCTCTCCTTCCTGGGGTCAGCGCCCCTGATCCACGGCCCTCCAAGCCCAGGGACGGCCCCGAAACCCGCCCGTAGTAAGAGGCGAGTGCAAAATGAGTCAACGGTCTCCTCAGGGGCCCGTCTATGGGTTTCCAGCCTGTGAAGACCTGTAACCGAGGGCCACATCGTTGCAGATGTGGTGGCCCTCGCCAGGGTCTGGGGCGGACAGAGTTTCCGGGTCCGGAGGAGCCGCAGACCCCTGAACCACAACTGCAGAGCTCAGGGCCGTTGCTGGGAGCTCTGTTCTTTGTTTCAGACCCAGCCCGTCATCCAGTCCAAGCCGGTCCACTCCTCTCCATCCCTGGCGCCCTCTCACGGGTGCCCCCCACCTCCCACCTCCGGGTCTCCCCCTAGGAGAGTTCCTTGTCTGGAAGCCTCCCTCAGCCCCCATGACGGGTATAACCAGCTCCTCCCCCAGGATGCCTGTTCCTCCCCGGGCCGCCCATGCCACCTGCTGCGTCTGGGTCCCAGGGAGTTCTCCCAGCTGGTGCCCCCCCAGCACCGCCCTCCCAGCAAGCTCCCTGCTGCCAGCAGCACCTACCCCACCGAGTCTGAAGATTAAATGGGCTAAATCTCAGCTCCGGCCCCCTTCTACGGAGGTGTCCCTCTGCCACTGTCCTGGGCCACATGCCGTCACTGCTCACGGAGCCCGGGCTGGGCGTCCTTCCCTGTCCCGTTCACTATGGGTGCCGCCCTGCCTGACCCAAGGAGAGCACAGTGTTTGCTGAAATGATGGCTCCGAGCCTCTGACGCCAATGGTATGTACCCCAGGCAGATGGCTCTTCCATCAACCCGTGCCCAGTGCCCCAGCGCACAGGGGGCGCCTGCTGACCCGGAGCACCTCAAGGTGCCCTGCCAGGACCCCGGCCCACGGGCACCTCCCTGCACCGGGCTCTCCAGCCTGAGACCAGAGAGGTAGGTCTGGATCCTGGCTGGGTCAGAGCAAAGAAACAGGGCTGGGGCCTCAGCGGGAGCTGTTGTGGGGAAGAGGGGGGAAAGGAGAGTCTGATCTCCAACCCGAGTGAGCACCCCAGGGTCCCCTCCACTGAGTGCGCCGCTCAGCCCTACCTTCCCTCTCGGGCAAACTTTGTTCTAACTTTCAACCCAAACCTTTCGCTAGGGAGTTCTGCCTTCCAGGGGTCCCTGTGACCTCTGGATCTGGCCCCAGAGAGAACGGTGGGGGGAGCAGACCCCGGAGAGGGGTCGCCAAGCACCCGGACAGCTGGCGCGAGCCCACGCAGCTCGCTTCCACTCCCGCGAGGCGCGGGCTGGGGACGGGACCGCGCGGAACAAGTCGGGACCCACCGGCGTCCCCTCGCTGCCCGGGGAGGGCGTTGAGCGCTCCGAGCGGGGCGCCTCCGCGAGACCCGGGGATTCCGCGCGCCCAGGCAGGTGAGGGACTCGCCGGAGGGTCCGACCCCGGAAGGGCGCGGCTGTCGCCAGAGGGTGGCGGCGGCGAGGTGGCGCCCGGAGGCTGCCAC
>NC_043710.1:3080832-3135006 GCF_006229205.1 Suricata suricatta
CTCCAAGCTTTCTGTTCACCCGGGAGAGCGCCCCTTGGAGTCGTTGAGGGTGGCCAAGCCTTCCCACCGGGGAGGAAGCTGCCAACAGCCCCCACCTTGCGTAAAAGTCTCCAAGCCACCCCCAGCCCGGCTGGGTTACCTTGCAGGGGAGAGGCTGAAATTGGAATGCTCGCCCTGGGGGACTTTTGCTAAGGCTCAGACACCTCCTCCAGGGAGCCTCCCCTGCTTGCCGAGGGCCCACCCTCTCCAGCTGAATCTCCCTCCGTGGTCAGGATCCCTCTGACCCCCATCTGCGGAAGGCTTAGTCTCCCGTGACCAGGCACGAGCAGTCAGTCCCGTGTTACCGCACAGCCTGGTCTTCACTCTGCAGAGGGGGGTGAGGGCTTCAGAGGGCCAGGGAAGGGGCCTGGGGCAGATACGCCTGGAGTCCTTGCACGAGGCTCTGCTGCCTCCCTGAGGGAGGGACGGTGACTTAGAGCGCTCTTGTCCCAGGGTTAGCAGGGACCTAACGGTAGGTGGGGGGGTGGGTTCTTCTCAGGACCCGCTTTTAATCCATCCGCGAGGCTGACACAGTCTCCAGGAGCAGCCGGGCTCCGCTTTGGCAACCCTGCCCAGGGGGAACGAAGTCCCCTTCTCCTCTGCCTCCCCACATCTCCTTAGCTCCTCAGGATGTGTATGAGCCCCCCCTCCACTGGGAAGTTATTCTGGATTGCCCCTCACCCAGGCACTCAAGCCCCAAGCCCCCTCTGCACCAGCACTGCCTTTCCTCCGCCCTGTTTTCGCCAGGTTTATTTTATGCAATCGGTGCTCAACAGCCCTTGCCGAATGGCCACCGAGGAACCTTCGGGGCCTGCAGAAGTGATCATAAAGCTGTCCTCCTAGGTGGTGATGTCCCCAGCACGCTCCCATGCCAAGGGTGGATTCCAGAATTACAAAGGATGGGGTGGGGACGTGGGTGGGGTCTGGCTCCAGCTCCGGCCCCTTCCAGCCCCGGGGGCTCGCTCAAGCCTCCTTAGCCTCAAACGGCCTCTGTCTTCTCCCAAGAAAGTCAAGTTTTCGAGATGCTCCGGTGCGGCTCCGCACCCGGCACGGGGAAAGGCTGGGCAGCGTGGCCGCTGCTACTGCCGCCATCTTGCCACCGTCACAACCTCCCCTCGCCCCTCACCCCCAGTTAGGCTCAGGCTTACGAACTTCTCAGACTCCGAGAGATGTAGGAAGGTTACTCCATCCTTGGGCTAGCCTTGCCAACGGCCGCCGAGTGGCCCTCAGAGACCCTTTGTCAGAAACTCGGACAGCATGCCCGGCTGGCCAGTCCTCACCACAGTCAGCCCTCCACAGCCTTTGCCACACTGGGGGACGTCCTCCTTAAAAGTTCAAGATTTCAGGGACACCCAGGTGGCCCAGTCGGTTGAGCGTCCGACTTCAGCTCAGGCCGTGATCTCACGGTTCGTGGGTTCGAGCCCCACGTCGGGTTCTGTGCTGCCAGCTCAGAGCCTGGAGCTGCTTCAGATTCTGTGTGTCCTTCTCTCTCTCTGCTCCTCCCCTGCTTGTGCTCTGTCTCTCTTTCTCAAAAATAAATAAAGATTAAAAGTTCAGGATTTCGGGGCTGGGAAGAATCACACACACACACACACACACACACACAGGATTATGCAACTTCATTCTCTTGTCTTTGTTGGTAAACAACCGACATGTGTGACCTTCACGCACCGACTTTCTAAATTTATTTTCAAGCCGACACAGGATCGTGGAGAAGTCCACAAGGTGTGATTTGGGGAAAAGGAGCAAGAACTAGAATCCCTCCATCTGGGCACGCCGACCGTCCCAGCGCTGGGGAAGTGGCCTTGAGTGCTGACCGAGAGCCCCTGGGCGCGGTGCCCGAGCCCTCCTGGGAGTGCCACACGGTCGCTCAGGCACGGCCGTGCCCGCCTTCCCGCTGTGGCTTTCCCCGAGAAGGTGGGCTTCCCTGCTTCTGTGATCGATGGCGTGGCCGGGTCCAGACACGTGTGTGCCCGCGAGGCATCCCTTGCTTGGCCACACGTCGGCAGATTTCCTTGCTCTGCGCCTGGCCCTGCGTTCCGCACCCTCTCCGGACCCCCGGGCCCCCAGGCGCACGGTGCGGGAACGCTTGGGCCGGCAGAGGGGAAGGGCAAGGCGGCCTCCGCGCAGGCCAGCATGGACTTGTTCTGTCTCTAGGGCCACTCGTGGCCTGGGCGGGACTTCGTGGGTCTTGGGATACCAGGGATCCAAAAAGAAAAAACAGCAACGGGCTTCCTCGCCTTGAGCTCTCCTCGGCGGTGGGACTTGGAAGCCTCCCTCGCCGGCTCCCTGCCCCAGGCCGTCCTGGTGGGACCAGGTCTCTGCTCTGAGCCGCTGACTGCGTATAAACCGGACCTCCAGGAGCACCGGTGCGTCGGTTTCGCACTTGGTACTCTTTGCTTCGGTGATTCTCATCACTGGAAACCCAAAGGGGCAGAGCTCCCCAGCAGGAGTAAGTCCCCGGCGGTGGATTAGCGAAACACCAGTCTCGTTAGACTAATTGGTGCATTTTATCACGGGACGTTCAGGGCCTCCTACTCGCCCGGCTTTGTCACAACGCTGCCCTCCCCCCTTGTGACGTCATCGCGTCCTGCTCTCAGGTCTTTGCTGACAGTTTAGCAATCCCCAGGGTACGGCTAGCGGGGAGGGGGGCTGAGCTCCCAGTCAGCTGGACACAGCCTCCCTTGCGGGAGGCTCAGAGGGCCTCCCAGCAGCGTCCATTTCTCCTCCTTGCCATCGCCCACGAGAAGGGACGTCTTGCCCAGTGCCCTGCCCGGCTGCCCCTGCATGAGCCCTAGCCCGGCCGTCAGCAGCCGAGCAGAAAGGTAACTAAACCAAGCTTTAGAAAGCGAGGTGGGCCAGGCCACGGCGAGCCCCAGGACAAGGCCAAGGGTTATTCTACGAGAGCGACGGGCACCCTTGGGCCGGGCTTCTCCACGGCACTGACACCCGGGGCTGGGTCACCGTGTGGCCAGGGGCCGGGCTGTGCCAGCAGAGGGTCACCAGCCTCGATGGCCACTGCTCACTAGATGCCAGTGGCACCCTCCCTCCCAGCGTGACAACGACAAGTGTCTCCAGACCTTGTCACCTGCCCCTGGGCGGGGTGGGGGTGGGGCAAAGTTCCCCCCAGGTGAGGCCCCCAGACTCACGGCCTCTCAAGGAAGGCTAGGAGGCTGACCTCCCCTCCTCGTCCTGACTGGGAGGGCAGAGGCCGGGAGGGGTGATGTGCCCGGCTTCGGGCTACAGCCAAGATGCAGATCTGACTTCCCACCCAGGTCTCCTGAGCCTCCAAGCAGGGCTCACTCCTCGAATTCAACACGCGAGCGTGCACACACACGCACACTCGCTCACACGCGTACACGGAACTGGAGAGAGAGATGAAGCAGGAGATTCAGTTTGTTCTGACAAAACGCACACGTGGCCCCCGGGCTGCCCTCAGCTGGCGGAGGGGGGTCCTCCGGGCTTGGCTATCCCCCCGACGGGCAGCCCTCTCCCCAGGACGGATCTCTGTGCTCCAAGGCGCTAAATAAATGCCGTTGACTCACGCAGGCAGCCGGGTGGGGAAGGCAGCATGGAAGGAGTGAGCCACTCATGAGTCAGGGCTATTGTGAGCGCAGGGGCCCGTCCTGCTCCCTCGCGGGGCCTGCATCCTCCTGGTGTCGGGTGGGCGACCGTGTGGGAAAGACGCGCACCCAGCGGGTACATGACCTCATGCGCTAAATGCGCCTTGGGGTGTAAGTCCCTCCTCGCCCCTCCTGGGGAAGAGGTGCCTGGGAGCTGATAGCTGAGACAGGGCGGCCGGGAGACGGGCTACTGTCACTTCCTTCCCTCGCATGAGATCAGAGCCCCGAGCCCAGGCAAGGGACACGCGCGGGCACAGAAGCCACAGCCCCGAGTTCTGGAGCGCAGCCAAAGCATGAAGTTCTGTCTGATCCCTGGACGTGATCTCCTTCAGCCTGATTTTCAGACGCCTCATGTGTTTTCTGAACCCACGCCCGCCTTGGGAGAATTCCTAGGAGCCCCACAGGCACGCCAGCTCGGCCGGCCGCCACCTCCTCCCAGAAGCCCCTCTGGTCCGGCTCAGCTGGCGTTCCTCGGCTCCTCTGGCCCCGGTCCCGGCTCCGCCCCGGCACTCAGGCTCATTTCTGCTTTATTTCCAGGCTTCGCCCCCTTCCGGTCCTCAGCACACCGCAGATTTCCCTGCTTGCGCTGATTTATCTGACACGCAGTGACACAGGGCTTACTCTCTACAAATATTAACTCGCGTTCTTATGGTCGTTTCAAGTGGATCCACACAGATGTCCCCCACCCCCCAACCCCAGGGTCCTCTCTTTGGAAGCGTAGGGGCAAGTCCACCTGAGTCTCCCTCCCCCGCAGCGCCCCTGCGAGCATCACGGCATTAGTCCCCATGAGGATGCCTGGACCTCGGAAACCCTGCCCCCCTCTGCTCTGGGGGCTTGGGGACAGGGACGGCGCCTCCCTTTTCTGCCACAGCTGTTCTCCCCGGGACTTGAGAGAAGAGAAGGGCTTCTGGCCGTCCTGCAGGCAGGGCTGAGGCCCTTGCACCAAAGCTCCTGGTGGGAGCAAGGCACGTCCGTCCTGCCTACGGGAACTGAACTGCCGTCCTCTGAGCCTAAACCACTCTGCACACGCGGGGCCTTCCTCCCACCACGTGCTGCCTTCCAGGGGGCGGGGCCTCTGCCGGACAAGGACCGGTGCTCGCTCGGGGTGAGGGCGGCGAGGCCCCGGGGCAGCAGAGCTGGAAGTGTGTGCGATGAGAGTGTGTGTGTGTGGGGGGGAACACGTGTGTGCATGTGTGTGTGTGTTGGAGAGTAAATGCTCACACCCGCACTGTTGTTCCCTGCGGTTGCTGACCACACGCCGCCCGCCCTTAATTTCCCTGAAGACCCGTCTCCAGGGAGGCTGGACTCCGGCGTCACAGGCTCTGCTGGAGCCAACCCTCTCGGACACGTGTGGCTTCAGACCATTTCCCCAAGGATCAGACAAACCCAGGGCCCCTGGGCCAGTAAAGAGGCTCAGGGATCCTTATGGGACGATCCTGGGGGACTGGGCCCCAGGTTCTCGTGGGGCCCTGAATGGCCATCCTCCGGAGAAACCCTGCAGTCTGTTCGGCCACGCCCCTCATGTGTGTGACTCCGTCCGGGCCGGGGTCTCTGTCTCGCGCTGAGCCGCTGGGCTGCAAGCCTCTCTCGGGCAGACACCGGGTCCGGGACCCCCGGGGCCGCCCGGCCGGGCACAGCCGCCCACCATGTGTGCGGGACGCACGAACGAGCACACGATGGCCTGGGGGTCCCCCGACCCGACCCCGGCCATCAGAGCATAAACCTCAGACCTCCTCCTCCGGAAGGGACTTCCCGGTCGGCAAGGAGGGGCTTCCCGGCCCCGGAGAACCACACAGGCCGACAGGAACGTGATGTGAGCCACGCAGGTAACCTGACGTGTCCCCGGAGCCCCGTCACGAGAGCAAAATAATCCGGCGGAATTAATAAGAGACTTAACGTCGCCTCTTATACGAAAAAATAGCATCTTTTCATGGGTAATCCACACAAAACTTACTAGTGAGATCGTTCACGTTTCTCCCCTACTGAGCGTCTGAGATGGGGGTGCCTCTTGCACCGACAGCGCCTCTCCGCTCCGACAGGCCGCCCTCGCGGGGCTCAGGGCCGCGTGGGGTCAGGGACAAGGTGTGGGGAGCTTGGCCACAAAGCCCTCGGCCACGCATTCTTCTGTTTTCAAAAGTTTCTGTGAGGAACCTGAATTCGCTTCTTCACCAGGAAAAGTGTGACGAGTTTGGACAACAGTGACGTAGGTTTCCGCTGGGCCCTTTTATCGTTGACGGAAAAGTGGCCAATTTATTGAGCATTTATCTCTGCAGCACCGGGCGAGAGAGGCCGCCTTCACCTAAGCGCCAACGGAAGCGCATTCTAAAGGGCCTGACAGAGTGTCTTCACCATCGAGACCAGTCTGATGACATGGCGGGTCACAGGCTTTAAGTCGGGGAAGAGCCCCCCCCCGGGTTACCTGAGGACACCCAGGGTCCTCCGTGTCAGCCTCACCACCGGCCGGGCTGTGTGCACAGAGCTGGGGGTGTCTGACCCAACCACCTCCCCTCGGGGCTCCAGGACTCAGGCCGATGCTCAAGGAGGCAGCGGGCTCCCTGGAGGAGGTGTCCCAGGCTCCTGCCTGGGGCTCTTCCGCCGCCAGCACCAGTTTGGCTGGTTGGGGGGCTCGCTCACTTCTTTACCCACGACTCACTCACTCATTCTTCTTCCTTGTTCATTCACTCGAATGTTCCCTCCCCAGACTTTCCAGCCACATCTGTCTTGCCCCTCCCCCCGGCTACAATGTCAGCTCCAGGCTACTTGGTCCTGAGTCCTTGGCTCTCGATTTTCATGTCTGAAAATGACCCTAGAAGTGGCTGTTCGTGGGGCCAGCTGCTCTATGCGTTTGGGGTCCCAAGCGAATCCCTTCAGAAGTCAACTGCTTGGAGCGAGGGACAGAGAGAGGGTGGCCTCTAGGACAGAGGTCTGTCTCGGGGGATGCATTTGTAACGACAGCCAACCCCCCCCAGCTTGCGGAGCCCCAGCCCTCAGTTCCACGTCCGTGGAGTTGGTAAGTGCACACGCACGCGCGCACACACACAAGCGGAGACCAACCATCCCTACAGGGTCCAAAAGGGACCCAAGGCATGTGACCTCCTCTCTCACGGGGACAGAGTTAGTGGCCCTGAAATCCATCCAGATGCTCGGCCCTGCACTGCCCAGGCCCGCGGAGATCGGGGCCCTCACTTCCAGGCGCCCACACCCCTCGATCCTGCACGACTCGGTCCCCCCCACCCCCCCACTCCCTGGGTGTGGACGGTTACATCTGAAATCAGACTTTCTGGAAAACCAAATGTCTCTGCTTTTTTTTTCTTCTCGCCCCTTCCGCCCACCCTCAAGCCGCTGGAATCCCTCGGGCGGGTCATGTGTTTATTTCATGGTTGGATTCCCGGCGCAAGGACCTTGAGATCTCCTGACCCATCGCACCTCCCCTCTGCTTTCCTCCCCATGCAGGGGAGAGCCCGACCTCTGACCTCAGCTCTGAGTATAAAGCCCACGACCCCCGCCTGCTCCTTCCTGCCCCCTTTCCGAGGAGAAGGCCCATGCCTGCTCAGGCAGGACGTCGGAGCTCCCGGTTCCTTCCCAAAGGGAAACAAAGGGAAAGAGGACGTCTGGATGGTGCCCGAGGGGGCCCGCCCCGTGGGAGCAGACGCCCCAGATCCACTCTGGGCCGCGAGTCTGCTGGGGGGCCGCCGAACCGGCCGTAGAAAGGACAGCGCCGCCTCCCGGCCCTTGGAGCTGGACGGCAGTCTGCAGCTCCCGGGATGCGCGGGGCCAGGGGCCGCCGTCCTACGGCCCCAGGTCGCAGCCTTGGGGACCAGACCACGGGGACTGTCCTCCCTTGAACGAGTCCCGGGACCCCTCGCCGAGGGGCCGCCTTCTTCGCCTCTCCAGGCCCTGTTTTCGTGTCTGTCACTCATCACCGGGCTAAGTATTTCCTCTCTGTGCTTTGGTCTGGCCTGCCCCAGCACCCGGGGAGCCTGGCACTCAGCGGGCTGCAAAGGTCTCTGCCTGAAGCACGAACGAGTGTCGTTCACCGGCGTCCACGCAGAGCGAGCACTGGTGCCCAGAGGCCCGTGTTCACCGCTCAGCCTGCCAGGCACGGGACGCCGTGAGATCCTCAGACGGTTCCTTCCGGGAGCGAGGGGGGCGAAGTTGTTGTCTTAACATTTCACGCTGATGGAGCAGCAAGGGAAGGTTCTGGAGGCCACTGGCCAGGCCGCCACAAAAGCACCATTGACGAGCCCCTGGGGGTGGGGGCTGGGCTCTCCAGGCGGGACGGCCCGCCCCCTCCGCAGGGCCATCAGCTGACTTACTGAGCTCCTACTAAGAGCTGCTGGGGGCCACAGAGGACCAGGAGGACGCAGAGCTCACAGCTGCCCGGGAAAGTGACAGAACAGAACAAAACAAAACCCGATGGGCTACAGCAGTGGAGATGGGTCTCGGAAAGAAAGGTCAGGAAGGTTCTCTGAGGGAGTGGCTTCTCAGCAGAGCCACGAGAACTCCCGTGGGGACAGGAAGCTGCCGAGGGGACAGTTGTTCCAAAGCAAGGGGAAGGCCTGCGGGAGCCGGGAGGGGGCCTGACTGGGGCAGGCAGGGGACAGGGGAGACGGAGGGGCGGCAGGGGAGGGGGCAGGGCGGTGGGCTCAGCCACACCACTGTGGCCCGTGACGCAGTGTGACTCGGCTGACCAGGCACTGGGTCAAATAGCATTCCAATAGTAACTGAAGGGAGACTTTTCTTCTTTAGAGGGAGAGAGAGAGCATGGCCAAAGTGGGGAGGGGCAGCAGAGGGGCGGGGGGTGGGGTGGAGGGGGAGAGTCCCAAGCAGGCTCCACAGTCAGCTCGGAGCCCGACTCTGGGCTTGATCCCATGAACGGTGAGCCCATGACCTGAGCCGAAATCAAGTCGATGCTCAACCCACTGAGCCACCCAGGCACCCCAGACACATGGATTTTTTTTTTTAATGTTTACTTATTTTTGAGACAGAGAGAGACACAGTGTGAGCAGGGGAGGGGCAGAGAGAGATGGAGACAGAATCGGAAGCAGCTCCAGGCTCTGAGCTGTCAGCACAGAGCCCGAGTCGGGGCTCGAACCCACGAACCGTGAGATGGTGACTTGAACTGAAGCCGGACACTCAACTGACTGGGCCCCCAGGCGCCCCAAACACACGGATTTTTAATGATGTTTGTTGGCGCTTTCTTTTCGCAGCAGGGTCGTCCTGTAGGGCAATGTCCTTGGGGACATGGGTGATGGATGGGGCAGTGCTGGTTGGTAGCCCGGGCACTGGCCGCAGACTGGCCTTTCCTTGCTTCTGGGCCCTTCTGCACGTCCGTCAGGGTAGGGAGGCGCTTCCTGGCCGAACCACGGGGCTGAGCTGGCCCCTCCGGTGCCAGCGCCGCCTCCTGCCTGCCACGGCGAGGCCGTGGCCCTGGGCTCCTCCCACCCTCCGTGGCCTGGAACGTCACAATGGTGGCCTGGCCTGTGTCTGTGCCCCTGGACACATTCAAAAGTCTTCGGGAGAGCAGCAAAGTCAGGGGGAAGGTCAAAGCCAGGGTGCCCCTGCCAGCCCGGCCCTGAGTCACCTGACACCCATGCCCTTGGAAGGGGGAGAGACTGTCCCAGAGCCCTTTGAGAAGCGACAGGTCTTCTACTGGGATGGAACTTTCCAGAGACTCCCTCCAAGTCCTCAGACGCCTTTAAGGGGACCTTGGACAAATTCCGCAGGCTCTGGGGTCCCTGTTTCTTCCTTGCTCCCAATAGCAGGGTGTTGGGGTGGCGGGAAGGGGCCCAGGGCACCCACATAACGCAGGCTGAGTGCCACTGACCGGCCCTGATCTGGGGGGCCTAACGGAAGAGCACTCGGCCGCGTTCACATGCAGTCCCAGGCCACCTCTGAGCGCCCGGCTGCACAGGGTGAGCCTGCAGGCAAGCCCCTGAGCCCGAGGAATGTCAGTGAGCCGTGGCGGCCAAGGTGTCTGCTGCGCGGAGAACATCTGACAGCAGGAGCCCCGCCTCCAGCAAGGAGCATTCCAGGCAGAGGCCACAGCCGGGGGACCGCCCTGAGGGACGGGGTCCGGGATGGGGGGGTCAGGCGGAGGGTCTCCGACCCTGCTGGCTGAGAACTAGGGGTTCAGTGGGCTGTGTGTTTGAGCCAAGCGCCCCCAACCATGTGCCCCTCCAATGGTCATGAGCACCGAGACCTCAGAGATCCCCAGAGGCAGCTGATGGCCCCGGGGCAGCCCCGCCTGTGCCACAGGGAGCCTGCTGCCCTAAGCCGGCTGCATCCTGGCCAGGGCCCCGCACGTCACTGCTTCACAGGAAGGACCTCACAGACCAGGGCCAGCGGTCCCTCGAAGCTCCACGCGTCCCCTCCTTGCCCAGCCTGGCAGCCCCTGCTCCCGGCACCCAGTCCTCGGTTGTGCCACAAGTCACTCCGCGCCGTGTCCACTGCCCCACAGCATGGGCGGTGCGCAGACCCAGCCAGGACTCAGGGTTAGCGGCTTGTGGGCGTGAGTGAGTGGGCCCCACCCCTGACCCCTGTTTCCTGGGTCTACCCCAAATGTCTATATCACAGCACTAAGCTTTTCACTGACCCAGAGAGCAGACATGCTGAGAAACGGCAAACTACACAATCAAATTCATACTAAGGTGTAAATGACTTTCCTCTCCCAAATAATTTTAGTAGGTGAACAGGGCGCGACTGGCGTCAGGTCCAAAGACTCATGGGGATGAGGAATGTGGAGAAAAGGAAAGAACTTTCCACAGCAAAGGGAAAGGGAAGGGGGAACGGGGACAAGGAACATGTTTGTTTCTTGCTGGGCTGGCCTAGACGGGTCCAGGCCTTCACTGCCCAGTGCCTTGACTTCGGCCGCTAGCAGGGAAGGGGCCAGCATCTGTCTGGTCCCCAGGGGGCAACTGTAAAGTTCATCCTAGTCCATCTGAAAAGTTTCTCCACTGCAAAAATAGAACCAAGAACAAAGGGAGAAAAAATGGTTCCGAGCAACAAAAGGGCGACCTGGGCCCCAGAGCCTGTTTTTCAGATAAGCATCTGGCCTTTGGAGACGCTTTCCTTCTCATCTGTGGGGCTGAGGCCAGGGAACCAGCACAGGGGTGGGGGGTGGGGGGCACGGGGTTCTTCCCGACAGCCGGCGCCTGTGTGCGGACCCCGCTCCAGCTCCCGGGACAGAGACCTTGAGACCCCACGGCCCGGCCCCCGCCGGCTGAGCCCCCAGCCCCATCAACACAATGCGGGAGCCCTAGGGACAGCAGGGGGGCTCTGGGTGGTATTTCATAAGTATCCCCCCTCCAGAACCACGAACCTGCCCGAAAGCCAGGGGAAGCCCTCGGCCATGCCCGCCGCGGAAACAGCCTCTGCACCGGGCAGGTGGGGGGAGCCCAGCGTGTGAAGGATTTTGCTTCCACACTGAGAAAATGAAAGAAGAATCAAAGAAGAGAAGAGAAGAGAAGAGAAAGAAACCAGAGAGGCAGGGGCGTGGCTCGGACCGGCTCACGGAGGGAGCAGAGGCTGGTGGGGGAAGCCCAGGACGCCGGCCCAGAGCCTGGCAAGGTCCTACCCTGTCTTGGAGGGGGCCGGGTTCTGATTCATCGACAAATGAGGAAAGGAGGGGAAAATGCCTTGATACGGCCAGGACAATGGGGGTTCTGGGGAAGTGGGCGTGTGGGGTGAAGGCCACCATGGTCTCTAAGCGGCTGGCATTCTGCATAACAGATGCCAAGAAAGCAGCGCCGAGACCCCGGAAAGCCTGGGCTTCCAGAGGAGGGTAACGCCCGAGCCTGCGCTAGCATGAACGGACTCTTATCTTGGAGAAAGGCAGACATGGCTCAGCTAAAGTGCTCGCTCCTGCTGCCAGGCGGCTGGTCACCAGACCACAGCGGGAGCTGGGGCCATCATGGGCCTGGGGACGGGCCCCGGAGCCAGACCCTCTTTCTCACGTATGTCTCCCTCCCCTTCCTGCCTACTTTCAACAAGCGGAGGAAGTGCCAGGCGCCCGGGAGCCAAGGGCCCTTTCCAAACCCAGCAAAGTTCAGTGTCTTGGCCGATGTTTACAAAGTGAAGATCTAGGTGGTCACGGCTTGGCCTGGGGATGGGGGTCTTCACACTCAGATTTCAACCACTCTGAGGGGCTCGGAGGGCAGCCGGGGACGGGGCGCCCCTAATCTCAGGACGACGGACATGCAGACACGGGACCGTGATGACACTGGGCCGGTGACCCCTCATCGACCCGGGCAGAGTCCACGGACGCCCCGGGGGGAGGGCGAGGCTGCAGAGAGGCAGCCACGTCTGGACCGCCCCGTCCCCGATCCGTCCTGCCCGAGCGCCCAGCGTCAGCGGTGCTCAGTCACTGGCCTGTGCTGGGTAGGAGCCAGCTCCTTGGGGCCGTGAGTTCAGGGTCTTCTGGAAGACGGGTCCCTGGAGGAGGGTTTCTGGAGCACACCCCACCACCTGCAGACTCTGTAAATGTCCTCACACAGCAAAGGGCTCCTGTCTTGACTTTGTCCCCACGTTTGGGGCCCATTAATCTTCCTTATTAAGAAAAGAAGTCATTATCCTCAGACTGCCTGTGGCCACCTCCCCTACAGCTCATCCCCCCACAAAGCCTATGAAATACATGGCAGGGGCATCGTTAGACCATTTGGCAGGTAGGAAAAGCGAGGCCCGCACAGACACAGGGGCTTGCTCAAGGTCATGCAGTTGGAAGCAACAGAAGGAGGGTCTCTCCCCGTGACTACTTGACCCTGGGGACAGGCTTTCCCTCTGCTGTTGGGCTGAAGTCACACCTCCGCCAGCCTCTCTGTGCGCACAGCCCTCGGGGGCCTGCGGGGGCCCCGTTTTGAGCCGCGGCAGAGCGTGACTGTCAGAGTCATTATTGTGCCAAGAGCGAGTGCAGAAGCCGGACTCGAGCAAAGACAGAGACAGGGGAACCTCAGGGTTGGGAGAGCTTGGAGGGTGGCCGAAGGCAGACAGGACCCGGGGGGCTGAGACCCCAGAGAGAAGGGGACTGCCAAGAAATGGACACCGCTCAGCCGGTGATGCACCCGACGAGCTGAGAAACAGCAGACAAGGCAGCCGGCCAGAGACCCCAGCGGGTCCCCTGACGCTGGGGACACAAGATCCGGAGTCCAGGGCCCATCAGGAGGCGGGGGCCCTTGTAAACTCGCCAGCTCTCAATCGAGCCCAGAAAGGCTATGTTCCTGGAACCCAGCCTCCCCACATCGGCTGTCTAGCCTCAAGGTCTCCAGCCCCAGAGAAGCGAGCAGATCTGCCTGCCCCCGCCCACCAAAGACGCGGACGTCCTCTCTGGAAGAGGCAAGCGTCCGCCAGGCCTGCCCCCTTCTTCTCACACAGCATCCAAGTTTTCAAGAAAAATGACAGCAGGTGCCAGGAGGAAGCGCCCAATAATTAAAACTCAAGCAAAACAAATACAGAGACAAACGACGACGGAAGCAGTCCGATGGCAGCCCCGGATGGGGGGTCGTCTCCCACGGACGGTGACCTGCTGGGGAAAAGGAGAATGTCGTACGGGAGCTGGAACCTGCGTCAGACGGAGATTCCAAAGCCCCGAAGGAGAATTCCGAAGGTGGGCAGAGCAGCAAACTCAAGTGCAGAGGCGGTCTGAGAACAGAGACAACACGTGATTTGGGGCCCAGGGACAGAAAGGGAGGGGATACAGAAAGGACTGTGGAGACACACAAGTCTGAGGGACCACACAGCCGGGGGAGGGGGACCCTGCTTTCGAAAGAGCAATCCTGAGGCTAATGGCTGCCTTTCCCACAGAAACAGTAGGAGCCAAAGACAATAAAAGGGCATATTTAAATCTCTGGGAAAAACCACCACCCACCTAGCATTCTGTGTGGAGGGAAAGCATCTTTCAAAAATGAAGGTGAAAGAGATTGTGCAAATGAAGGGAGCCTATGAGGACGCGCTGCCCAGGCACCAAGAGAAATCACAAAGGCAGTTTCTCAGACGGAAGGGAAATCACCCCAAATGGAAGCAAAGTGGAGGGACGCTGGGAAGAGCAAACGTGTGGGCGAACCATTGCTTAAACCAGCAATAATAACGTCCAGTGGGATTAAGATATAAATAGAATTAATCCGTGCCGAAAATGAAACAAAAGGGAAGAAAGATAAATGAAGGGAAAGACGTTTAACTTCCTACCGCGCTCAAAAGGGGTAAAAGTACTATTTTAAGGCAGACTCTAAAATGCCAGGAATGCATTCATAATTTCTGGTGCACCCCCTAGAAGAGAAATAAAGGAATGTACAGTTAACCCAGTTAATCGAAGGGCAATTGGAATTAAATAAGAATTTATCAAGCAAAGAGTGGGAGGAAAAAACAAAGGTCCAAAAAACCAAACAGGACAAATAGAAAACAAAGGGTTAAGGCAGTGGGTGAAATCCAGACACGTATGTCAATAATCCTATTAAGTGTAAATGGACTAAATTCTCCAATCAAACGACAACATTATCAGGCTAGGTTTTTAAAAACGTCAGCTCTGTACTATTTCTGGAGGACACACTTTGTATAAAGACCCCAAATGCTCACACGTTGAAAACTGAGAGAAATACGGACCACACAGCAGTCCAAACAGAGCAGGCGCAGCTGCCCTAATGTCCAACAAGCTAGATTTCAGAGTGAGAACTCTTCCTAGAGAGGAAAAGGGATGCCTCACAACGGCAATCCACTCGGCAGAAGGGCAGAACAATTGTAGAGTATGGTATGTTCATCTCACACGACGTGGAACCAAACCAGACAGAGCTGAAATAAGAAATCAATCCTCAGTCACTGTGAGGTTTGCGAAGGCTGTCAGCAAATGTCTGCTTTCAGCAGACGGAAGTGTCCACCCGAACTACAGAAGACAGGCTTTGCAAGTGCACCCAGACCACGTGCCTCAGTGGCCTGGGCTGGGCCGGAAAGACAAGTGAACTCCTGTCCTCTGGGGGCAGTGGAAACAAACAGAGATCAATAACAAGACACAGCTAAAAGATGTGTCTCTTGGGCGCCTGGGTGACTCAGTCAATTAGGCGTCCGGCTTCAGCTCAGGGTTCGTGAGTTCGAGCCCCGCATCCGGCTCTGGCTGGCAGCTCGGAGCCTGGAACCTGCTTCAGATCCTGTGTCTCCCTCTCTCTGCCCCTCTCCTGCTCGCGCTGTCTCTCTGCTCTCTGTCTCTCTCTCAAAAATAAACACTTAAAAAATTTTAATGTGCAATAATTAAATAAATAAATAAACACACAATCCGCAGACCAGAGAAGATGTCACAGCGAAGACGGGGACGCGGAAATGGGGCACCGGCGCCGCGTTCCCGCATCATCACCTGCAGCTAAGCCTGGGCGTGAAGATACCAGGGCAGCTGCCACCTCACACGATCAGAACCAATGCTGAACCCCGTGATCTAAGTGTGCACACCAAGAGGCTAGGGGGCAACAGAGATGCAACCTGAAGGAGCAGGAGGCAAGTAACACAGGTGTGCGTGGACGTCAGGGGTTCAGAGCACAGCCCCAGGCCCAGCCGCCCCCTCAGCTGCCCGTGGGGCCCCTGGGGCGAGTGCACGGTCACCGGGGGAGGCCAGTCCCATAGGAGGTCTGAGCAGGCTCTCGGAATGGGCTGCGCCGAGTGGGGTCTTCGGGCCTGAGCGTGCAGGCCCGGTCTCAGAAGGGAAGTGTGGGCTCCTCTGGGCCCCGCGGATCGTACCCCGGGGAGGGAGGAGCGGGAGGAAGGGCTGGGGAGAGTCGTGAGCAGGGCCCACCTTGGGGGGTGGGGGGAGAGAAGACATGGGCGCCACCAGCAGGGAGGGGGAGGTGACGTCACTCCTGCTCCCACAGATGTTAGAGAAGTGACCTGAGTACGTTGTGAAAATTTAGATGAAAGGAACCGGTTCCTTGGGGCAACACAACTCCCCAAAATTTTCCTAAGAAGAGGGGACCCGTGGGGCATCGGGGGGCTCGGTCGGCTAAGCATCTGACTCCAAATTTCAGCTCAGGTCATGATCTCGTGGTTCGTGAGTTCGAGGCCCGTGTTGGCCTCCGTGCTGACAGCATGGAGCCTGCGTGGTATTCGCTCCCCCCCCCGCCCCTCCCCCCAAAATAAATAAACTTAGAAAAAAAAGAAGAGAAACTCCAAACAGCTCTCTTATCCCTTTGATGAGGGATTATAATCATAGTCACAAAGACAACTCTAGACCCATTGGGGCACCACTGGCGAAATGCTCCCCACGTTTCAGGAAGAAGCAACATCCATCTTCCACAAGGGCCTCCAGGAATAAAAAGCGATTTCCTCTCAATTTATTTTAACTTGAAAAAGAAGACACGTTGCAGGAAGGGACAACACCCCCCCCAAACACAACCACTCGACTTGCGCTAACAAAGCTAACGTGTTACGACCAAATGAGGTATATTGTGGGTGTGGGGCTGGCGTGATATGTAAAAACTAACCAGAAACCGAGTGATCGTCCCCGTGGGTGCTGGAAACGCCTTCGGTAAAACTGAACACCCGTTTCCGATACGCAGGGAGCAGAGGGGATCCAGGGACGGACCCACAAGTACACGGTTGTCTGAAGGTTGGCAGCGCCGCTGGGGCAGGGAGCATCTTCCCAGGACGCGGTGTGGGGTCGACGAAGGGGTGGGCCACGAGAAGGGAGGTGGGCTGTGATCTCCCCTCACACCACGCACGCAGCCAACTCCAGATGCGGGAGATGAAGCGCTCTAGAAGAAAGTTTCTAGAAGGTTCCGTGAGAGACTATCTTCATGACCTCAGGGGGGACTAACATTTCTTTAAAGAGACCCTGGAAACAGTCACCAGACGCGAAAGGATGGACACGTCGAGTTCCATTAGAATTAAGACCTCAGGTTCATGAAAAGATGCCACTGAGCAGGCGACACGGAGAATCACAGAGCAGGAGGGGCCCTGGAAGGACTTGCACTGAGACTCACCAAGCGCTCCGGCAAAGGAGAAGGAGAAAACGCAATTTAAAGCATTTCTTTAGGGGCGCCTGCGGGGCTCAGTCAGTTAAGCGTCCGGCTTCGGTTCAGGTCATGATCTCGAGGTTCGTGAGTTCGAGCCCCACGTCAGGCTCTGTGCTGACAGCTCGGAGCCTGGAGCTGCTTCTGATTCTGGGTCTCCCTCTCTCTCTGACCCTCTCTTCTCCGCTCACTCACTCACTCTCTCTCTCTCTCTCTCTCTCTCTCTCATACACACACACAAATAAATGAAGGTTTAATAAAAATCAATAAAAATATTTCCTTAAAAGAGCCACTCCCAGCGGCCCGTGTGCACACGACGCGGTGACCGTCGCTCGGCAGAGGAAGGCTAGTTAGACCCGGGAGAGGCCCCGCTGGGTGCTCGCTGGGATGTGGGGGGCAACGCAGATCAGGACAGACCACCAGTCCCCACACCCCGCCCGAGGGGGATGGCGGCGGCGTGGGGGGATGAGCGGCCCGCCCCTGCCCACGCTCGTCCTGCTGGGATGACCACTCTGGCGGACCACCTGGGGCTGCCCCAGCTGGAAGTGACGCGGGTCCCCTCGGCAGAGCAGGGCACAGGGCGGCCTCTGCTGCCGCTTCTTGGCCATGTGTGCTGGGCCCTCCTCCTGAGCACCTCCAGACACCCCTCCTCCTGCCCCCTAACCCTGCTGGCACCCCCATTTTACAGATGAGGAGAGCGAGGTCGGAGAGGTGAATGAACTTGCCGGGGGCCACACAGCAGTGAGCGGCACGGGTGAGCTCGAACCCAGGTCACCCACAAACAGCACATCCCTTCTGCCTTTCCTGAGCCGGCCAGCCCTCAGGGGAGCTGAGGACATCAGGCATAAACTAAGCTGAGTACTAACCTTCCGTGAGGCACCTCCCGGGGCACCGTTCCCAGTGTCTGGGCGGCGGGGGGGGGAAGCAGCAGGTGTGGGCCTCACCCTGAGCAGATTCCCGGGAGGGAGGGCGGGGCCTGAAGCCGGGCAGCGATTCCCGGGTGCAGAGCAGGGTGGGGGGCAGGGGCCGAGGAAAGGGGAGAAGCACCGGGGTTGGGGAGTCAAAGAAGGCTCTGGAAGGAGACAGGGGCTGGGCTGGGGGCCGACGGAGGCCTGGAGGAAGGGGATAAGCAGGAGCCAGGGCCCCAGGGCCGACAGCCTCCGGTGTGTGGTCAGGGCAGCCACGGACCTGAGCGTTAGGCTGGCCGTGTCACTCATGAGGGTGCTGGCCTCTGCGTTTAGGGACCGGGTCCAGGGGAAAATCTCCAGGTGACCGTCAAGTGACTTTCCCAGAATGCAGTCTGTCCTCGGCAGGGATGGCGCGATCTCACCTCAGAGGGCCCAGGGGCCGTCCGTGCTGCTTGGAGCAGAGACGCACGTGTGTTTGTAGAGGGCGGGGGTGGGCACACCGTTCATTCATTCCTTCCTTCCTTCACTCGTCCACCATCCACCACTCACTTCGTGGACGGGTTCTCTGTCATTACATTTTGGCTTTTGTCTAGTGAGGAACATGCAACACAAAGGTTCGAAAACTCCATCCCCGGGGCCCAGAACATAGTAGGTGCTCAATGCACCACCTGCGACTGAATGAACAAGCGGCCCTGGACTCAACACCAGCCAGGTGACAGGTGTCACAGGGGACGCCCACTCTCCTGGTCACCTTCAAGAAACCCTTCAGGCAGGGACTATTATCTGCCCTGGACGGACGAGGTGACGGAGGCAGAGACAGGCCAAGTGACTTGGCCACGTTCTCTGGGCCGGAGGGAGCCGGGTCAGAGCTCCAAGCCGAGAGGCTCCCAGAACACCTGCTGCTTCCACTGGGAGGTGGGGGGAGGGCTGGGAAGGCGCAGGCAGGGGAGGCTGAGGCCTTGATCTCGTGCCACGCGGGTCGCGGCTCCCTGAGCTGGGCTTTGGCACCCTTCGAACCTCGGACTTGCGCTCCTAGGCCCTGCAGCCAGCTCCCAGCCTGAGCCGCTGGCGATCGCTGCCAAGGCAGTCGTGGCTCCGGAAGAAAACATCCTGTTTGCCAGGGAAGCACACGGCCAGGTGTTCACCCGGGACACCCATAAAAACGCGGAGAGACAAGGCAGAGCCCCACACACTCCAGTAGAACCTGTTTCCACTGGCTTCCAGAATCCCGTCGGTCCACTTTCTGGTGGCAGCGAGGCCCCAGGTCTATCAATCCCTGATGCGCGGAAGCCAAGTGCCAACTTGGACAGGCCTAGCAGGTGGCACACAGCACCTAGTGGTCGGGGAGGTAACTGGGTGACCCTGTGCGCCCACGGTGGGGGATGCGGACGGGAACGGCGGGCAGAGGGGGCGGGAGCGAGAACCAGGACAAAGCTTATTTCGAGTCTTGGATTTCCTGAGCTTCAATCTCACATCTAATCAATGAACTACACCCCACACGTTGCCTCACCTCAAAAACTTGATTATCCACAAGCAGAGGAGACTTCCCAAGCATTTTGGAAGACGGGGGAGAAAAGAATATAAACGAATACCTTAAGAAAACATTCCGTGTGGACCTTAAACTTTATTCAACCTTAAAAGAAGTGAAAACATCTAATAAACTGATACAGTTTATAGAAACGAGATAGATGATCAAATAGGAAAAGGTTTACTATGTTTCAAAAATTTAAATCCACCCGCTCATCCGCTGGATAAATGTTTATCTAAAAGTTCAGGGGCAAAGTTAAACTGTTGAAATAAGATGGAATCAAGCGTTAATATTTTGTTTTACTTTGAGCACAGATGGAAGACAAAAATAATAGCTCATAAAACGGAAAGTTTCTATTTTCACCAAAATATTTGGAAAAGTTATTTTATTTTTAATTCGGATACCTAGATTCAGTGTAAGTTCTGCCACGGAGGTCCTTGGTCGGGTCCTGAGAGCTGGAGTTTCTGGACACTGGCTTCGGTTATTCTTTCAAACATTCATTCCAAGACAGACAATTTATTTCTCACAGTGTCATCCCAGCCAGAAACTGCCTGTAAACGCACAGCTTGTAAAATCCCAGCGGCTCCGGGGAAATGCCCGGCTCACTTTCTCTCATTCGGCCGCCAGTCCGGTGAAAAAGCACAGCCGCGGTGAGCCGGCGCCCCGGGCGCCCCTCGGACCGTGCCCAGCCCTCCGCGCCTTCCTGGCCGAGATTATTTTCTGGGTTTTTGTTTAGGACGACAGTTCTACACGCACTCATCAAAATCATCACCACGCGTGTCGCCAGAACGGCGAATCACAAGGAAAAGTCATTAGAATTGGAGCAAGTGTATATAGAAAATTTTGTCTTCTCTCTGTTTTCATCTGAGAAGAAAGTCTTCAGAGGCCCAAAAAGTAAACAGAGTTATTCTTAGTAAAAAGTCCTTCTTTGGTCCATTTTCGCTGCCTCAACTGCAGAGGAGTCCTTTTTGACTCTTTTCCTGCCTGCCTAACACTGTGAAACGTGGCCCTCCACGCCGGCTCTCTCTCTCGTTCTGACCGATTCCAAAATGTGTCTGCATACCGACCCCCCCAATGTGTGAATGTGGGTTTTATTTATTTTTCATATTTTAATTTTTTTTGAGAGAGAGAGAGGGAGAGAGTATGGGAGGGCCAGAGAGAGAGGGAGACACAGAATCCGAAGCAGCTCCAGGCTCTGAGCTGTCCGCACAGAGCCCGACGTGGGGCTCGAACTCACAAACCGTGAGATCATGACCTGAGCTGAGGTCGGATGCTCAACGGACTGAGCCCCCCGGGCGCCCCTGGACTTACTTGAAATAAGGATACAATATAGGGATAAAATAGTGAAACGTGGGGATGGATCTCTAGGTACGATCATCCTGGGTTACCCAGGGGGAGCTCTACTCCAGTGACAGGGATCCTTATAAGAGACTCACAGAGGACACACATGGCCACAAGCACGGGGACCCCGGAGCCCAGGGCTGGGGGAGGGGGGACGAATCCTCTCCCACAGGCTCTGGAGGCAGCAGGGCTCTGTCAAGCCCTTGAGTTTGAACTTCTGGCCTCCTCAACCACGAGAGGACACATGCCCCTTGGCTTAAACCCCCCGTTTGCGCCTTTTGTTAGGGCCACCCCGGGACACAAACACAGCAGCATCATAGACCATAACACGGGCCCACGCGGCAGGAGACCTACCCCCTTCCCCCCACCATACTTGACCCTTGGACGTGCTCCCAGGTAGCTGGTGACCAAACCACAGGAAGTGGACGCAAGCCTCATGCATTTCTGGACCCGTCCTGATGCCAGGCAGCAATGCAGGGGGCACAGCCCTGGCTGGTCGGAAAACGGCCCCCTCCCCATGCACGGCTGGTTAGGGGGCAAGGAGAGCGAGGAGGGTCACCGCCAGGGCCAGGCCCGCCGGATCCCCGGCCATCAGAGCCTCTGAGAGAGCCCCTAACCCCACGCTGGGCCATTCGGGTGCAGAAAGGAAGATGCGGCCTAGACCCTGGGGCCCCGCCCCTTCCTGCTCTGGGATGCGGTGAGACCGGTATGTTTGACTAGTCAGCCAGCCCCGTCTGCTGGGACCCGGGGCCACCGCCCCGGCCCCGGCTTCTCCGGCTCTGCCCCCACCTCTCTGAACGTCCACCCCACTCGATGCCAAGGCCCCAATACTTTAAACAACCGCTTCTGCCAGAACTCTAACTTGTTCCGTGTACGGTCTGGAGAGCATCGGCTCCAGTTTCCTCCCCTTCGGACGAGCAGCCTCTGCCCGGGGCCGTCCGTAGTGTCGCAGCGGCCCCCACCCGTGGTGGAGACCCCCCGCTGCGTCTGAGCCGGGGTGGGGGACCCACTGCACAATTCCTCCCTTATTCTTTTATGATGAATAATTTATGCTGTTCGGTAAACTGCACTGACCAGGAGGGAAGCGAGTTGATTCCCTGTCCCCCCGCACGGCGGGGCCCCAGCTGACCTTGTGTCCTGTGCAGGCCTGCCTCCCCGGCCAGCCGCTGGACGCTTCAGGCACCCAGGGCCCAAGGAGTTGCCTGGGTCCTCCGGCTGGGAGGGGCCTCTCCGCCCCCCACGGTCCCGAGGGAGCACGGCCCTGCGGACACCTTGATGGTGGGCTCCGGCTTCCAGAACTGTAATTGGTTTCTGATGCCTTTTGTGGTCGTGTGCTCCGGGGACCATGGGAGGCCACCACGCAGTCCCAGCAGGAGCACCAGGGGACAGTCTCAGGGCCCCGGGTCACCGACACACTTGGTAGCCGTGCTGGACGAGGCGGTGGAGGCTGTCCGCAGCGGAGGCCCCTCCCCGCCAGCAGCTCCGGTCGGTTCTTGGCTCCACGAAGCCAGGAGCCACGGAAGGGGCTGCGGAGGGCTGCGACACCCACTTCCCCGCACTGTGGGCCGGGTGGTCGCCCCCCCACGCTCAGCTGGGCCCAGCTCAGGGCGCTGACGCTCCTTCAGGAGCCCTTGGGCTGCAGGCGGTGGGGGGGCCACTACCCTTTGAGTCTGGAGGAGGGAACGCAACACCCAGAGATGCTCCTCTTGGTCACCCACCCGCCAGAGTCGGGCTCCACCGCCTTCCGTGCCTCGAGCCCCACAGTCCGGCCCCACAGGGGCTGCTGGGAGGGTCCAGCGCCAGCCCCCCTTTTGCAAAACTCAGAGCTCTACCCAGACAGGAAGGACCTGGGCCCTCAGCCTTCATTCCTCTGGCTGGGAACAAAGTGAAATGTCTCCCGACCACCCTTTTCTGTAAACAATGCTGCACCGATGAAGGGTTTCTGGACTTGATGAAATTCTGGATCCTGTTGCATCTTGCAAACTTTTGGAACAACCCAAACTAAGGCGAAGCCACTGGGGGCCCTGAGGGGCTCCAGCCGTCCTGGGGTGCAGATGCCGGTCGCACACGCATGCGACCTGCACACACACCTGCCCGTGATCTTAGCTCTGTGTTTCGGAAACGAGAAAAGAGAAGCAACAAGTCTGGAAAGAAGAATGGACCCAACAGGCACCTGTAAGATAAACACTCAAACTGCAGGCAAACGGCCTGTTCGTTTTCAAACGTTATTAAGGCTTAAATGTGACAGACCTGCCTTTAGGGACGCTTCATTTTCACACCCAACAGGTTTTAAAACCCACCCATCTGCCGTTTGATCAGATGTGTTTCTTCTGGGGGAAATGGAGGTACCTTATTATGAAATAATCTATTTTTTAAGAAAAAAAATACTTCGTACCATTTTTTAAGCCCTACGGGTGAATTTAACTTGATTATCTTAAATACAAACGGAAAACACGGAGGTTCAAGCCTTGAGATAAGATGCCATGAGACAACATAAATGCCAGGTCCTCGGAGACGAGGGTTTTCCCGCCACGCCGTCCATGGCACCGGAAATGTCCAGCCACAGTGGGAGGTCAGCCCCTTTGAACTCACGCTGAGCACGAGTCCACATCTTCCCCGGAGGAGAAATCCACCTGCACCCCAAGCATCCCCGGGAAGGGCCCAACCCCGCAGGTGTGTCCTGCCCGGCTCTGTCTTCGTGGCTACTCCCTGCACAGCAATGGCAGCGGCGGCTGGACCCTTGCCAGCTGCGATCCTACTGTGTGCATGGCCCCGTCCTATATGCTGAAGAAACAGTCCCCACCTCCCCATGGCGGACGTGCTAGCGGTGGAGACGGACAGGAAACCACTCGGTATGTGATTTACCTGGAACTGACACACGCTATGGAGAAAAACAGCAGGCAAAGCACATAGACAGTGTCTGACGGTGGGTGCAATTAGAGGTGTTGTTACCACACTTAGAGATGTCAGGGTGTCCTGCTTCACCATCACCATCATCACCATCATTGCCATCACCACCATCATCACCATCATGGTCACCATCATCACCATCATCGTCACCATCATCACCACCACCATCACCATCATGGTCACCAACACCAACATCACTGTCATCACCATCAGCATCCTCCTCCTCCTCACCGTCACCATCACCATCACCACCATCACCATCACATCACCGATATCTTCATCCTGACAGATACCAAGATCTCCCCGCATGTCAGAAAAGGTGCTAAGATTTTGGATAGCGTTTAACCCTTCCCACTGCCTTCTAGGCCGGATATCCTGTCACAGGCCCTTGTTTGGATGAGGAGCCCGAGGCTCACAGAGATGAGGCCACTTGATGAAGAGAAGCTCTGGGCACGGAGCGTCAGTCCGAGGCCAAGGCGGGCTCTGAAGCACCGTCGGGCCCGTCGGGTCCCCGGAGCCGCCGAGAACCTGTACCGCAGCCGTCCGTCATTTTCCAGCCACTGAGACCCTCAGACGCTCTTCCGCTGCCAGGGAGCCCAGCGTTCAGCGCTGCGTCCGCGCCGCTGCCCGTCCCCTGCCTGCTGGCCCCTCACGGCCACTGTCTCCAGAGCTCACAGTTGGCGGGAGGGCCAGGCGAGTCCCCCCACCGGTGCGTCGAGAGACGGTGCTCAGATTCGACCCTCCTCTCCAGGGGAAGCAGCTCCGTGCGCCCCGCCTGCGTGTCGGGCTCCATCCTGGACACACGCACCTCCCCCCAGGGGCTGGCAGTGGCGGGGCTAGGAACTGGGGCCCCGGGTTGGAGCTGAGGTTTCTGAGCCTCAGTTTACTCCTCTGTGAACTGGGAAGAGGGCTGTCGGCCATGACCTCCCAGCGTTGTTCCAGGAATTAAAGCAGATGGTGTTTCCGGCACGGGGCCAAACCGGCCGGGTGTGCGGAACGTGGGCTGTTACGGTTTTTCCACCAGGTCTGAGGAGCCCCTGTCCCTGTGGGGGGCCCAGCCCACAGCGTGGTCCTCTGCCCGGCTCCCCTTCCGGACTTGTGTTTTTGGCACTCCGGTTTACCCTGAGGGCCTACCCGTACCCCATCTTAGCCCACGCGGTCCAGGAGCAGCGGGGTCCCCTCCTGGCTCTGCAGGTGGCCACGGGGTCTGCTTCCTGTCGGCCACAGCGTAGCGTTCCCGAGGCCGTGTGACTCACTTAGAGACGGTCGTGGACCCATGTCAGGACCGTCAGAGCTGATGCTGGGACGCTTGCTCTGGGGGCCCAGGGCCCCCAAGCACTCTCCGTCCCCTGGGGTTGTGTGCGAGACTAGGGGGTACACCTGTCATCTGGCCACCGAGGAGGAAGGAACTCTCCTGACGGTGGGCCCGGCTCAAACCACAGTAGAGCCATGAGATGGGGAAAGATGGAGTCTGGAGACGCTGGGTCCCTGGATCCTGCTGTGACTGACGCTGGACTAGGTTTTCTGTCCTTACTCCCAGCTGCCCCTGACTGGAGGGGGGCCGGGCTGAGCCTGCGTTCTCACTCCGAGTCGGTCTGGTCCACTTCCCCACATTTAAAGCACAACCTTCAGCGGCAAGCCAGCTTTCCTGCCACATGCCGCCGACGGCCCGGGACCGACGGGCACGTCTCTGCCGATTCTGGGAAGGAAAGTGCTACATGAGTTCATTAACAGGGCCTTTATTATTTTAAGCCATTTAGTGATGGTTTAAATATTTGGCATTTCTTAAAATAAACACATCTTCTCAGATGGGTCGTCTTGCAGTCTGGGCGCGAGTCTGTGACTCCGAAATCCGAGCAGAACAAAGGCCAACCTCTCTAAGCTCCGGCGCTGGCAGTGACCGGGCCGGCTCAGTGCGGGTCCCGGCCCACCCCTGGAGGAAGTCAAAGAGACCCTCCCCCGGCCTGAAGTTTCGGGAAGGCCGTGCCCCGCCCCTTCCTCTGGGCATCCCTCGAACATGGCAGCATCCAAAATCCCGGGGCATGAAGAAACGGACTCCACTCGGTTTAACCCGGGCCCCCAAGCTGGTCAGCTCCCGGGCGCTGGGGCTGCTGGGCTCCCAGGCAGGAAATCTGCCCCGAAAGATGCAGAACCACGGGCCTTGGAACAACTTTCCCCCCGGCTCAAGGCCCCCATTCCACGGCCACGGCCAGCAGCACGTCACTGCGACCCCTGCCTCCCTCTTCCTCGTCCAAGGGCCCCATGAAGCCAGCTGCATCGCCCAGAATGATCTCGGGGTCAGGGGCTGAGCCGCCTTCATCCCTCCTGCAGCCTCGGTTTCTCCCTCTCAGGTGACGTACTCCCTCACATCTTACGTCCTCAGCATGAGGACGCTTCGGAGGCCATCGCCCCGCCTGCTGCGAGCGAGAGGGGCCGGAGCACGGCATCTGCACCTGCCACTCGTGCGCTCATTGACGTTTACTGAGCACCTACTGCGTACCAGGCTCCATGACTCCTGGAGAAACAGCCAGGAGGCCAGACCAAGTCCCTACCCTCACGGGCTCTTCTTTTTCTTTTTCTTTTTTAATTTTTAAAAATGTTTTCATTTACTTTTGAGAAAGAGAAAGAGATAGAGTGTGAACAGGGGAGGGGCAGAGAGAGAGGGAGACACAGAATCCGAAGCAGGCTCCAGGCTCCGAGCTGTCAGCACAGAGCCCGACGCGGGGCTCGAACTCATGAACCACAAGATCATGACCTGAGCCGAGGTCGGATGCTCAACCGATGGAGCCACCCAGGCGCCCCTTCTTTTTTTTTTTTAACTGAAGAATATTCTGTTCGTTAAAACAGAGAGGCTGAGGGAGACGATGAGCAGGTCTGAACGGGTCCCAGAGGCCACGCTGGTGTCTCCCCCGCCCCGCCCCAGGCCACGCACTCGCCAGTCTCAGAAAACCTTGTTTTTCTCTGGGATTTCTGCCGCGAAGGGAAATGTCAAAGGGCCAGGAAGCGGAGGGAGGAGGAGGAGAGGGGAGGAGCGGGGAAGAGGGGGAGGAGGAGGGGAAGAGGTTGTTTCCTGGGGAGAAGCAGCGATCTCTCAGTCGGGCTGAGAACGCAGGGCAGCACACCTGTTCTCGGTTCCGTCTGCCTGGTTTTGTCTCTCTGCCTTTGGGGCCACGAGCTGTCCTGTGACGGCAGCTCGGGTTTAAAATACTCCGAGGGCCCTTCGAGATTCAGCTCACACGCCCCTGACCTTCCAGGTCCCCGCGGTGGGCCGCAGCGGGCGGCCGGGCTGGGGCTGCATGGTCCGTGGGGCGCAGGGTCGCAGATCTCGGGCTCTCGCTCGGCGTCCCTGGACCCCCGCCCCGGAAATCTGCCCCGAAAGATGCAGAACCACGGGCCTTGGAACAACCCCCCACGCGTGCCGGGTCTCAGCGCCGGCGCTTCTCAGCCGAACAGCCTGGGAAAACGCAGGCCGGGGGCCGAGGAAGCGGACGCATTAAAAATAACGAGGCTGCTTTACATGGACAGAGGTTCCGGAGGGGAGAATGTGAACCGAGCTGCCGGTTTATTTTAAAATATACTTTATTTTCCATTCTGCCTCTGTTTAATCTTTTCTGATAGAGCTAAAAAAAAAAAAACCCTCCTTATTCTAAAAACTGAAATTTACACAGAGCTTAAAAAAGAAAGTGGGGGGGAGCTAAAATATAGGTCACAAGAGCGCCCTGCGAGGACCACAGGGGACGGACACTCGAAATGTCCCGCGAGGCCCAGAGCCCCGGCCCCGAGCAGGACAAGAGCATTCGGCACGTCTGAAAGTTCCATTGTCGGTCTTTTTTTTTTTTTTTTTTTTTCTGAAGTTTATTTTGAGAGACAGAGCGAGCGAGCAGGGGGCAGAGAGAGGGAGGGAGAGAGAATCCCAAGCAGGCTCCACACTGTCAGTGCAAAGAGCCTGGCACGGGGCTCGAACCCACAAACCATGAGATCATGACTTGAGCCAAAATCAAGAGTCAGGTGCTTGACCGACTGGGCGCCCCAGGCACCCCTCATTGTCTTTCTCGATCTTTGCACAGCTCAGTGGTTGTTTTAATTTTTGTTTTCTTTTCTACACGATTCTACGGCGACACAGTTGAGGATGGGCATGGGGTTGAGAACCAGGAAGTCAGAGTTCAAACGCCGCTACCGGGGCGCCTGGGTGGCTCAGTCGGTTGAGTGTCTGACTTCGGCTCAGGTCAGATCTCACGTTTGTGGGTTCAAGCCCCGCGTCGGGCTCTGTGCTGATAGCTCAGAGCCTGGAGCTGCTTCAGATTCTGTGTCTCCCTCTCTCTCTGCCCCTGCCCGCTCATGCTCTGTCTCTGTCTCAAAAATAAATAAAACAATAAAAAAAAAAAAAAGACAAAAAAAACGCCGCTACTTCCCTGATAAATAAATACCTGTGCCCGCGGGTTGTGTCCGGGCCCTCTGGCACCACACATCTGTGGCGGATGCACTCGGTACGATGCCAGGCTCAAAGGACCTGCTTCTAACAAGTCACAGGTAGTTACTACCACGAGCAAAACTTGTGTCGCAAGAGTCCTAGCAAGCTGGCCTGCCGGTTCTAACGGAAACGGTGCTGGGTTTCGTTTGCTGCTGGAGAATCAGTTCCGATCCAGGCTAAGGACTCCTGCTCGGACGTCACTTGCCGAGAGGGTGACCAGCACCGGTTTGGTGACCCTGACCGGACACTGTCCTTGAGGCTGCAACAGGGATGAAGTTACGTTGAACAAAGAGAGAACGTTTCTTGAGAGAAAGTGGTCTGAGTGAGGGTGCCTCTCCTCGCCCAAGGCCCGGGGGAGACTCGAGGGGTCTCAGGGGGTTGGGGTGACGGTGGACCAGAGGCCAACTTGCATCTGAAACTGGCTTTGCCGAGTGAGGACTGTCGTCCACTGGCAGAGGGAGCACAGGCCCCGAGGGGACCAGGGGTCAGGTTCCCGTGGACAGGGAGTGGGGGCTCGGGGGGACCCCACCCAGAGTGAAGGGATCCCGCGTTACTGTCAGCCTCTGAGCTCGGGGACGGGGTGGGCTGTTTTCATCACAACAGTGTCTAAAAAACCCCACAAAAGCATCCTCAGAAGGGCCGGCTTCAAGCAGGTGCGCTGGCCTGGGGATCCCAGTGCGGTGGGGTGACGCCCGCCCGGCTCACCCCAGCCATGGGGGGCCGGGGCCTCAGCGGGGGGCGGGGGAGGGCGAGAGGCGGGCTGGGCCGGAGGAAGGGAGGCCAAGCTCACAGGGGTCGGGGCACGCCGGCCGCCCTCAGGAGGCCAGCCTCCGTGACTAAACGTGGCCGGGAAAGCTTTCATCGGAACAGTGGCCAGGGAGTCACGGCGCCCTGGAGCGGCCGGGGGGCCGGGAGGCACCAGCAGGGCTGGGTGGGTGAACTGCCTCTTGGACACAACAGATCAGACCGGATGTGCTGTGTTTGCCGTGGTGTGAATGCTCCCGCCACGGCCAAACTCAGGTGTCAGCGTAATGCCGCTGAACGCAGACCTGGAGACAGATACACGCCCTTGGGTCTTGTAAGCAGGTGTGAGGGGGTGTGAGCAGGTGTGAGCAGGCTGAACAGGTTTGAGCATGTGAGTGTGAGCAGGTGTGAGTGGTGTGAGTAGGTGTGAGCAGGTGTGAGCGGGTGTGAACTGGTGGGGGCAGGTGTGAGCGGGTGTGACCCAGTGTGAGCCGGCTCCGGCACACCCAGAAGAGGTCTGAGGGCGCAGCGGGGTAAGAACGCGCCCTTCCCCTCTGTGCCCGCTGGAGTTCTGCCTCTTTAAGGCATTGGTTTCCCTGCTCTACTGTCCTTGGTGGCACGCCTCGCTCTCCATGCACGTGTGGCCTCTTCGTTTTGCCCCCAGACGTCCCGGTGCAGACCCGGCACGCTGTTTCCATCACTGCTTGAGCTCTGCTGCACGAGCCTGCCTAGGTCTGTCTCCAAACAGGCTCTCAGTATTTGTTGGATGAATCCATAAATGCATGAATGGCACACCTCCTCCAGGAAGCCCTCCCAGCTCCCAGGCGAGGACAGGCCTCCTTGCTGCACACTCGGACAATGCCACGGACGTTGCAATGCCTCACAGATAACTCTGACCTGAAGTTCTGTGGGCTGCAGATGTGTCCCCCCTGCCGCGTCCCCCGCACAGGCTCCGCCCCCGGCACCTAGCAGACCCCGAGTGAACGCGTAATTATCGCATGCTCTGTGGTGGCAGGACCACAGGCCGTGGGCTTCAGCGGGGGCCCACGGCGTCCCCTTCCGTTTCGCTCAGGTCGGCAGGTGGCCGGCTCTCAGCTGTTACTGACCTACCGACGTCCAGTCCACGCGGTTGTCACACAGGGTCCACAGGGTCCACAGGGTCCACAGGGCCGGGGCCGGGGCAGCGGCCGCCCCAGACACTGCCGGGCACCGTGCCAGCCAGAAGGACGAGAACAGGGTGCGGTCGAGAAAAGGCAGAAAGTGCTCCTGCTCACGAGGGACCCACGTCGCCTCCGCCGGCGCCCCCCACGCGTGTCCTGGAGGAGGGGACCTGACGTGCTCGCTGAGCAGCCCGCGCCCAGGCTGGAAGCGCTCGGACATGACACAGGACGCCGCCAGCCCTGGGCCGCCGGAGGGCCGAGTGCACGGCCCAGCCAGGCGGCGTCCCGAGCAGGCACGCAGGCCCCGCTCAGGGGGACCCCCCTGGTTTAATTCTCTGCTCTGCCACCCTGAAACTTCCTGATTTGCGGACAGAACGCCGCATCCGTGCTTCGGGACGGACCCGCCGGCCACGGTGCCTGGGCCGCGGCGCGCCTTCTGCCTCCGGGGTCTCACAGGAAAGCGGAGCCCCCCAGCCGCTGGGCACAGCCACGTGCCTCTGCGCAGGGAAGCCCCGGGGAAGCAGACTCAGGGCTTTCCACGACTCCCCGTTGCCCCCAAGAGCTCGCAGCCGTGATGCCCCGTGCAGGGGCGCCGCTGGGCCAGGGCGGACAGAACAGGGTCCTACGGCCGGTGATGCCCCCATGGGGGGGTCAGGTGCACCAGGGACAGGTCGGCTCACTCACTGGATGAGGGCCTGATGGCCCTTCCGTGAGCCTGGCGTCTTCCTAGGGCAACAGGCCGTGAACAAAACAGACAAAAATCCTCGCCCGCGGTGGCCTGCGTCCCCGTGGGGAAGAAAGGCGGGAAATGAGACGAGCAGTGCGAGAAGCAGTGATGACGCAGGGTGTGGGGGTGCGGGGCAGGGGGAGGAGGGTGGCCATGGGCGGGGAGCAGGGAGGCCAGGAAACAGCCCGATGGCCGAGACACACCGGAGGCTGCCGCCTTCCATCTGTCGCCCGAGGTGTCTGGGGTGCAGCCAGCCCGGGGCCGGACCTTGACCCCCGGTTCTCCGCAGGCCCGGCGGCCCGGGCAGAACGCCGTGCAGGGAGACAAATGAGGCTGCAGTCCGGAGGCGCCTCTGCTCTCCCGGAGCCCCGGGCTCGGAGGAGGCAGGGCCCTAGGAGTGTCCTAGCTTCCTCTCTCTCCTGCCGTCTCCCATCCCGGGACCCTGGGCCTGCCTCCGTCCTTCAGGAGAGAAATCAAGTGACTCAAGCAGGGCAGAGGCGGGCGGGGGGCTCCGATCACCTCCTCCTCTCCTGGCCTCCAGATCCAGGGGCAAAGGCACAGACATGCAACCTCGGCTCCCAGAGCCCCTGAACCCCATCTCATTTTTGCTATGATGCAAATAATCGGGAAGGCCGTGAAAGGGAGCGATGCCCGCCCCCCCCATACATCAGTATCGCTGCAGCAGACAGCTCCAGGTGACATCCGTCACCCTCTGCCACCTCACAGGACGGGGCAGCGGACAGCCTGTCGTTGGAAGGGTCCCCATGGCCGTGCGGCCGTGGGCACGTCTCCTGAGCTCCGTGGGGTCGTGTGGCCCCTGCCTTGCTCCCTCGTCCAGGCCTTCCGGGTCCTGGTCCTCGGGATCGTCAGCCCCCGTGCTCTGTGTCTCCCGAGCCCGCGGCAGAGCCGGGGAGGGGGAGGCAGAACGGGGCGGCCCGGGAGCAGAGTGGGGATCACGGCCAGGCGTCCCCGCGGGCTCAGCACAAGGGGCAGAGAAGAGGAGGCCCGTCCATCCTTGGAAGCACCGAGAGCAGTCTTCTCCCTCGGGGGCAGTGAGCGAGCACACACAGAAATGCTTCTGACCTGGTGAGGGGTCCTGTCCCGGGGGCGAGGGGCACATCTAGTCGCCAGGGTCCCCCCCAAATGCCCTGCACAGTGTAAGTCCTCCGTAACTGCCCAGTGTCCAGCAGCTGGGCCAAACAGGGCTGGGAAAATGTCCGGGAAACTCACTCACTGGCATTTAAACTGCTTTTCTCGTGGGCTTGAGGATTTTAGGACTTTTCAGAAGACGGTCGGAACAGCTCACCGGGGGCTCCGGCAGCAGAACACGTGCAAGCGGCAGAGAGTGGAAGAAGCCCGGCTTCTCCGTGAGAGGGGCGGCGGGGTGTCCACGGAGCTGGGCTCACGGGGCCCTGGGCGCGGGGCTCGCACACCCGCCGCCGGCCCACGGCGTCCGGGTCCCCTTGGCCACCAGCCCCTCCTCTGGATTCCCAGATCGGCCCGACGCCGGCCTCCCACCCCAGCTGCCTGTTGCCCACACAGAAGCCAAAGTGACGTTTTAAAGGCCACTAAAGGGGCGCCTGGGGGGCCCAGTCAAACATCCGACTTCAGCTCAGGTCACGATCTCACGGTTCGTGGGTTTGAGCCTCGCATCGGGCTCTGTGCTGACAGCTCAGAGCCTGGAGCTGCTTCGGATTCTGTGTCTCCCTCTCTCTCGGCCCCTCCCTCCTCTCTCTCTCTAAAAAAATAAATAAACATTAAGAAAATTTTGGTAAAGGAACTAGGTGGGGAGGGTGTAGAGCACCGGGAATTCTCGCTCGGCCCTGGCCACGGCCTCGCCTGAGGCAGCGATTTTGGAACCGGCGAGGGCGTGACCCCTAGAGCACCACCTGTGCCCCTCCCCTGGGCATGATCTTCCAGAACATTCCCACCTGCTCACTGAAAGACCCGCATGGGAATGGCCAGACAGCACGGCCCTGCTGGCCCCACAGTGCACGCCCCCAGGGGCCGGGCAGGCGGCCGGATGCCCCACGATGGCCTGGATCGTGTCCCTCCCAGACTCACGTGCTGAAGCAAAGACCGCCCGGCCCACCAAGGTGGCCAGACCTGGAGATGAGTCGTTCAGGAAGAGATGAAGGGCAACTGAGGTGGAAAGAGGGGGACATGGGCCGGAGGGCAGGGGCCCTGGGGAGAAGGGGGAGACGCCCGGGCGCCCCCTCGCGCACGCGTGAGGACATGGCAGGAAGGCGGCCCTCTGCAAGCCAGAAAGGAGGCCTCACCAGACACCGGACCCCTGGACCGAGATCTCCGACTCGCCCCCAGGACGTGATCCGAGGGGCTGTGTTACGACGGCCCAAGCCGACCTGCGTGCGTGCACGTTTCTCCCCGTGCAGCGTGTTTGATTCAGCTCTGCCTGACAGAGTCAAACCTGGTTACAGCCCCTTCTGTGTCCCATTCGACCCTGACTTGCCCTCTGATCTTAAGATCAAATTCACAGTGTGGTCTTGAAGACGCAGAACAAGGGGCACCCGGGGGGCTCCGTTGGTTTAGTGTCCGGCTTCAGCTCAGGTCATGATCTCGCGGTTCGTGGGTTCGAGCCCCCGCGGTTCGTGGGTTCTGAGCTGTCAGCACAGAGCCTGGAGCCTGCTTCGGATTCTGTGACCCTCCCTCTCTCTCTGACCCTCCCCTGCTCATGCTGTCTCTGTCTCTCAAAAATAAATAAAAACATTTACATAATCGAAGGTTTGTTTTTACTCTCTAAATAGAAAATTAAGGACATTAAAATTTGAGAAATTTTAGAATAAAAATGGATAATTGATGAAGATAGAAATATAATTATGTATCTATTATTGGATTGATGCTGCTGACCTTCACTTATAATGTTCAGAGATATTAATTTTTCAGTTATTTACCATGGCTAACTGGAAATAACATATTGAAGATTATGAAACAAGGCTGCAATGGATTTACACTGAGTTTTTAACTTTAATTTCTTAAAAAGTTTGTTTTTAATTTGAACAATTCTTTAGTTGGTTTCGTAGAATTATTCAAAAGGACGCAGTCGGTTAAGTGTCCGATTTCCACTCAGGTCACGATCTTGCGGTTCGTGGGTTCCAGCCCTGCATGGGGCTCTGTGCTGACAGCTCGGAGCCTGGAGCTGCTTCGGATTCTGGGTCTCCCTCTCTCTCTGCCCCTCCCCCACTCGGGCTCTGTTTCTCTCTGTCTCAGTAATATATAAAACATAACAAAAGATTAAAAAAACAAAGAAGACCCAGAACGATGGAGCTCCCGGGGCCCTCGCCGGCCCTGGATCACATGGCCACGCTACTCTTTGTTTCAGCTGCTCAAACACGCCAAACACCTTCCTGCCTCAGGGCCTTGCACTTACTGGTCCCTCTTCCTAAAACACTTTTCCTCACCATTTTCCCTGGCTAACTCCCACCTGCCCTTCAGGTGCCAGGTTAGCCATGTTTTTCCTTGCAAAGGTTTTCCTGATCCCAAGCTGGGTCAGACTGCTCCGCTGTAATCTCTCATCAAAGTACCTGTCTTTTCCTTCACTGCACCCATCACGACTGGAAACCAATGAATTACTGCTGCCTATTGTCTTGCTTCTCCACTAGACTGTGACCTCCCTGAGGGAAAGGGGTTGTCTTGTTTTCCAGTGGGACCACGCTGTTCCTTGTGGATGAAAAGATGGATGGTTGGAGGGGTGGAGGGACGGGTGGGTGGATAGGTGGATAGGTGGGTGGATGGATGGATGGACAGAGGGATGGATGGATGGGTGGATGAATGGATGGATGGATAATGCAGTAGATGGGCGGATGGATGGATGGAGGGATGGATGGATGGATGGATAGGTATATGGATGGATGGATAAATGGATAGGTGGGTGGATGGATGGATGGACGGGTAATTCGCTAGATGGGCGGATGGATGGATGGAGGGATGGAGGGATGGATGGATAGGTATATGGATGGATGGATAAGTGGATAGGTGGGTGGATGGATGGATGGACAGATAATTCAGTGGATGGGTGGATGGATGGTTGAGTGGATGGTGGATGAATGGATAAATGGGTACATTTCTGAACACATGGATGTCAATCTCCAGGAAAAATATCAGCCCCCAGTGAAAGTATCTCCAATTGCAACACTTCTGCTTACAACTGTGTTATCACAGACATCTGCTGAGACCCCGAGGTGTGGACACTGCAGGAGTGAGTCAGCACTCTGTGGTCTGCTGACTTTTACGAAATGATCTCAGAATACATTTTTGAGGCTTTCATCGATGAGGCAAATGGTGAACTTCTTTAAATATTTATGTTTTTAAAGCGCTAAAGTTTGGAAACACCTAAAAAATATTGCTAACTGTGATGTACTGCCTCAGAAGGCCTATTTAAGGCCTTCCAGCTACATGGAAAGGTGAAAAAAAATTTTTTATGCAAATGCATGAAGGACATCTCCCTGGCACCTGAGCGGGGATGGGCGGGGGCTCTGGCTCCTGGACGCTGGGCGCACGGCTGGTGCATCCAGGGTGCCCCTCTGTAAGCCGCAAGGTCAGATGGGCAGAGGTGGGGGTGGGTCCCAAACGCCGCACCGAGCGTACAGGGCACTGAATGTTCCGACCCACATGTAACTCTTGGAGGTTGTGTCCCCCCCAGCCATCCCCTGTCCCCTGTCCCCTGTCTCCTGTCCCTGGTCCCCTGTCCCCTGCTCCACTCCAGATAGACCCCGTATCTTTCAGCTCCTGAATCTGGGCTCTCTCCTCCAGGCCTCTGCACATGCTACTCCTTATGTTTCAAATGCTCTTCCTGTATCTTTCTGCCCAACTAACTCTTAACGTATCTTGTGAGCTGTTAGCAGAAAGGTCCCTTCCTCCAGGAGGCCTTCCTGAGAGCCCCCCCCAACATATTACATCGGACTCTCCTTTCGCTGCCCCATGGCCCCCGGCACCTTCCTTGTACGTTCAATCCACACCCAGCCTCTCGTCCCCGTGGATTATAAAGGCAGAGGACAGCCACACAGGCGGGGACCCAGGGAGGGGGCAGGGGACTCGTGGCGTCTGAGGACGTGCTGTGTGGAGTGAGGTCTGCAGGTCTGAACCTGTGTGCAGTCCCGGCACGGATGCCCGGGTGGCTCAGCTGGTTGAGCATCCACCTTCACGTCAGGTCCTGATCTCATGGTCTGTGAGTTCGAGCCCCGCGTCGGGCTCCATGCCGACAGCTCAGAGCCGGGAGCTGCTTCTGATGCTGTGTCTCCCTCTCTCTGTGGCCCTCCCCTGCTCACACGGTCTCTCTTTCTCAAAAATAAACATTCAAAAATTTTAAAAAGGAAAAAAAAAAGCGGTGGTCCTGGGAAGTGGGTGCACAGGTGCCGGCTTAGCGGGCGGGTCACTGGGGGCGCCTCGGGGGCACGGCTGAGCTGTGTCCCCAGATTCTTATCTCAGAGTCCAGACCCCAGCACCTCAGAGCGTGGATGTTTACAGATGAGGTCTTTGCACAACTGAACTGCTTAAAATGGGGTCGCCTGGGGGGGGGCCTGACCCCGTGTGACCGGGGTCCTTGTGAGAAGAGGGGTTCAGGACACGGACACGCACGGAAGGACGGTCCCGTGAGGACACAGGGAGGATGGCCGTCCGCACACAAGGACAGAGGCCCCGGGGGCCCCCACTGGCATGAATTCTGCTGGGTGTTACGAGAAGGGACCGATAAAACCTGCCGAGGCTGTTTCGTCATTTCCAGACGTGTGGGGGCACGTGTGGGGCCCGCCCGTGGCATCCGGCCGCAGGGGGACAGTCTGGACGCCTGGGCCCGTGGCTAATCTGCAGAATGTGACTTCATCTCCCTGCAGATGCTGGCTGACCCATGCGCACCCCTCAGGTCCTTGATGACCCCCCACTGACATGCGGGACACAGGCCGCTCGGTGCTACATCCCCGTGGGCTTCCTGGAGGCGGTGTCTCTGCTCCCCAACAGGGGTGGTTAGGACAGGCTGCCCCACGAACAGCACCTCAGCACTCAGGACAGGCACTGTCTCTCTCTGTAAGGTCTCTGTGGTTGCCACCCACCACCAAATCGAAAGGGCAGTTACTTGGTTCAAGGTTGGAGAGAAAGCAGAAGCAGCTTCAGGACAAAGACTAATATTACACTTTTATTTATTTATTTATTTATTTATTTATTTTTGAGAGACAGAGAGAGACAGTGCGAGCAGGGGAGGGTCAGAGAAAGAGGGAGATATAGAATCTGAAGCAGCTCCAGGCTCTGAGCTAGCTGTCAGCACAGAGCCCGACGCGGGGCTCGAACCCACAAACTGTGAGATCATGACCTGAGCTGAAGCTGGAAGCTTAAGCAACTGAGCCACCCAGCCACCCCAATATTACAATTTTAAAAAGAGCTAACAGCTCGCAAACATTTGGTAATGGCATAAAGACAGACACAAGGCCAGAGAGACAGAACAGAGAGCCCAGAAATGACCCCCGCACAGGCAGTCCAATGACCTTTGATGGCAGAGCCAAGATCAGTTAGTGGGGAAGCGACATGTTTACCACTGACGGGTGGGGAAAACCGGATATCCTGATATGACAGAGTGAACTTGGGCTCTTGCTTTGCACCATATACAAATATTAACTCAAAATGGATCAAAGACCTAAATGTAAGACTTGAAACTATAGAACCCCCTGGAAGAAAACACAGGAACAAATTTCATCACATAGAATTTGCAGTGATTTCTAGGATATAATAACAAAAGCACAAGCTATAAGATAACAAACAATAAGCAACAATAAACACAGGGGACTATATAAAAACATAAAACTTATGTATCAAAGGAAACCATTGATGGGGTGAAAGGCAGCCTACACAATGGGAGAAAGTATGGGCAGTCCAAATATCTGACAAGGGATTAGTATCCAGGTTATATAAAGAACTCCTACAAGTCAACAACACACACTCAAAACAAATCTGATTAAAAACTAGGCAGAGGACTTGCTTGGATATTTCTCCAAACAAGATGTACAAATGGCCAACAAGTGTACGTATCACCTCACATATCCTATCAGAGCACAACCACACACCAACTTATACCCACAAGGATGGTTCCCGTCAAAACCCTGGACCACAGCAGGTGTTGGTGAGTTGGTGGCCACTGTGGAACAGAGTCTGGCAGCTCCTCGAAAAATTAAAAATAGAATTACCTTCTGATCCAACAACCCCACTTGTGGGTACATCCCCAGAAGATCTGGGAGGAAGCAAGATCCCAAAGATGTATTTGCCTCAGTGCGCATTCATGATAACCAGGAGGTGAGAAGCACGCAGTCCTCACTGATGGATGAATGGACAAGGAAGAGGCGCTCCATCCACACAATGGAATATTATTCAGCCTCAGAAAGGAAGTTGTGACACCTGCTTCAACACGAGGACATGACGCTCAGTGAAATGAGCCAGACAGGAAAGAACAGGTACTGTGTGATCTCACGTACAGGAGGTACCGAAAGGCGGCAAAAAATAGAACAGAGGCACCAGGGGCTGCGGAAAGACGCAGAGAGGGGCTGCTCTTCGCTGGGGGCAGAGTTTCCAGTCTGCAAGATGACAAGTTCTAGAAGTATGACGCACGGTGGTCTGCACACATTTGTGGCTACCGTGTACTGACCAACGGTCAAGACAGCAGATTCTATGTTCTATGTTTTTCACCCCAATAAAAAGGAGCTGAAGGCTCTTGGAAGGGTGGGAATTTGTGGGCAGGGGTGGGTGCCTGGGTGCTGGGACGGAGGGCGACACTGAGCTGAGGTGGGGGGAGCCTTTCACACGCTAAAACAGCTTCCAGGATGGAAGGCGGACTGGGGCAGTGCCCAGCCCCGCGCCATCCCCGGACTCAGGCAATTTCGTGTCATGGAGCTGGGGCTGGACGAGGTTTAGTTCGTGCAGGGGAGAAACAGGTGGGCAGGAAGGAGCCGCAGAAATGAAGGTGCCCGTGCGGGGGGAGGGAGAGCAAGGTTGGCAGAGGGCGGAAGTTAACAGCCAGTAAAGACGGGACAGGTGCACGGGGTTCGGGGCCACGCTCGTCTCCACGGGAGAACCGAAAACCCTGAGCCCACTCACCCCAAAGGATTCTCTTCCCACAAACATCATCTTTGGATTGTCAAGCAGTAAGTGTCGTTCAGGAGCGACTGCGAATGTCCCCACGGCCGTGGGTCGGGACTCTGCACGGGGTTTCCCCCGGCCAGGCGTTCCGGGGAATGCGTCCGGGGCTAGAGGCCACGACGGGGGGCAGTGCGGATCTCGGGGGCCCTGCGGGGTTTTCTGGGCTCAAACCGTTTTACAGACTGAACAATGAAAACGGGGTTGTCACTTGGTCTACAACTCTTTCCAATTCAGAAAATGCAGTGTCGCCATCAAGGAAAAAACCGCCCTTAACCAGCAGCCCCTTCACAGAAGGATCATCAAAAGCGATCAAAAGGCACTCGGGACGGACAGATGCAGGTAGGGCTTGCTCCAGGCTGAAAGGCTCTTTCAAGACACAACTGTCCCCCCTCTCACTCACGGGAACTTTCCATTGTGAATTTTTTGGCATCTGATTGGTCAACGCACTTGTGAATTGTGCACAAAATGAGAGGGGGAGCAAGCCATGGTTTTATTTATAGAAACCTCATTTTTGCTGTTCATCAAAAAAATAAACACAACCCACCTCACACTAAAAATATGCGTTTGAAGATCAACAATGAGGCCATGTTTGGCTGACTCCGTAGAGAAGTGGAGATTTCAAACCCTAGGAATTTCTCACAGACGTTCTTAGAATAATCCACGACATTGTGCCAACAGGCATTTTTTTTTCATTAACATTTTAAGCAACATGTCACTTCCTCCCTGACTCTGAAACTGGTATTAAAAAAAAAAAAAGCTTCATGCTCTAATATATTAGTACAAGCTGTGTGACCTTTGCCAAGTTACTTAACCTCTCTGAACTGCAGTCCCTTTGGAGAATGAGGATCTATCATTCAAGGATGCCATGAGGAGTAAATGAGGTAATTGACTCATCAGAAAGTTCCAAATACCAGAGAGATGCCTGGTGACCAGTAGCAACAATTACAAGGTACTCAGGGTGCGAATTTTTCTGTCACTGCTTCCAGTTCCACAAGTCAAGGGCTGTTTGCAGACATGCTGGTCCGAGTCAGCCTCCCTCGGGACCAGCGGGCCAACACTCTCTGAATGACTGCCGACGGAAAGGAACCAGGGCACTCACATGGAGGGTGACCGTCTTGCTGGGTGACACATTTTAAAGACAGAGCCACAGAAGTCTCCAGAAGCAGGGGAGCCGCGTGACATCCCGACATGCTTTACTCTTGCTGCATCCACCTGGGAGCCGGCCAGAGTGCCTCACGTACACGGTCCTGCTGCGTGACTGTGACACGCCCCCTTCCCAACCGTGGGACCTCCGCCCTTTCCTCATCTGTCCCTGGGGAAGTGGCAGCGCCCTCCTGAGGAAGGTTCCGTGACGAGCGAGGACATGCACACGCATCCGGGGGACGGTCCCCGTTGTTAAACTCAGCAGTGGGAGCGTTTCGTAACGCTCGTTTCTCTCTTTCCACGTAACCGTGCTCCGCACCACGTGTCTCATTTACCGTCTCCAGCCTCACAGCGAGCCCAAACCAGCGCTCAGCCAACGCCCGGTCAACAAGGCAGGAGCGCACCCTCCGTCCCAGAGATGGAGCCTAGTGGGGTGGGGGTGACGGTCATGCCCACTGGAGGGCCTGGGGACTTCGAGGGGCGGGGGGAGGTGTTAGGAGGGAAAAGTATTCTTTGGGAGCACCCACGGTGAGCACTTCCGCTGTTTCCAGGTCTTCACTGTTCTGTGTGAGCCATGCACTGCTCACCTCCTGCTCAGTCAGGTCCTTCGGGTCATTTCTGGAGTTAGAGGGACTGGATCAAGTGTGCACACCTGTTCCATTCACGTCATCACCTGCCATCCACCATCCATGATCCATCCATCCATCTGTCCATCCGTCCATCCAGCTGTCCATCCATCCATCCACCCATTCATATGTCTGTCCGTCCAAATGTATGTCCATCTGTCCATCCATCCATCCATCCATCCATCCATACATACATCTATCCATCCATTCATATGTCTGTCCATCCAAATGTATGTCCATCTGTCCATCCATCCATTCTTTCATCAGTCCATTCCTCCATCCAAACATCCATCCATCCATTCCTCCAACCATCCATCTGTCCATCCATTATCTGTTCATCCATCCAAACATATGTCCATCCATCCATCCATCCATCCATCCATCCATCCATTTATTGATCCATCCATCCATCCACCCATCCATCCATCCAACCACATGTCCATCCATCCAAACATCCATCCATCCAACCACCCATCCATCTATTCATATGTCCATCCATCCATTCTGTCATCAATCCATTCCCCCATCCAAACATCCATCCATCTATCCATCCATCTGTCCATCCATCCATATGTCTACCACCCAAACATGTCCATCCATCCATTCCTCCAACCATCCATCTGTCCATCCATCCAAAAATGTCCATCCATCCATCCATCCACATATCCATCCATCCATCCATCCATCCATCCAACCATATATCCATCCACTCACTCATCTATCCATCCAAACATCCACCCATCCCCCCACCAACTACTCACTCAGCCCCTGCCCTGTGTAAACTCCGGAGAGAGAGGAAGAGAGGCTAGCTGACCACTGCCCTTTCAGTACCCTTTCAGTTCGTCTTCCAGCAAGTTCCTTGAAGCCTGGAGAAGGCTACAGATGGGAAAGCTTTTCACACAATGGCACCCTGCACACAGTAGGTCCACAGTCAATGATCAGACGCCGCCAAGTTGCCCTGAGGTGCAGGTGGCTGGGACAGGTCAGAGTCAAGAGCTTATCCTTGGGGGCTCCGCCATCAAAACGTTGATCACCATGGCCGGTCTGATGGATGCTGTGGTCTGCGTTTCTCTGATTACTGGTCAACCTGTCTTTTCTAGCTGTTTAGCCTTTTTGGGGGTAAACTCTCTATTTGGTCTTACACAGTTTTCCCATTCGCATCTTGGTGAGCTGACCATGGCACCCTTGACTTGTCCCCAGCTTTAGGGAGCTCCCTTTTAACGGGTCACTCTTCAGCGTGCTGATGTTGGCTCTTGGCTCAAAACAGATGACCTGTAATCCTGTTACAAAGGTGTCCATTTTGGACTTTTTAAAGATGTTTGAGTGCGCAGAGATGTCGAACGCTATCAAATGCGTACTTTAGTATTAAGTCAGGTTGCTCATACGTGTCGTGGATGGCAGGACGGCCATGACTCGCCCACCCTGCCTGGACTTCGCATGTCCAGTGGCTCTGCTTCCCGAGGGGGGGTGGAGGGCACGCCCCTGCCTTAGTCTGGACTGGCCTGTGACTCAGTTTGGTCAACAGAAAGCGGCAAAACAACAGGCCTCGTGAGGCCTTGTGGGCTTTGTCACGGACGCTCCGTGGGTCTGGGAACAAGCCCGGGTCAGCCTGCCGGAGGACAAGAGGCCCTTATGCTGTCACCCCAGCCACGGACTGTTTGCCACCAGCAAGTATGGCCACCCTCCCCGGCCAAGCTCCGCCCCCCAAGCTGGCCGAAGACGCGTGAGCCGAGCCGAGCCTGGCCCAGATCGGCCCCCCGCCCCCCGCCCCGATGAGCAGTACCTTGTGGCTGTGGTTTGAAGGCACCACGTTCTGGGGAGTTTACTGTGCAGCACTCGCTAACTCTCCAAAGGCTTCTCCCGTTGGCCCTGTTTAATAGGAGCCGATTTCCATGCTGCCGCCCTGGCAGTCATGACCGAGCCCACATCTGTGACTGCGGCCAACGCCTCCACCGTCCTGCTGAGTCGCCGAAGCCCCACAAGGGTGACCGGGCGCTCTGTCAGAGCCGACTACCTGCGACCTTACAGACCATAAGGCTCCTTTAGAAATGTCTGGCTGCCTCAACACGCGATACCAGTCAGTGCACGGAGAGGCTGGGCGTGATCTCTGCGCGCGCCCTCGGGCCCGGGGTCTGGGCGTGCGGTGATCGGAGGAGAAGGTCCCGAGGGCCGGCATGGTGGCATGCCTGGGGACACGGCCAGCCGAGGCCACTTTCTGACGGTGGAGGGAGCCCGCGACAGCGGCCTTTACTCCGCAGTCGGTCACGGATTCCACGCCGAATGAAGCCCCAGAGGCGCTTTTCCCTGGAGCGTCTGCAGTAGATTCCGAGCATGTCCACGAATTCCTTGAGACGCCGCCACCCAGAAAGGAGCTCACGTCCTCCTCCCCTCGTGTGGACTGGACTCCGTCCTTGCTCCTGACCAACAGGACAGGTGGATGGGACAGTGCGTGGCTCGTGAAGCTAGGTCGTGAAAGGCTTCTCTGGGTCCTCCTCGCTTTGGTCCCGACCCCCCACTCTGGGAGGAACCGGTCCACCTTCTGGAGACGTCCACATGGCGAAGAACTGGGGCCTCACCCCCCTGCCGGCAGCCATGCGAGTCCGCCGTGTTGGTGGTGTGTCCTCCCGTCCCGGGTGAGCCGTTGGATGAGACAGCCCCCACTGCACCGCGGCCACAACCTCACGAGAGACCCCAACTGAGGATTGCCCAGCTAAGCCGTTCCTGAATTTTCGACCCACAGGAGGAAACGGAGATGACAAATGTGGTTTTTGTAAGTGACTAGGTTTTGAGGGTAATTTACACAGCACAAGATGTGAATACACTTGTTATTGAGTCGCTGTCTTTCGTGAGCTCCAATCTCCTGCTGGCACAGACTTCTTGGTTTACTGGGCACTCTGCCTAAAATGGACGCCAGTGAGTGGCATGGCCGGGACCAAGCCTGGGTTTCTCAGACCGCGCTGTGCCTGGGAAGCAGGAGGTCTCTGGGCACAGTCATCCTACGGATCACCGAGGGAGAAGACCCCCGGAAGAGGCCCGACACATGTTCCAGCTGCCCTGGCACCGGCCCCTCACCCCTGGGCAGAGATGGGCACAGCTCAGCAGGGAGCTCGGGGCCCTGAGTGAGAAGAAGCCATGTCGTAATTCCACAGTGGACCCTGGACATGGACAGTAGGTGTAGGGCTAGGCAGGGACACTTTGTTGCAGGGCTGCTCAGGTGGCTTAGAAACGTGAGCGATTCTTAAGTTTCCGCTAACTGAATACGCCGGCGGCCAGGCCCCACCCCCTCCCTTACCCCAGAGGGAAACCGTGGTCCGGATTCCTGTCTCTGCAGATTCATGAAGCGCATTTTTGTCTGTCGCATGAGCAGGATCATGGAGCGCACACCCTCTTGTGTTTGGTCTTCCTTGTTCACCCCCGTCTTTGTGATTCTTCCCTGACGCCCCCGTCTTTCATCCATCCCCAGGCGGAGGGCGTCCGGGGAGCATCCGTTTTGGGGCATGGGAGGAGCAAGTGGATGCACTCGGCTGAGTGGCCTCGCTGGGCCGCCGGGCGCACGTCGGCTGAACGGCAGTGCACACCACCCGCCCGCCGTCCTCCGGAGGACCCAGCACACTCCCGGGAGCAGCGTGGGAGACTTCACGTGCCCGGCCTTATTTTCTACACTTTGCAATTTAGCCCTGTGGGTGGGGGTGCCGGTCCTGAGCCACAGTTCCCTTCTGTTTCCCAGTGGCTGACAGATTCGTGCCCTTTCACAGGCTTACTGAGCTCCTTCTTTTCAAATGCTTTTAGGGGCGCCTGGGGGCTCAGTCTGTTAGGCGTCTGGCCTCGGCTCAGGTCATGATCTAGCGGTTCATGGGTTCAAGCCCCGCGTCGGGCTCTGTGCTGACAGCTAGCTCAGAGCCTGGAGCCTGCTTTAGATTCTGTGTCTCCCTCTCTCTCTCTCTGCCCCTCCCCTGCTCAAGCTGTCTCTTTCTCTCTCTCTCTCTCTCTCTCTCTCTCTCTCTCTCTCTCAAAAATAAATAAAACATTTAAAAATTTAAAATAATGCCGGGGGAGGCTCAGCTGGTCAAGCGACCCTTGATTTTAGCTCAAGTTATGATCTCGCAGTTTGCGGGTTCGATGCCTGAGTTGGGCTCTGTGCTGACAGCACGGATCCTGCCTGGGACTCTCTCTCTCCCCCCACATGCTCTCTCGCTCTCCCTCTCTCAAAAATAAATAAACATTTAAAAAATAATACAATACTTTTGTCTGGAGAAGCAGGCCTCTCGAGAGAAAGAGAGAGAGAGGACCCAGCAGTGAGCGTCTCCTGCACGCAGGTGACACGTTTCATTCCCTTCCCCTAAGAGGACCCCAAACACACGAACGAAACTGCTAGGTAATCATGGGTGCGAAGCACACCTCCGGGTGACGGTCTCCCCACAGACGCGCCTCGTGTGGCTACAACCCACTGGAATATCTCCCCCCAACGAGTCGGTTCCCAGAATCACAGTTACAGAGTTCCGTCCCCCCTCCCCCCACCTCCAGAACATTCCCCCGGGGATTTCTCCGTAAGCGTCTTCCCGGGACTTTATTTTGGCGGAGGTGAGCATCTGGTGACAGGTGACTCAGACCCTTTCCTGAAGGGACAGTGCAGGCCACGCCGCGTGGAGGCCACAGGGCCCCCCCCCCGCCCCCGCCCCTGAGGAAACGCTTCGCCCTGTTCCCAGACACCCCCTCGGCCGTCCCCGAGCTGACCCGGGATCGCCGTGCCCCACGGTCTGTCTCCACGTTCACGGCGGGGCGGGGACTCTGGGTTCTGTGCTCAGTGAGGCACGTGGATCCCTGGCTAGTCGGCAGCAGAAAAAAAATCACATCTACTATGCGTCCCGTGCTAGGTGCTAAGGGTGCAGGTTGCACAACAGAGGTGACGGTCTGTGGGCTCTGGCGTGTAGCCAGCGGAGGAGGGACACACAGCAAAGAAGCCCGATGGCTCAAAGCCCCGCGAGGATTCTCAGACTCCGCTGGGGGCAGATGGAAAGTGTGGGGCCACTTCGGCCAGCAGTTTCCTAAACAGACACCCGCTCCTCTCCTAGGGGCCGGCGGCCCGACCGTGGGCGTTCGCCGGAGACATGGAAACAGACGTCCACAAAAAGCTTTGTTTCTTGCAGTTTCCTTCACGACGGCCCCAAACTGGAAACAAGCAGTCTCTCCAGGAGGGAAGGACACAGACGGTGGTCCGGGCACACAATGGGCTAAACTCGGCCACAGACCCAGCGCCGGGTGAGCAAAACAGCCCGCTTGTTTTCAAGATAAGACGGTTAGAATTATCCCAGGGCGATGGGGTGGGGGCCTGGGGGCCACGTTCTGGGGACAGTAGGAAGGTCCCGCATCTTCAGGCGGGGAAGTCACACGGATGCATGAACTGGTGTTGAACCTGATGGAAGGGTGCACTGAAACCTGGACATTCCACTGTATGGAATTGCACCTCGGTTTAAAACATCGAATTAAAACAGGAAGTACGACAGGGCCAGAAAAGCCAGGGACGGCGTGGGGGTGGGGCGGGAGTAGGCACCCCCGGGGGTGGGGGGGTAGGACGGTCTCTAAGGCAAGAAGATGAGAAGTGGGCAGGGGAGCGTGCTCCAGGCAGGGGCACTGCTGGTGCAAAGGTCCTGTGGCTGCCGCCTGGGGGGTGGCTGGGGAGAGCCCTTCCTGAGCCACCGGTCGGTTCTCAGTTCATGGCCCTGCGGTCTGCTGTGGCCATCAGCTCTGGCCTCGCTGCCCGCCGGGGCCCTGGGCTCACCCCGGGCTCCCTGTGGTCTCCACTCGTGGCTTCCTATATATTGTTTCTTTCATCTTGGTATTAATTTATGCCATTTTCTTATATTTTATTCACATGTATAAGTTGACTGTAACCTCTTATTTGGGGGCTAGGAGGGAAAACATGGTATTTTTTAAAAATATAAAGTGAATTAAATGTAACCTGTGAGCCAGCCCAGGTACATCCAATGGCACCACGGGCCCCTCCCTCCAAGAAAAGAACAGTGAGAGAAGCAAACACTGAAATCCTGCAGGCGGTTCTACGCCCCGCCCCCCTGCCAGGGGGCGGAGTCCCGGGGAGCCTGGGGGGCGGTGAACCCGCAGGGCCTGGTTCAGGCCCCACCCTCACACCTCATCTCCCTCGGGTCGGCTGTGGGACCCACGCGCCAGGGACCCCAGCCCTCGGGGCGCTGAGTGTGTTTCCCACACCTCGCTGCCTCTGACCTGCAGCTGAGGACATCACTGGGCGCTCGGCTCAAGAGACAGGTGTGCCTTCCAAGGCAGCAGGAAACATGGGTGTGTGGACCCGTCGTTTTTGTTTTATTTTCAAGAGGGAGGGGGATCAAGCATGAGTGGGGGAGGAGCAGAGAGAAAGGGACACGGAATCCAAAGTAGGCTCCGGAGTGCAGAGCCCGACTCGGACTTCAAACCCACGAGCCGCGAGATCATGACATGAACTGAAGTTGGATGCTTAACCACCTGAGGCACCCAGGGGCCCCTGCACTGGACCGACTCTAAAGGTCGGTCTCCACGGCGCCTTCCAAAGGGACTCTGAAGGCTCACCGTCCTTAGACACAGCACCCATGAGCTCTGGTCCTTTCTCTGCCACAAACTGCTGTGTGACCTCAGGAATACTGCACAACCTCTCTGAGCCACAGCTTCCTCCTGTTACCCAGAAAGTGAGGGGGTTGGCCCTGGCTGTCTCATTCAGGGCTCTTCAGCAGAGCACCCGTTCCAGTGACTGGTTACTAAAATGAATGACACAGTTACTTAAAGCTTCTCCTCTGACACGTAGGCTGGGGATTCTGTGTGTAAGTGAGGCGGTCGGTTGAGGTCAAGTCTTCATTTATTGCTCTGCTTCTGACCAGTCCTGGGGGTCTGGCCAAGCAAGGCTTTGAAGAAGCACCTTTAAAGGGGCGCCTAGCTGACTCAGTCAGTTAAGGGTCCAAGTTCAGCTCAGGTCATGATCTCACGGTTCGTGGGTTCGAGCCCCATGTCAAGCTCTGTGCTGACAGCTCAGAGCCTGGAGCTGCTTCCAATTCTGTGTCTCCCTCTCTCTCTGCTCCTCCCCTGCTCATGCTGTCTCTCTCTGTCTCTCAAAAATAAATAAAAAACATAAAAATTAAAGTGCGTGTACTTTCGGTCACGGCCTGTGTGACTTACAGCTACAGAGGACTGTGGGTGCTGGTGGAGTGAGGAGCTCTGACGTTACAGCACAAAACAGGAGCCCCCGGATGGCGATTCCGGAAACCCGGCCAAGACGGTCTCACCAGCCGATGGCTCTGACCTGAAACCTCCGGGCCCTAAAGAAGCCCCAACGCCTCCGGTCCCCGTGTCACAGGAGAGGCCTGTGAGCGTCCAGGGGAGAAGCCACACGCCCCCGCTCCCAGCCGGCGGGCAGGGTCAGTGCCATGGAGACGGGGCCCGTGTGACGCCAGGCAGTCCCCCCTGTGATCTGCCTCCCCATCACCCAACCCCGGTCTGAGCCTGAGAAAAAAATCCCAGTTAAGGGACCGTCCACAAAACACCTGCATAGTCCTTGTCAACACAGAGCACGAAGCGGGAGACGGTGCCCGGTCCCAGAGGCCGCGTGTGCCGGGACCTCCGGGAGGAGGGGACGGAGCAGGAAGGCCAGGGAGGCTGCGGGTCGGGAGCAGGGCGGGAGCACCCCGGACACAGGGGGGCCCACCTGCCCGGCCGGGGCGGGGCGAGGGCGGGGCGGGGGGGCACCCAGAGGAACAAGCCAGACCGGGCGGGGGAGGCGTGGAGGCCACGGCGGACCGGGGGAGGCTGTCGGGACTTGGGGAGCTGTGCGCAGGTTTGAGACGTGCGTAGGGACTGGCACAGGCAGGCCCGGGCAAAAGGCTGACGTGGGCCAAGTCACCGTGCCCGGCTTCGTGACCTCCCCAAGGTGCGCTGGCGAAGCCACAGGAGCCCGGCGGGAGGGCAGAGCGGGGGCCCGAGGCCAGCACCAGGCCCGGATGGGGCCGCGGGTGGCAGCCTGGACCTCTCCCCTCCGTTCCGGCCCGCAGCTCCCTGCCCAGGAAACGTGGGGCCAGAGAACGTATGCCAATCACACCTCCTCACCAGCAGCTCCTGTCAAAGGCTCCATTTCCACCACAAACGGGGCGTTCAGACACTTGCCCCGAAGCGCCGTGTGAAAGCATGAAAAATCATTACACGCCAGAGGCCGTACGTGGGCAGAAATAATTCCGGTCTGGTGTCAAAGGGAAAGGATTGAGTCTTGAGTGTCAAGGGTAATGTTTGCACGCCACGCCCAAGGCAAACAGGGGTGCAGCTAGAGACGGGGGCTTTCTCTGCGGACCCGTGGGGGTGGAGGAGGTTCGCGGGGGCCTCGTGTGGGAACCCAGTGCCCAGCCCGACGGCCAGGACAGCGGGGAGCCAAGCGTCCCCCTGGGGGAGGAGGAGAGGAAGCGGAATTACCAGGCAAAGCCCCCGCGGCCCCTGCAGGCCCCTCCGAGGGCTAAATGCATGAAACTAGCAATTTGTCTGCCTAATAGCCACGTGGCCCTCGTCAAATGGATTTCTAAAGGCTTTTAATACTTCATCACGCAGCATGACAACCGCGACCAGGCTCCCGAGGCTGGGGACCGAGGGCGGGGACGGCCGCTGAGTGGTGCCAGGCAGGGACCGGAGAGCCACAGAGCTCTCGGCCACACCTGGCTCCCTGCCAGGGCTCCTGCGGCAGCAAGGCCCCCACGGAGCGCTGCGACCGTCCGGCCGCCTCCCGCCGCCCTTTGTTCCCGCAGGGTCAGGGTCCCCGCCCGCAGAGCCGGGCGTGTTGCCCACCTGACTGGTCCCAGGGCACTCTCAGCCAAGGCAGGGTGGGCACATTACTTGCTCTGTCTGTGCCTCAGTTTCCTCATTTTTCAAAAGAGACTCATACTATTCCCAACGTAATGAGGGCTTACGGTAGTGCCTGGGAGGGGACACGCTGGCAAAAACTGTCAGCTCCCACCCATCCGTCCATCCATCCGTCCATCCGTCCGTCCATCCACTCATCCGTCCATCCATCCGTCCGTCCATCCACCATCCGTCCACTCACACAACCACCCATCCATCTACTTCCTCGTCCATCTATCGTCCGTCCATTCACCCATCTACCCACACATCAATCCACCCATCCATCCATCCACCCATGCACCCACCCAGCCTCCCATCCATCCATCCATCTACTCACACAGCTACCCATCCGCCGACTGAGTCTGATCTGGTATAAGCTGAACCCCTCTGTCCCCCCCCCCCCCGCCCCCGGCAGCACCTCAGAGATGAGGGGATTGCCAGTATGGACCACACTCTGCACACACAGCTTACCCATCGCTTAGCCAACATCAAGAAGCTTCCACGAATGTAATCACAATGTAAACCTACATGGACTATACTCTGTGGGGACAAGGACCTGCTCTCCTGTCATCCAGCCCCTGGCACTGTAAGTGGCCCAGAGAAAGAGGATCATCTATATCCGTTCAAGTTGAACTGACTTCTACATCAGACTGTGGTCGTGCAAGACAGTTTCCTCGATCAGTCACGTCACAGAGCAGAAGAGAGACTCTGTGTGCACAAGTGCACCAGAGAACATTATCGAGAAAGTGAAGACAGCCTACAGGATGGGAGGAAATATTTGCAAATCACATAACTGGTAAGTGCTTCACATCCAAAATATATAAAGAGCTCCTACAATTCAACAACAAAAAGACAAACAACCCATTGAAAAACAGGTGAGGGAATGGGATAGATATACAAAGAACATATACAAATAGCCAATAAACACATGAAAAGATGTGTGACATCATTAGTCCTCAGGCCGATGCAAATCAGAAGCACGATGAAATGCCATTTCACACCCATTGGATGGCTGCGATGAAAAAAAAGAAATGCAAAATGCCACGTGTTGGTGAGGATGTGGAGAAACTGGAACTCCTCCGTGCATTGCTGGTGGGAATGTCAGATGGTACAGTCCTTGAGGGAGGCAGCCAGGTGGGTGAATGTCTGACGCTTGGTTTCAGTTCAGGGCATGCTCTCACAGTTCATGAGTTCGAGCCCCACCCCGGGCTCTGCGCTGACAGCACCGAGCCTGCTTGGGATTCTCTCTCTGCCTCTCTCCCTCTTGTGCACTCTCTCTTGCTCTCTCTCTCTCTCTCAAAATAAATAAGTAAATTTAAAAATAAATAAAAATAAAGGTAGGATCCAGCCATTCCACTTCTAGGTATATGTCCAAAAAAAAAAAAACCACCCTGAAAACAGGAACTCAGACCGGTACTTGTGAGCATATTTTCACTGGAGAGCCGTTCACGGCAGCCAAAAGGTGGAAATAATGCGCGGGTCCACTGACAGACGAATGGACAAACGAAACGAGGTGTTTATAGAAGGGACTATTGCTCAGCGTCCCAAGAACCGGAACCGACCCGCCAGGACACGGGTCAGCCCGGGCACACGCGGGGAGCACACAGGCCAGACGCCGAAGCCCAACACGCACAGCGCGGACATCCAGGACAGTCAGAGTCTCGGAGGCCAGAAAGAGAACCGGGGCGCGTTTCCGTTCGGGGCGACAGAACGAAGTACTGGCCACAGCGGTGACGCTGGGCATGGCCGTGGGTGCCCTCGAGGCCGGCGCCCTGTGCCCCGGAAGTGACCGCGGCGTTGTGGGATGTATACTGAACCTCAGTTCACGAGAACAAAACCAAAAGACCCCAACGCAGTTCCCTCACCTCCTGCCCCCTCAGCCCCAGGTAAAAGAACTGGGTTTTTCCTGCTCCAAAAACCAGGGGGCTGTGAGCCTCCGCGGCCTGCAGCCACCACACCCAGCGTGTGCCGAGTCCCTCTGCCTTTGCCACACACCCAGAATCTGCCCTCCACCCGGGTCTCCGGCACCTGGGACCTGGGACCAGCCTCCTCCCTTCCCCCTCGGCCTGTCCTCTTCGGGATCCTGCCTGCACCTAAGTCATCTCCTGTCCCCTCCCGCTTCGGACCCCTCGGGGTTAAGTGGCCAGAGGCCCATCACAGTCGGGACTGCCCCTCTGGCTCCCTCCCCCCAGAGGCCACGGCAGCTCTAGGGACTCTGACCCGCGGCTCCCACTGCCCGAAGGCGGTTCCCCATCTCCTCCAGGTGCGTGCTCCCGTGTGTCCATCCCCCCCCCCTCCCCTGGGCACCCTGTTCATTCCCCACCCCCGCCCTTCCTGTATCCGCTCCTTCCGGCTCCACTGCGCTTTGTGGGACAGACTGCCACCCGGCTCATTAGATGCGTCATTCTTCCGCATGGGCAAGAAAGTGTCGCGAGGGCCACGCCCGTGTCTGCTCTGCCCCCCAGCCCCCAGGACACAGTGCCGGGCACCCGGAAGGCGCTCTGGAACTGTCTGCTGAGCAGACGAATGGAAGCTCCAGGAGACAACAGGGAGATTCAACGCACGGCCAAGGCCGCCGGGGGTTCAGTCCTGCCTCTTGCACTTATCAGCTGTTGGACTTGGAGTCATCTCTCTGTGCCTCAGTTTCCTCCTCTGTAAGCGGGGAATCCACAGGGCCCCCCCCCCCACAGAGTGAGTGACACGGTGGAGGGGCGGTACGGACTTACGCATCCCCACGGGCCTTTCCCTCCTCCTCCCCTCCTCCCCTGTGCCCAGGCTCCCATCTGTGGAGACAGGCTCACGGGGCATCCCAGCAGGGTCCTGAGGTAGGCCCAGGAGTGAGCTGGGCGGACACATCCGGGGCGGGGGGAGGCCCCTCCGACGCACCCTAACTCCACCAGTCCTTGCCGGATTAGTCAGTAAGGAGGGGAAGTGGCGTCCATAACAGTCACAGGCGCAGCGCTGGTGGTGGTGAGCCAGTTCTCATGCGGGATGGAGACCCCAAGCAGGGAGGCTGCGGGCTCACTAGCAGCCAGCGGGTTTGCAGATAAAGCCCAGAGTGGTTGAATTAGTTGGCCAAAGTCACAGCTGCAGGCAGCAGGGCAGGGGTGGGGACCGAGCTCCAGGACTGCACTGCCCGGCAAGGGAGCCCGGTCCGGAGGAGCTGGAGTCTGCCCGCAAGTGCCAGGGGCGGCCCCCGGGTCGTCGTGATGCCCCAAGAGCTCAGGAGTGGCCCTGAGGCTCAGCGTGGTCTCAGGAGGCTCAGCGTGGTCCCAGGGGGCTCTGTCACAGTCTCCTGCGTGCCTCTTGCAGTGGGACAAGGCACCCAGGAGCAGCTCAGGAAGGGGCATTGGGGCCCCTGTCCTGAGGTCTGGCACCTGTGAGCCCCGGCCCAAGGCAGAGGGACCCGGGAGAGCTTCCCTTCACAGCTGGCCCCGACGCAGCTGAGTCCATGGTTATGTTTCGGAGCGGATCCACCAGAGCCCCCCCACCCCCGCGGCCCCACAGCTGAGACACGGCTCACCAGCCCTGCCCCCACTTAAGGACCAGAGAGACCGAGTGCAGCCCTGATGGGCGATTCTGCCGATGGCGGGGCAGAGGGTGGCCTAAGCCTCACAGGGACCACCAGGTACTGACTCTGTGGTCTCAGTCTCTTTGCCTGTCCAATGGGGATGAGTGCCTGGAGGGAGGATTAAAGGCCAGATGTGCTGAATTCCGAGCCCGGATGAGGTTCGAGCTTGGTCGGATGGTCGCAGATGCTGAGTCTGGGGCGCCTGTGACCAGCCGCTCGGGGCGTGGGTCGTGTCTACAGTGTGAGCTCCCGTGAGGCCACTGGAGAAGGCAGCCCGGCCTGGCCAGGGGCCCCTTCCCTCCTGCACCCGGCTGCGGGCGCCAGGGTCCCTCTCTTCCTCCTGGGCCCTTCCTGTGCTGAGTATACAGTGTTCCTTCTAGAAAGATGCCAAATTGGGCCGTTTAAGGAGCAGTCATCAGGATGCGTTTTTCCGTGGGAATCCAGAAAGAGCAAAGGGGGGAGGGGAGGCGGAGCAGGGGGAAGGAATGAAAAGGAGGGCTTCCCAGCTACAGTTAGCGGAGGGCACACAGTCCCCACCAGGGGCCCGGGAGGGTGCCCACCCTCTGGCGCGGAGGTCTGGCTAACCTCTGACCTGGGTGGGGAAATCACCCAGGAAACACCGCTGGGTCATTTATTTTGAAATTATTGGTATAAAAATATCCAGGGTCGGGATTTATGTGCAGGGAGGGGCCAGGAAGTCAGGGGCTCCCCCCTCCCAACTCCAGTCAAACCTCATTTGTTGGCCCCCCCCCCCCCCCCCCCCCCCCCCCCCCCCCCCCCCCCCCCCCCCCCCCCCCCCCGCGCGGCTCCCCGTAGTTTCCATTAAGACTTCAAGTCACAGGAGTTACTTTATATCGCAAATAAATCTTCAGAAGAGCACGGAAACATTATGTGTGTTAATAGCGCCTGTAAAAACATCCGAAAACCTTCCATCCGCCGGCCGAGGACGCGCGCGGCTGGGAGGCGCTCTCCGGGGACTGGGGACCGCGGCCGCCTGGCGGACCCTGCCCCCTGCCCGCCGGGCCTCCCGGTGGTCTGTCCGTTGTCTGTTTGTCTGCGGGTGACCCCGGCGACCCGCGGCCGACAGGGCCCTCCTCCCTCCCCCCCCGCCAGGGAGCAGCGCGGGGCGGGTCCCCACCGCGGAGACAGGGGCCGGTGTCCTGCCCTTCGTGTGCCCCTCAGTCCCGGGGCAGCGGCCGTGCCGGGCCTCCCCGACGCCGAGGACGCCACGCCACCGACCCTCCGCGCCCCCCCGCGCCCCCGGCTACTCACGGGCTGCGGCGGCTCCCTGGCGGGACAGCCCCTCGAGGCCGATGTCACCCTCCAGCATGGCGCGGCTGGCTGCCGGTCCCGGTGCGCCTCGGCCGCCGCGCGCCCAGGAGAGGGG
>NC_043710.1:3135106-3160729 GCF_006229205.1 Suricata suricatta
GCGGGACTCCGAGCCGAGCAGTGGCGCCCAGCCGCCCCCGGCTCCCGCTCCCCGGGGGTGTCCCCACCCGCGCCGTCTTAGCAGTCGGGGCGGCCGGTGCGCCTTCAGGGGCCTGCGCGCCACCCCCAGCGGGGCCCCCAGGGAAGGGGTGCTGGCGGGGGGAGGGGCAGCGACCCATCCCGGAGAGAGGGCCCAGAAGGGGCAGATGGCGCGCTTGGTCTTGTCCCTGGGTCGGTGGAGAGCGCTGGCCCCCTCCCCCAGGCGGCAGGACTCGAGCAGTTCCTCCTAGGGGGAGGTGGGAAGCCCACGGATGGGAAGGAGATGGGAGGTTGCAGGGCAAGTGCTTGGCCTGAACTTGAACCCCAGCATAGGAAGAACTCAGGCATCTGGGTAAAGTGCAAACTGTCCCCAGTAGGAAGGACAGTTGTCTAAGGGCTCTAGCATAGCAAGGCAAAGAGAATGAGGCCAGGCCCACTGGGGAGGGGGGCCTCTGACCCACATCCTGGGGTGCTGTGGTGGGGTGGGGGAGGTGCCCCTCTGCACCCCCACTCCTGTTTAGGAAGCAAGGTCTGACCGAGTCAGCATCCTCCTACGGCACAGATAGAGGCACCAGGGAGGGCTTGGAGAGTCGCGGGCAAGGCGCCTCCTGGGCCCCGAGCCCCACGTCCCTGACACCTCCAGATAAATACAATAAATTCTGAGGCAGAACCGCCCCAAACAGAACATTAAGCTGCTCCCCGACCGACCACGGCACGGGTGGTGATGGGCAGGGGCAGCCTGCCTATCCTCTGGAAAAGCCATCCCAGGTTTTCTGCACCCCGAGGAGGAGGCAGGCTGGTGCCAGGAGCCAGCCCACGCCAGGGACCCCAGGACCGCCTGGTGGTTACCGCCACGAGCCACTATCGGCTTTGGGTGGCCCCACGTGAAGACAGATCCAACCGGTCCCCGAAGCCAGACCTTGTGCCCGTGAGAGGAATGTACGCGTCCTGCGGATGGCCGGTGCCCTCCACCCCCAGCCTGCTGGCTCTGGACCCATGTGCACTGCTGCGGGCGGAAATGGCCACTGAGTAGCAGCAGTAAAGCCACAGAGAAACGTCTCCACACAGTGTTCTTCCCCGCCCCCCTTCCCAAGGGCTATATTCAGAGAGGAGAGTCCAGCCTGCCTCCTCCCGGCCCATCAGGGAGAAAGGTCACCTGCCTTCCCCTTTAGGATTTATCTTGTTTTTAGTCGGGTCTAAGGATTTGGGAGACTAGGCACCCGGTGGGATTTCTTATTGGCTGTGAACGAAGTCTCACCCGGTAAAGAGTCTGCAAAAAGCCCCCAGATGTGTGCCGCGTCCCCAAGAAGCTGTCCCCGGAGGGCAGAGGGAGCTGGCTGGAAATCAAGGGGCCGGGCCGTGAGTCGCGCTGAGCTCTTCCGTCCGACCCAAACCACTGTTGTGCAGGCGTGGAGATAAAAACTCATTTTTCTTGGAAGAGTCTGATAGCCGATGTGATAACACAGCCATAGCTCGGTTGTATAAACACACAGAGAAATTCTGAGAGTTCTAAGTCCTGGAACCATGAACTATAAACCAAAAAGGCTCAGGGGGGAAGAATGTAAATAGGTACGAGGGCTATTTTTAACCATCCTTGTTTACCTTTGGGGGGCAGGGATGGGCTATTGTGTACTTAGCCGGCTTTAAAATGCACATTATTTAATGCATTATTATTAGCAGAAATATGTTAAGCAGCCATTAATAGATGTTGATTCATTCCAATTGAAGCCATTTTTCTTCTCCTTTCCTTGGCTCTAGTTAAGTTGTGTTCCGACAAAGCCCTTCAGCCGGTCCAGCAGATGCAGAAAAGCCGGTGGAAGAGCCAGGCTGTTTAAAAAGATATTTAATCCAATCCAGTTCACAAAGATTATTTTAGTAAACACCTGAACCAGCTCAATTTTACCAAGATTGGCCCCGGCTGCTATTTCGGTGAACGCTGGAGAAGAATGTGGCGAGCTGGGACCGGCCGGGAGGATGAGGGGGCATCGGGGGCCCCCCAGCCCGTCCTGTGGGAGCCCCGTGCCCCCGCCGCAGGCAGGAAGACGTTCACGTCACCAGCAGAGCCGGGCACGCGGCCGGCTGGCCTATGTCAGAGCCATCATTACAGGACCCGGGGGCAGGCAGGCCGCACATCCTTGTAATTATGGGAAGAGCTTTCCCTTTTCGGCGAGGCTGCGAGGGAAGGAGGGAAGGCAGCCCCCGGGTGAGGCTCGGGCCAGCGCTCAAGTTTAAAATAAGCTTTGCAGGGTGAGGCCCGGCCCCCTGAGACAGGCGCATTCTCCCAGCCCTGGGGCCTTACCACACTGGAGGGGGACCTCCTGGAGGCCCTGGGGGCCTCCTAGAGACCCCCACCCAGCACAGGACTCACGGCTGCAGCACTCAGGTCTCCCTGCTCCCAAATGCTCCGAGCCCAGAGCTCGCTTGACCTGCACTGTCACGGCGCCTAAAGTCACCCCCTCGGCGGTGCTCAGCGAATGACCTGCGGTGACCCAGGAGATCCCCAAACATCACAGATGCTCTGTCCCCACCGTCGTGCACCTGCTGACCTCAAACAGGGCCTGACTGACTTCTTGTAATTACAGGAATCTGTTTTCAATTCAACCTGGTTCTTGGGGCACCTGCTGTAGGTGGGGCCCCGATTCAGGGTGGGCAGGTGGCGGGGTGCAAGAGGGGTGAGAGGAGGCCCCAGCCCCCCGGGGGGCGGCGCGGCGGAGCACAAGGGGCTGGGACCCAGCCCCAGACGGTGCCTCTTGCAACCTTGGCCTCCATCTGTGTGAAGGGCCTTTGCACAGGCTCCTCCCGGGGGTTTGTGAAGCTGAGAGCCCAACTTCCAGCCCGGAACCTGGGAGTCGCGAGGGCTGGCTTAGAGGGGTGTTGCTGTTTGTATCATCCTGGCGGGGGAGGCAGGGCCAAGTGGTGGGACGTTGAAATGCAGGGGCTTCTGCTCCCAACAGCGCCTGGGGCTGGCAGTGCCCGCTGACCGGGGGCCATCAGAGGGCAGAGGCCCGGAGTGGGTGGGAACGGGCCCACGTGACGGGGGCTGGGGGACCGGAGAGCGACGAGGCAGAGGGTGGGGCCAGGTCACGAACTTAACCGTTTCCAAGTGAACAATTTAGTACCTTCTGGATGCTGCGTGACCGTCGCCACCGTTGGGTTCCAGATCGTTTCCATCGCTCTGGAGGGCCCTCTGCCCGTTTCCTCCCCGCCCCCGCCCCTGCCACTCTGCTCTCTGCAGACTTCCCCGTTCTGGACATTTCGTGTCGAAGCGGTCACACAGTACGTGGTCTTCCGTGGCCGCCCGCCCGCGCTCCCCTCGGGCGTCCGCTTATTTAACAAGCACTGAGAGGGCACTCAGTGGGCCGGGCCCCGTTCCAAGCGCTTTATGAACCTCAGCCCCCTGCAGTCTGGGCTGTTGTCATTCCCACTCTGCAGATGAGGAAACTGAGGCTCAGAGAGGGGAAGTCAGGTGCCGAAGTCACGCAGGAGGAAGTGCGGAGCCGGGACGGAGTCCAGGCAGCCTCCCGGGGGTCTGTGCTGAGCCGCACGCTCTGCGGGGGGGGGGGGGGGAGACCCCACAGTTCCCGGGCCTCCGCCAGCCACGCCCCGCGTCCCGATTCGAGCCCAAGCCGGGATCCTCCTGGGCCGAGATTTCCTTCCTGTTTTTCTCTACCCAGCTCACTTCTCAGCAATTTTTGACTGTTTTATTTTTTAATTATGGGAAATTATGTATGACATTGAATTGATCACGAACCACGTTGGCGTGCACACTTCAGTGGCTTTAAGCACGCTGCTGTGCGGCCATCACCGTCATCCATTTCCAGAACTTTCCATCGTCCCAAGGTGACCCTCTGTCCCTGTCAGACCCCGACCCACCCCCCACTGCCCCTTGCCTGACACCCACCATCTACTCTCCATCTTTGGGACCACCCTAGGGGCCGCTGTAAGTGGAATCATGCAGTTTTCTTCCTTTTATTTAAAATTTTTTTTTAATGTTTATTTTTGAGAGAGGGAGAGAGACAGAGTGCGAGCAGGGGAGGGGCAGAGAGAGAGGGAGACCCAGAATCTGAAGCAGCTCCAGGCTCCGAGCTGTCAGCACAGAGCCTGACCCAGGGCTCTAACCCACGAACCGTGAGATCATGACCTGAGCCATAGTCGGACACTTAACTGACTGAGCCACCCAGGTGCCCCAGTTTTTGTCCTTTTATGAGTGACTGATGTCACTCAGCTCAGTGTCCCCAAGGATCATCCATTTATAGCACGCGTCAGAATTTCCACCCATCTTCAGGCTTATCAGACTTCGTTTTACAGAACCCGATGCCGCTGTTGGAGATGGGAAGGTCGAATCGTTGGCCGTGAGCAGGAGGTGCCGGTTTAATAAAGAGTAACAATGCCGCGATCTTCAGGTCTATCTGGATACTCGGCCGTGGGGGCCCTGAACCTGACCAGGCGTGACCCGTGGTGGAGGCTGCAGACCCCTGGGCGCCAAGCCGGACTCCCTCTCTGACGTACCCCAAGAGGCCGAGAGAGGAGAGGGCTGAGCTGTGCCCTCACCACACCCTGCCAAGTCCCTGCGCCACCTCCACGGGTCCCCTTTGCACCGAAAGTAGGTTTGCAGAACGCTGGTGCTGGGGGGAGATGCCAAAAATAGCAACGCCGCTTCTGCGCATGCGGAGGGTTTGCGGCCGACGCTGTGCCCCCCCCCCCACCTGCTGTCTTCCCTGCTGGCTGCAGGAGGGCGGTCCTGGTCTCAGAGACGTCGGGGGACATTGCCACCCTGGAATTACATGGCTGCTCTATTTTCCATCTGTCACCTCAACCATGGGGGGGATGGGTTATCCCCGCTGCCAGCTGAGGAAACGGATACCCAGGCTGGGGGCGCCGCTTGCCTGAGCCCACACGGTGAGCTGGTGGGTGTCCAATCCAGCCCAGAAGATTCTAGAACTTTCTAGTGAACTCCAGAACGCTTTCCACCACGCCGTGCCAACGTTCTGGACTCCACACATTATGACGGGGATAATGAGAGGGCTGTGGACATGAAGGAAAAACCACCGTATTCAGTCCCTTTAATCTGCCGTGTCCCAACTCCGGCTGGGCCCTTGGCCTCTCCTCTACCTTCCCCTTGTTTGTCTGTTTGCGAGATGAAGGAGGCGCAGGCGCTGGGGGCAGACACTCAACTCGCCGCCTTCCAGGTACCACTCACGTCTGGCTGCCGCTCACCCGGAGGCCGCCCCGATTGCTTGAGTTTTGAGAATTGAACAGACACTAATTAATGGCGCAAATATTTACGCTCGGTGCCCCATCAGAGAACAAATACACGGCCCGGTTTTGTTTTCTTTTTTTTCAGAGTAAATAACACCAATGCCAAGGCCCTTGGCCATCAACCAGAGGTGAGATTACGGGCTTGGGCTAAGTTATTTGAAGATGGCAGATTTATACATAAAGTCCCTTCTATAATTCAACACAGCCTGTGATTCACCGCCCGCCCCCTCGAAAGGCCAAAGGGGCTCCGTGTTTCCTCAGTGGGGATTATCCGTCTCCCGCTCCGGAGCCCACGGCAAAATGCCTCCCTGGACAGAAGGATCACTTTACCTGGAGTGTAGTTTTAAGACAAAACAGCCAAGAAGGCGGCCAGCCCCTGGGAGCCCGCCTCTGCCGACGGGGCCTCTCTCCGGTGCTTTGCCAACAAAACCCTCGCCGTCGCCATCTGATCGGGCTGCCAGCCTGGCGAAACGGCCCCTCGAGGGCTTGGAACGCCCGCCCCCGGGGGAACTGCCGTGTCACCGGGCCTTTTGTGCACAGGAGGCCGGTTTTGTGCCCACGCCTCACCCTTGCCCTCAGGGTGGGCTGCGATCGGGATTCCCAGAGAAAGGAAACACCGGGCCAGGCTGCCCTTGGGGACGCCTGCTGGCTCCTTGAGTGTCCCTCCTGCAGCCGCAGCCCGGAGAGGACACTGTTCGCACACACCCCCACCCCCAGCCCGGGCCCCGGAGATAACGCTTTCCCAGACTTTCGGAGGGAATCTGAGAAGGAAAGCCGCCCCCCGGGTGTCTCCAAAGGGCCCCGAGCCGCAGGACATTCTGCCCGCAGAGCCCGGGGCGGGGCCACGCACAAGGCCACCGCGGCCTCGGGGGACAGCCCGGGAAGAGGCCTGCTTCCAAGGTCCCTGAAAAGTAAGTGCACGTCCCCAGGCCACCCTTCTGTTCTCTGACCAAAGTCCTCAGGGTCCGCTGGGGTCCCGCGCCCCCGGACAGGCTGCGCAGTATGCCCCCCCCCCCGTCGCGTCCTGCACCCTCCAGGTGGCCCAGGCAGCACACGTGGGCGCTCAGAGCTGCATGCGGGAGACCTTAGCGGGACAACCCCCCCCCATGACCATGAATCTGCGTGTGCCGCACGGTCACTGTTTCCGCGGGCTTGGCTCACGGGGAGCACCATCACCAGTGCCGGCGTGGGTCTGGCAGGCCCCCTTCTTGGAACTTCAACCCGACGGTTTCATAGCATTGGGGTGAGGTGGGGGCGGCCTCCCCGCTCTGGGCGATGGCCTTGCTCAGCCCCAGAGCAGCAGGGGAGAGTAGGGGGAGTGCAGGCGGGCCTGGCGGGCTTTCTCGCTGTGGCCTCTGCAGCCTCCCTGTCTATCCACCGTCCGGGGGTAGTGGCAGCCCAGAGCACCCCTCTCTGGGGGTGGGGACAGGGATGAAGGGAACCCGGGCAGGGAGCCCCCAGCCCAGCCTCCTTCAAGCTCTCGCTGTGAAACGACTACGGTACGGGCCAGTCGGGGCTGGCAGCGAACAGACAGCTCGGCCACAAGGGTGTGTGTGAGTCAGCTCGCCGCGTAACAAACACCACAGCTAGGACCTCACACAGCAGAGGTGGACTGTCCCCGTCCCGGGAGCCGGAGCCCGAGGTCGAGGCGGGGGAACAGCCGGGCCTCCCGAGGTCTCTCTCCTCGTGTGTGGACGGCCGTCCTCCCCCTGGGCCTCCCGGGGTCATCCCTCTGTGCGGTCTGTGTCCTGCTCCCCTCTTCTCACAAGGACACCGGTCACACGGGATCAGGGCCCTCCCTGGTGACCTCATGTCGTCTCAATCTGTAAGGTCCCATCTCTAGATACAGTCACATTCCGAAATGCTGGGGGTCAGGACCCAACACAGGAATCTGGGGCACGATTCAGCCCCTACCAGGTCTAATGAAAGGACAGTTTACAGAGGTTCGGGTCAGGGCGGGGGGTCAGCTGGTGGAGATGAGGCACCCACGCTGGCAACAGGGAGGGCAGGCGGAGGGGGCCAGGGCCCTGGGAGGCTGGGCTGGGGACAGGCAGCAGCCTCTGGGACATGGGCCGGAGGGATGGACTCGCTGTCTCTGTCTTCCTGGCCTCTGTTCTGATGACCTAGTGTGTGGAGTCCAGAGGGTGGCAAGTGGACACCGTCCACAAAGGACATCTGTCCTCCAGCCCCTTCTCCCAGGGCTGCGAGGGAGCCGGGGATGGACGGGGCTCCCAGGGCTGCGAGAAGCCGGGGACGGATGGGGAGCTGGGGACGGATTGGGCTCCTGGCCGCGAGGGAGCCGGGGACGGACGGGGCTCCAGCTCCACACAGCGCACGAGGGTCAGACTCCGAGCACGTGCACAGCTTCAGAAGCCAGAACGGATGAGAACAAACACACGTGTCACCGCCAGTCCCCGCCCGCCAGCGGGTCCCGGTGACCCTGCCTATGCGCAAGTCACCCCTCTGGGCCGGTGGCCCCCCCATCCTCGCTGGCGCCCAGGCAGTGCGGCTGGTCCGGGCCCAGGGGAGCCGTCCGCGCTTTGTCTGCAGAGGACGCACGGCCCAGCACCTCAGCCCCTTCCCGCCTGGGCCCCTCTGGCCGCCCCTTCCCTCGGAGCCCCTGCTGTGGTCCTGTTTTGTGGACAACAGGAAATATGCAACGGTTCTTGCTTCCCTCTTAGCGTCGCCGCTGGGAGTCTCAGGGACAGTTTGGGGTGAGGCCCGGAGCAGGCGTTGAGGGAAATGTGCTCTTCTTTCCGGTTCCTTCCGCAAGATGGAGACCCGTCAAGCGGCCACGGCCCGCGGTGTCCTGAGAGCAGGTGGGCCCCGCGAGGTGATCAGAGCAGGGGCCGCCTGTCACCCGCAGCCACTGTCCCCGCGCCCCGACGTGCGTGCGGCCCCCCACATCACTGTGTCTTGTGGTTTCGAGACCTCGGTGAGCTGCGTTCAACCCCGTGTGGACAAGGGGGAGTCCTGACAGCTCCGCTCCCGTCGGACACGCGCCGAGTCTCCCGCAGCCCAGCGCGTCCCGCGACGGCGAGATGGAGGCATTAAACGTAGTTTTCATCTTGACCAGAGTCTTCAGGGGCCAGAGAAGACGCTTAGGAGAGCAGTAGACCTCGGGCCGTGGGTGGGTACTGGGCGCCTCCCACTGCCTGGCGTCGGCTCAGACGCACAAAATTCTGTGCCGCTCTGGAAACGATACTCCGACGCCGGGGACAGAGGGGAGGCGATGGGGCCGTGCGGGAGAGCGCGGGGGCCGGAGGGGAAACGGAGGAGCCGAGCCGCCCCAGGTGGAGGTCCGGGAGGGATGCTTGCTCCAAGACCCGGGGGACCAGGGCCGGCTGCACACACACTGAGGCGGACCGTCCTGGGCGCAGGGCACCGCGGTGCAAAGGCCCTGAGGGCAGCTGGCTGTTACCTCTGCGACGGGCTTCCCTCCCTCGGGAATGCCGGCGGGGAGATTTACGGACCGAGCCCGCGGGATAATCCGGGGTGAGTGTTGACACAGCGTGTTTACACGGAAATCCCTTCTCGCCGTGCGGCGTGAAAGCGGCAAGACCCAGCCGGTCGGGAGAGCTTCTCGGCGCCGGGAGGATGACACGTGTCAGGTCACCTGCTGCACCTCGCAGTCTCCAGAGCCCGGGGAGGGGGGGCATGCGGGGTGTGTGCAGGGCTGTGGCAGGAAACGAGGTCCTGCGGTCATCCGCGAGGCCCCGAATCCGTGGCACGTCTCAGCGGCTGCCGGACGTGAACCCAAGGGACGGCGCACTCCAGGGCGGGGAGTCCTGGGCGCCGCCTTCCACACGCGGCCTGGCCGGCTCGCCACCAGGGCCTGTCATCCATTTTACAGACGAGAGACTGAGGCTCAGAGGAAAGAAAAAAGACCCAAGTCCCCGGCCGGTTGATAGCCTGTCAGGTCTGGGAGGGGGACTCCTCCCAGACCTGCACCCAACGTCCCACAGTGTGGGTGACTTGCCTTCCTTTTTTTTTTTAGTGTTTTATTTATTTTTGAGAGAGAGAGAGAGACAGGGTAGGAGTGGAGGAGGGGCAGAGAGAGAGAGGGAGACACAGAATCGGAAGCCGACTCCAGGTTCTGCGCCGTGAGCACAGCCTGACGCAGGACTCGAACTCACGAACCGCTAGATCATGACCTGAGCCAAAGTCAGATGTTTGACCTACTGAGCCCCCCAGGCGCCCCTGCCTTTTCTTAAAAGACCTAGCTCTTTGCTGGCGTGTAACTCCCAGAACAAAGTCTGCGTGTGCAGCCTCCTGGGTGGGTCACGGCGGCTGTGGAGCTAAGCTCAGGCCCGTGGGAATGGATGAACCTGCGTGGGCAACTTCCAGAGAAGGGGGGGGGCGCCTTTCGCTGCCCTTTCTCTTTCCTGCACTGGAATGCAGAGTTGATGGCTTGAGCACAGGCAGCCATCTTGGGCCATGAGGTGGGTGCCTTCTGCGGAGCATGGCAGAGCCCCCCGAGATAAGGACCCTGGGTCTCTGATGACCTTGCAAAGCCCCCAGCGGTTCTGGGATCCTGGAATGCCTACCTTCGGATTTGTCTTATACGACAGAAAAGTCAGTTTCGCCACCTTAAAGATAACTTTGCTTTCCTCACTGCTGAGTCAACAGCGGCCTTGCCCTCAATCGGCTGCTGATGCAACTCTATTCATGACAGAGATGAAGAAATAGCCCCAGAGAGGGGGCGTGATGGTCCAAGGTCGCGGGTTGTTACATAAACATTTCATTTCAAACCTGCATGACATCACTGCCAAGGCAAACAGCCCCTGCCTCCCGAGTGCCAGCCAAGCCCGTGGCCGGGCCAGTCATGGGAGGACCGACCGATGAGGCTGGGGACACTCTGAAGTCCCTGGCCACCGCGGCTGCTCTCGGCCCAGCTCTGCCCGCCCCGCCCCTCCCCTGGACTCGTGCAGAACCTGGTTCCTCAACCCCGACTCTGTGAAATCACTTCCCCGGGGGTCAGCCTCTGGGATCCGTCCTTCCGGTTTGACTTTCGACGTGGTCACCGGCACCGGGATCCCCTCAGCGGAGGGAAGGCCCTGGTCCTGTTTGTCTGCATTCCCTGTTGGCGGAGCCTTTTCTGGGGCCCCGAGGACATGGCAGCCCCCCTTCACTGCCTCTGGCCTTCGGGGACTCGAAACCTCCTGCTGGGGACCCCTCCTCCAGTGGCTGGGGGTGACGCAGCCCGGGCCCGCCACCTTCCTGCCGTCGGGTCTCACAAAACGCCAACGGCCTCTTGCCCCTTGTCCGAAGAGCCTGCGGCGGCCTGACAACCTCTCAGCAGTCCCACTGAAGACAAAATAGGTGCCCTAGCCGGAGGGACGCCCTTCCCGACTCCCACACCACGCCAGGAGCCTCCCCGGGCAGGTGCGCCTGTCCCACCAGGGAGGCGAGCTGGTGCTGGGATCCGCCCCCGCCCCCGACTGGACCCCGGGGCCCTCCACCACCCTTCCCAGCCTCCACCCAAGGACGAAGTCTCCACGCACGGCCCTGAAAGGGGACCCATGGGACTTTGGTGACAGCTGAAGAAGGGGAGTGACCATCACCGCCTGCCGTGCAGCCCTGCGCTTGTCAGGGACCCTCCCCATGGGCCCTGCAGCCCTTGCTCTACCATGGCTTCTAACATCCTGCCCGGGAGCCGGTTTCCATTTAGTCACGAGTCACCTCGTTTATACTAGGGTGTGACTGACTGACCCATGCACGGCTGACTGCTCCCCACTGCAGACACCGGTGTTACAGTCAAGGGCCCTGTTCCTAAGGCTTCGTGACAAAGACGTGAAGACTGATGGAGGCAGCTGCCGACAGCCAGCAAGGGGTCTTCCCGAAGGTTTGCTCCGGTCTAACTGTGCTGAGCAGGGGAAGCCCACGGGCTGGGGGCCACCTGCCACCCCACTTCAGGCTCCTGGGAGAGGTGGAGGCTGGGTCTGAACCCCCAAGGCGGCTGGAGATTTGCGTCTCGTCCCCTCCAGATGCAGACGGTGTAGACGGGGCACCACCCCCGCCCAGCAGGACCTTCCGGGTGGCCTCTGGGTTCCTGCCGTCAGCCCCGCCCTCTCGGTTCCAAGGCTCATGCATTCGCCCTGAGATTGGGCATTTCCTGGAATTTCTAGACTGGAATCCGCCCTCCTCCTCCGTGTGCATCAGGCCCGCCCTCCCCCACGCCGCGCCGGCCTCACCGATGCCAGAGAGGTGTTGCCGCGGCTCGACGCAGCGGTCCGAGGGCCACCTCGCGGGAAACGGGGCCTCGGACCATCTCTGCTCGAAAACTTGGCAGCGCTTGGTCGCTATTTGAGGGCTTTTCTGTAAGCATCTGCTTGCCTAATTCACATTCCTCCTCCCTCTGCCTCGACGCTCAAATACTTTGAGAACAACCCAAAAATAAAAATTAGTCCTTTTCCAGCTAATTCGCTCATTTTTGCAAACCCTCGCTCTGTCCCCTCTGTTCCCGGAGGTTGTCTCCCAAAGGAGGGGCCTGGGGACGGAGGGGCCCTCCCGCCCCAGCTGTGGCTACGGAAGTCTGGGGGTGCGGGGGAGCCGTCCCACAGGCTCCGACCGCTGACCCCTGCGGGGGCGGGGCCACCAGAACCCCTCCCCCCGCCCCTGCTGTCATGCAGGAGGGGACGCCCTCTGGGGACACCAGGCCGCCTCCGCATTCATTCACCTCGAGATGGAGGGCACCCATTCACTCATTCACTCACTCATTCATTCACTCACTCACCAGAGGACGGAAGGGGGGGCTGCTTGGACGGGACGAAGTCTTAGGCTTGGTGGCCGAATTCCCATGAGACAAGAGTGGGGCTCCGTCCCAGGAAGGCCCTCTGCCCCCGCCCCCGCCCCCTGGCAGGGGCCCCTCTGGGAGCCTCAGACGGGCTGCTGCTGGCCCGGGAACGTGGGCCCTGCTGTGCTCCCTCCCTGAGCTCCGTGGGCCTGGGCCACCCGGTGGGCAGGGACGGGCCGGCAACGGGAGCATCCCGCACGCCTACTCAGCGCGTGCCGCCCGGAGCGGAGCCAGCTCGGTGCACGGGGGTCGAGGCCCAGAGGTGGGAGCCGGCCGCCCCCCTCAGTCACAGCCCCCGTACAATGTCCCTCTTTCTGCCCAGGGCGAGGGGCCTAGCGTCACCGGAGCCAGCTCGGGAGAGAGGCTCCCTCCCCTGGGCCTCGGCTTTGCCCTTCCGTCACGTGGGGCAGAAACAGCACGTGGTCAGGGCCACGCTCGGTGCTTAGAGCTCGCAACCCGTTTTAGCTCCCGTGTCTCTGCCCTCCCTTGGGCGCTGGACCTGTTATGACCCCACTGCTCCCACACGGCACCAGGGCTCGGGGAGGAGAGCCGGCCTGCTCTAGATGGCCCAGCTGGTGAACGGTAGAGTTGGGGTCTCACACGGGCGCTGGCCCCGCCTCCGAGGGCCGCATGAGGCTCACAGGCGGCGGGGCCTGAAGGCGTAGCTGGACCTCGGGTCCACAGTCAGCGCTCGATGCCGGCCGCTCGCAAGGGGAGGGGGGCGCCCTCAAGGGACCCTGGGCAGCGCCAGAGACACTTCTGGGATGTCAGGGCCGCGGGCAGGGTGCTGCTGGGCCCACCGGGCGGAGGCCAGGGGTGCCGTTGCACATGCCACAGCGCGGTCCCCGCGACAGGAGTGATCCAGCCGCACGCGTCACGGAGCCAGGGCCGAGGGGCTTTCAGGAGGGGCTTGCCCTGTACTAACACCCACGGGTGGGCCTGCCCCTCGCAGAGGGCGCTTTCCCTGCTCGCTGTCACGTTCACGGGGCTCACGGACGCTGGGGTGTCCAGCCCGGGCTGAGCTGGGCTCCCCGACCCCCACCCCCGTGGGCCCCACGACCCCTTACCGGTCAGCAGAGGGTCCAGCGCGGTCTCCTCCATCCGAGAGCCTCCCGGGCAGCGGCCTCTGGCGGGGTGCCGGGGCTCACACCTCTGCTCAGGGATCTCGGGCGAGGTGGCAGAGGCCACTCCCAAGGGTGAACAGCATTTGCAAAATGAGTCAGCGCGGCGAGAGGGCTGGCAGCCCGGGGTCGATCCTGGGCTAATCATTAACACGCAGACGCTTCTCTGGGATCCCCGAGGACCCTCGGGCGTGGCCTCAACCAGCCGCGACCGTGGTCCTGGGGGACCCACCCCATCAGGGCCCGCCGGTGATCTGCTGAAGGGGAGGGTCCCTGTCCCCCTCACCCATATGGCTTTGGCTCCGAGAGGTCAGGGCCACGGCCCGTGTCAGACGGCCCTTCCGTGCGGCCCTTGCCTACGTGCAGCCTCCGTTCCCCATGCTGTTCCAGGCACTCACATACCTTCCCTCCTGGAACATTCCCCCAACGCCGCACACGGTAAGTCGGGTCCTCATCTCTCCGGTGAGGGCGGTGGGGTGAGGCTCACAGGGCAGGTCCAGGGACGGGCCTGGTTCAAGGAGGAGAAGGAGTAAATCATTTCTTCACTTGGAGTCTCGGATTCCTCAACCGAGAAATGAGACGGCAGTGGCTCCTGGGGGTTTGAAAGTGAGGCCACGCGTGAGAAGCGCCAGGCGCGGGTCCCGAGCGAACCGTAGCCGTGTCCCGTCCGCCGGGCCGTGCGTCAGGGCCAGGGCCCTTGCCTGGGGTGTCCCTGGCGTGACAGCACATGGCTGGAGGAAGGGCCGTCGGGGACTTGGCCCAAAGCCACGGGCAGGACGGGCCGGCACAGGTGTGTGGGGCTCCCGGGGGGCGACCTCGGTCAGAGCAGCCGCCGTGGACGCACCTGGGGAAGCGGCCTCCCCTTCCCTCAGGGCCGCGGGGTTGAGAGCCACAGTGCTGGGGGGAGGGCGGGCAGGTGGCCGCGGTCCCCACCACCGCACCCCTGCCGAGCTGCCCAGCCTCCCTGCAGGAGCGCAGCCGCGTGCAGACCCTCCGGGGGCCTCAGGGCAGGAGCGCTGGGGGCCGAGGGCCGATCGCCTCCCCAGAAATCAGCTGTGGACGCAGTTTCCCTGCAAAGCTGGTCTGGCTCTCTGGGCCACCCTGAACCCGTCCCGCTCCCGCTCCAAGATTTTTTTTATTTTATTTTTGGGAGAGCGCAAGCAGGGCAGGGGCAGAGAGGGGGGACGGGGGATCCAAAGCAGGCTGCGCACAGAGAGGCCGGCAGCAGCGGGTCCCGGGTGGGCTCCAGCTCCCGAGCCGGGAGATCATGACCTGAGCCGAAGTCGGAGGCTCAACTGACCGAGCCCCCCAGGCACCCCAGGAATTTTTTTAAAGATTTCATTTCTAAGTAATCTCTACACCCAACGTGGGGCTCGGACCCACAAGCCTGAGTGAGATAGAGTCACACGCTCCACAGACTGAGCCAGGCGCCCCTGGAGTGAGATTTGAGGGAGGTGAGCCAGAGAGGCGCCAGGAGAGACACAGCGATGCATTTCATTCACTCAGTCAGTCAGTCAGTCATCCACTCGCTCATTCATTCATTCACCCACTCACTCACTCGTTCACTCCTTCACACATTCATTCATTCATTCCCTCACTCATTCGCTTTTCCGGAAAATGTGTCCTGAGCCGCTACCCTGCCTGGAAAAGACGCTCTGAGGCAGAGCGCAGAGGACAGACGGCCAGAGTCCCTGACGTCAAGCTGCGTACGAGGCAAGTGAAGGGTCTCATGGTTGAAGAAGCCCACTCCTTTTTCTTGATGTTTATTTCTGAGACTCAGAGACAGTGCGAGCAGGGGAGGGGCAGAGAGAGGGAGACACAGGATCTGAAGCAGCTCCAGGTTCTGAGCTGCCAGCACAGAGCCCGATGCGGGGCTCGAACCCACGACCCGGGCGCCCCAGAGAATCCCGTTTCGAAGGCGGGCGAGGTTGGCGCACGCCTGCTGGACGGGTTCCGGAGGACCGTGCCCTCGGAGCCGTGACACGCGGTCTGCGCCGGCACCCGGCGCCCGAGGCTGGCGGGGCCCCCGAGGCGAGGACGGCCTCCCCGGAGGGTCAGGTGAGTCCACGCACGGGGCACACACGCTGGGGGCTCGCGGCGGGGCTGGTTAGCACCGCCAGCCGCGCATCATCCTTTATAAACGCGGTCCCGACAGGAAGGTCGCCCACAGCCCGCTCCGCGGCAGCCCAGTGGCCGCATTTTGCGACTCGGGTCTCCGGACAGAAGCAGACAGCTCCCGACCCGACGGGCCGTCCCAAACCAGGAGCTTCTGCTTTGGATCAAGCCCCGGAATAAAGCTCCTCGGCCTCGTGAATCGTGCCTGTGGGAGTTCAAAGCCAGGTTCCGCCACCCGGCCGCCCACAGGGGAGACGGGGTCAGGACTCAGGTTTGTTAGTGGATTTAAAACATGATGAATGCTTGTTTCTATAAGGAAATGCTAACCGGCTTTGGGCAGAGTTATTGGGCGTCGGGGACCAGAGACCGTGAGGAGCGTCTCTCCCCGGTGCCCAGCGGGCGGCCGTGAACAGTGAAATGTAATATTGCCTTATTTGGTCACAGAGCCAAGTTATCACTTGCAGAGGCCTCTCCGCTCTCGACTGTGTGAGAAACAATTAATTCCACGTCCGCGTCCACCAGGCAGCGGGTGTGGGGTGGGGGTGGGGGGCCTGGCTGGGGCTTCGGAGCCCCGCCGGGGTCGGTGCTGCGGCCTCTCGTGCGGCTTCTGCACAGCCGGGCAGACGCTGCCCGGCCGGATCTGGGCCCCGGCGGGCTCTGCTCCAGGCTGGGCATCTGCGAGCAGCGGACTGGGTGTCGGGAGAAGCTGGTGGTACTTTGCCGTTGGCACGGCACTCAGGCAGGTTTTAAATGAGAAACGGGTGGTGCTGGGGGTAGAGCGGGATTCCGGAACCGCATGCACCCCGGGCACCGAAGGGGCTGGACCTCGTGCTCACCGTGCAGAGCGGGGGACAGACCGCTTCTGGCGGAGTCGAGGCTGGCCGCGGCCCGGGGGCTGGAACCCAGGGGACTGTGGCAGCCGCACCAGCAGAGGCTGCGAGAGAGCCCGGGGGGCGTTTCGCAGCTGCCTGATGCCCCGGTCCAGGGGTAGCAGAGGTCCTCACGCCTTTCTGTGAGAGGCTGGCCTCCCCTGGAGGCCGTCTGCTCGGGCACTGCTCTCCGTGTGCCGGCGTCTCCTCCGACGGGCCACCTCGGGTGGACTGGACAGTGTGACCTCGTGAAAACCAAGCAAGAACACAAAGGGACCGAGACTCGAGGGTGGCCCAGAGCGGGGGGTGGCACGGCGGAGGCTGGCCTGGCATCGGTGGGAGCCTGGGCTCTGGCTCCAGCCTCGCTACGTCCTGTGGGTGGGGCGGCAGGCAAGGCAGTCCTCTCTGAGCCTCGGTTTCCCCACCCGTGAAATGGGCTGGCCAGGGCCTAGCTTAGAGGGCTGTTGTGAAAAATCTCTAAGATGAAGTGACACACGGAGGTATGACACTGGTGGTGTGGAATCAATGACATGATTTAATGAGAAAAAATTTCGTAAGGTTTTCACAATATTATTACAGTTAATTACAGTTAATTACGATCACGCACGAGGATGCACCTTCCAGGAAGCATCCTAAGGAAAGAGTCACGCCCTCTCCTCTCTCCTCCCCCCTTCCTTCCAGCTGGGATACAGCCTCGATGGCTGGAGCCACAGCAGCCATTTCAGACATAAAGCGGAAGCTGGAGGAAGCCTGGGTCTCTGAGGTGAGGCGGGCCGGGGCCCTGGGGCAGCGCGAGCCGGAGCCTGGTTCACCCTGAGGAGCACTCACTGCAAAGGGGAGGCGGTGACTCCGCTCTGAAGCCAGAGAGAAGGGAGACTGAGTTCACCTGCTGCCTTTGTTTTATACCTTTAAAATGGGTCTGATAAATGTGACTCTGAGGAGGATGATGATTCTCTCCTTTTGCCTTTCGTCGTAACTCCTTTGGGTCCGCTGTCATCCTTCCGTGTCCTCACTCCAGGCTCCTGGGTGCCCTGATGTGTCTTCCGTGCTGGGGACAGGCCTCTGACAGAATCCGGGGACTCGGGGGTCTTGGCGCTGACTGCGGCTCTCACCAGTGCAGGCTGGCCCGCGCAGCATCCCACCATCTCTGCTTAAATGCTCCCAGGGACAAGGTGCTCACTACCTCCCACACACCTGCTCATCGCTGGCCAGCTTTCTCAGGGCTGAGCACCAACTGTATACCCTGGGACTTCCCATCTGCCCTAAATCTGCTCTTGGGATTCATCCCCAGAGAACCGGGCACCGTGCTTCCGTGCTGCTGTGTCAGCTGCGGGGAGACGGGCAGACGAGGCTTTCCTCACCGCTCATGCCGTGATCGGAGCGGTGTGTGCGGCGGAGCAGGGGGCTGTGGGCACATGACTCAGGGCTAATGCTGCCCCACCGGCCTGTGGGCAGGAGTGACCGCGTCCCCTTGCCTGGGGCCGTCCTGGTTCCAGCCCTGCGAGTCCCACACCTGGTGACTGAGAGCAGGGGGCGCATCCTGCCCGTTGACCCTGAGCCTCGCCTGCCCGCTCCCCGCCTGCTGGGCGGTTATTTGAATTGTCGGGGAGAATGCCGGCGTGTCTGGGGGGCGACCCGTCAGGCCCTTTCGTTGGGGCCTAGAGATGCACTCACTCCCGCCTTACAGGGGGACCCCGAGGGAAGGAGAGGGGCAGCGTCTGCTTCCTTCTAAAACGTCTCCTACATCTGCCCTCTGGGATATGCATCGGAGACCTTATTTGGGAATATTGGGCTCCTTGGGTTTGACGGGCGTTAAGCACGCTCTCTGAGCACCGTCGTCTGGCTGCGCGGACGGGGAGGAGCGGGCGACCTGGTCCGCGCTGGGGCTGCCGGGCCGCGGGGCAAGCGCCTCGAGCTCTCTGAGCCGCCGCCTCCCCCCTGCAAGGCGGCACAGATGACGTCACAGCCGCAGGACGAGGAGCTGCATGCGCATGCGCGTTGGGGGCAGGCGGCCTCCGGGTCTGAGCCCTCGGTTGGTGGGCCGAGTAGCCCTCCCAACAGCCCCCCTGGTTGGACGCGGGATTGAGGCCCAGAGAGGCTCAGCAGCTCCCTCAGGGGCACACAGCCGGCGTGCTGACAGCGGGGTTCCAGTCTGGCTCGGTGCCTGGCCCCCTCCCCGCCCCTCTGCGCCGTCTGTCCAATGCCTGCCAGTGACCGGGACCCGGACCCACTGCCGGTGGCTTCCCCGCAGCGCTGCAAACCAGGCCTATCAGAGAAAAACAAAAAACAAAAACAAACCACGAAAACCGTTGTGGGCGCCTAAAGTGGCGCCGCCTGGGTCCCGGATGGCCTTCGCCCTGAGGATGGGCGAACAGGGGTCCGGGTTGGCGGCCCCGTCCCGCAGCCCAGGGCCCAGCAGCGGCCGGGCGGAGGCGCGGACCCCTGGGCGGAATCTTGGGGCGAACAGGAAAGGCGCCCGGTCGCGCTGCGACCCGGGAACCTCGAGGACTCCGTGCAGAGTCAAAGGAAGGACCGCAAAGTCCAGGTCACTTGGACCACACTCCGGCCCGGGCGGGTCCACAGGGACGGAAAGCAGGGGGGTGGCGGGGGGGGGGGGGGGGGGGGGGGGGGGGGGGGCGACCATGGGGACAGGCACGCCCAGATGAGGCCAGGGTGGGGCCGGGGCGGGCTGCGGGACAGGGCTGGGAAGGGGGCGCGGGCCGACGGACACAAACACTGACCCGTGTCACCCCGGAAGCCTCCAGGGGCACGTTTTCCTCGAGGATGCGCGGACGGAGCGGGGCTGCGTGTGGAGTCGCGGCGAGGCTGGGGTGCAGGGGAGAGGCAGATGCCCCTCCGCTCCTCCAGGGGCTGCTCGGGGGCCTCATCCCCCGCATCCATCCGGTGCCCAGGGAGCCCATCGGCTAGCGCTCCGCCATGAGCGGTCACACGCCTCCACATCCCGGACACAGAGGGGACACAAACGTGTTCCTGGGTCCCTTCCACATTCTCCCGTGTTCCCACGGACTAGAGGCGGCAGGCGTGGCCTCCAGGGGACGGGTGGCGATTGCTTCCTGGCGCCCAGGGCTCCCTCCAGGAATGGGCCCAGCCCTCCCTGGTGGCCACTCTCCCTGCTCTGGCGTCGAGGCCCGGACTCTCTCCAGCTTTGGGGAGGCCCAGTCGGGCCTTGAGCCCTGGAAGCCTTGGGCTCCAGAGACGGCCCCAGGGATGACCGTGTGGTGACCGGACCCGGTCCAGCGACGGGCCTGGGAGCTCCGCTGGAATCTTGGGTGAGACACAGTCTGAGCCGCTGGTGACAGCTTCGCAGCCGCGTGAGGACAGCACAAGGGGCTAGCCAAGCCGAATGCCGGCGGGAAGCAGGATCCCAACCTGACCTCCCGGCCCCGTGACCTGACCATCCCTTGACTGAGTTCTGGAAGCACCTTGGGGAACGTAAGAGTTGTGGGAACTGGAGCTGTGTCGAGGGCCGGGGGCCACTGAGACCGGCAGCGGCCGACCGACCGGGAGACGACCCGATGCAGGAAGGCAGGCGAGCCGGGGCCCTGCTGGCTCAGGGGAAGCGGGCCGCGGCAGGGGTTGCCCCTTCCTCTCCGAAGCCCGGGCCACGCCAGGCCATTCGGTGGGGAGGAAGGACGGGCTCCGGCATCAGCCAGAAGTGGGTGCGGCTCGTTTCCAGCCACGTGCCAGCCGTGTGACCTTGGCCGGACTCTGGTCCTCGAGACCGATGTCCTTGCCGGCAGCCTGGGGACTGTGGTGCCCAACACCAGGCACCGTGGCCGGGAGGGCGGCCTCCGTGTTCAGGCAGCCTGGCTCAGACCCTGTCCCCTCACTTACTGGCCACTTACCCTCTCCTGCCCCAGGTTCCCTGACTGTAAAATAGGGGTCTTGGAGTACTTCCTTTCTGGGGGGGCGCCACAGAGGAGTTTGTGAGCGGGAGGGCTCAGAACGGCTGCCAGATGTCACTTGGTGAACACTACCCCCTGTGGTGGGGACAAAGGAGACAGTCTGGGGAGGGCACAGAGGCCGTGCCCCTCTCTACCCCACCCCCGAGCTGCTCCGGGCGTCGGAGGAGGCTGGAGCTGCCCTCCCTCCGGAGTGGACCATTTGTCACCTGGTGACAGCCGTGCCTGCAGCCCTTGCCCGGTGCTCAGCGGTGATGCCAGCGTCCAGGAATGCCCAGCCCCGCGGCAGCCTTCAGTCTCTCCTCCGGGAGCTCATGCATCACGGCCTAAAGATAAGTGCGAGCCAGGAGCCCGGCCCGGGCGCCCGCCACCAGGCGCGCAGGTGCCCCACAATGGACTTGACTGCCCCCTGTTAAAAATGAGGTGTGAGGGAGGCTCGGCTCCTCAGCGGGGGGCCTGGCGCTCCCTCGTCTGTCCTGGGGGGAGTGGACCCCCGCCTGCGTGTCTGCGGCCCCGAGAACCCTCCCCCACCCCCCACCCTGCGCCTCCCCACACCCCCCTCCTCTCTCCCTCCCGCACCCCTCCCACTCTGGGTCCCCTGTCTGGGAGGGAGAGGGGACAGAAGCCTCTGGAAGATGAGAACTCCGGTCTTCTGGGATTCGGATACCCGCACATTTGAATTAAAAGACCTTCCTACGTCTCGAAACCTCACTTGTTATAAAAAGAAAAGAAAAGAAAAGAAAACCCCAGAAGATGAAGATGTTAAATTAAATCCGTGCCCCTAATTTCACCCCGAGGGGCAGGAGCTGTGCTCATTAACCAAGGAGCGCGTCACTTATAGGATTTGCGACCCAGATAAATCCGACGGCCCCAAACCTCCAGGAAACCCTCGGCGTCGAGCGCAGGCGGAGGGTGTTAGAAAGCGATTTCAGCTGAAAACCCTCAGTGATTCGTCTTTGAAGGAGGCGTTTTGGGGTGAAGCCACAGGCGCGCTGCCTGCAGGCGCCGCACTGTTTGTGACGTGAGTCCCGGCCGGTGTGATCCTGGCCGGACCGGGTCCCCGGGCGTCTCCCCCACGGAACGACCCGGCGGTCCGCCCCCTCCTCCTGCCCTGTGTCCCCTCCCGGCATTGGCCGTCACTCACGAGGACACGGGTGACACAGAAGGAAGGGGGACCCCACCTAAGGACCCAGTGGCGGATGCCGGGCTCCCCCGGCCCCTGCGGACCCCCCGCAGGTGCGCCAGCTCCGAAACGGGAGTTGGGACCCTCGGGTGCCCCCACGTGCGTCCGGCCGTCTGACGTGGGTCCCCGTGCCGGGGCTGCAGTCCACGCTGGCGAGCCGGAAGTCTTGCTCTCCCCACTCCGCAGGTTCAAGGGCGAGTGAGAACGTCTCCCCAGAAGAGAAGAGCCTTGGGGTCTCCTGCATCGTCTTCCCACTTTCCCAACAAGGGCCGTTTCCAGTTCGCACCAGGCCCTGCCGGTGGCCAAGCCGGCGGCTTGATTTCCGTCCCGTCTCTCGGGCGGGTGCCTGCCTGCTGCTGTGAACGTGAGCTCACTCAGAGCCCCGGGGCCGGGCGGACCACCGAGGTTCTGCCCCCGGAGGTGGGAGGGGTCGTGGGCTCCCTCCAGGGTTGCCTGCACCACGGTCTGCAGCCCCCACCCGCTCCCACCGTGGGCCGGTCCACCCAAGAGGCTTGAGGCTTCACCCGTGGACCAAACCCGCCCCGCTGGATGGGCTCCAGACCCCTTGGATGCCCCCTCCCCCCAGCTCCAGCCTCATCCCTGCCAGGCCCTCCTCGGCGCTAACCACTCCTCCCCCCTACCAGGGAGCGCTTGCCTTGGGGACACACCGTCCAGGCACCCCAAATGTGTGGGTCCCTTGGCCCCGGGAGACCTTCCTGGTTTGTCAACAGGCCTGGGTGCTTTTCCAGCACCAAGTCTTTGCCAGCAAGGACCTCGAGACGGGATGAGGGGCGTCCAGGGTCCACAGAGGGCGGTCCCATTAGCTCTGGCACGGGGCTAGCGTCTCATTGGACTTACCCTGAGCGCAGTCCCTTGGGACCTTGGTCCAGGGACACCTTCCCCATCTCTTGCACCTGTGTCCCATTTAGTGCAGAGAGCTAGACAAGGAGGGGAGGAGCAGCATCGCGGGGAGAGCCTCTGGAGCGGTCTGCTCTGTGCCTCTACCCTCCAGTGTCCCCTCCCCCCAAGTTTCCTTTGATTTGGCATAAATATGAAGCCTACTAATCAGTGAATAATTTGGCTCAGGAGCCACCTTTCTAGAAAATGCTAATAGCTTTTAGAAGATTAGCTATCTATCAGCCACTCTGACTTTAGTATAAATCAGTTTGTTCAGTGTGCTTTCCTGCTAACACCCGAAAGGAGATGAGCTGCACTGAGGGGACAGGATCTCGTGGGGATGAATCTGGGATCCCAGCGCACCAGCAGAGATGCGGCTGCCTGCATGGGCCGTGCCCTGGGAGCTTAGAGCAAGGGAGCACTGGGACAAACGAAGCTTCCGGAGGAAACAGGGAGGGGGACAAAGTCACACATCTCCTGTTTCAAAGTGTTGCTCACGGGCCAGCCCCGAGTTGAACAGCCCCTCCTCCCGCCCCCTCCCCATCCCACTTAGCCCCCGCTCAGGGCCCCCACTCTCAACACTCGGGGTTCATGCAGTCAGGGTCTGCGTGAGTTCAGCCCACCAAGCATGGTGGCCAAGTGGGTGCCATGTCACATTGTTGTCCAGTCAAGGCCGGGAAGGCACCACCTGCTTCTCTGGCCGTGTGGATGAAGGGGTGACAGAGAAGGGGTTTGGAGAGCAGGTCCTGGGGGGGTTGGGGGTGGATTGACTCTCCCTCCCCCTGCAGGGTCCCTGGGGGGAGGTGGGCAGACGCGTCGGGGGCTTGGAGTCTCCTGCAGGAAGGGGAAGGAGCCCTGCCCCCTCAGGTGGGAATGGTTCCTAACCAAGGTCACGGACAAAAGAGGGTCCACATGCTCTCGAGCTAGCCCGTGGGCTCCTCCGATGCGCCTCAGGTGCCGGGAGCCGCACCCGCCCAACTGGGCTCCTGACGGCACAGAGCCACAAACCCTGGAATCCACCAGGCAGGGGACGCCCCAGCACCTGATCAGGTCTGGCCCAGGCAGGTGGCAGGGGCATGCTGGACCCGAGTCCAACAGCAACACCGTGCACGTGGCCGTGGTGGGACAGCTTTGGTCCAGCATGGGCTCTGGGGATGGGGAGGCGGTCCAGACACTTTGCCCCCCCCCCAGCTGACTGCACCCCTTGGGCCATGCAAGCCCCGAGGTCCCAGGCCAATTCCCGCTGGTGCAGGTGCCCCCGGGGGCGGGCCGTCGGCTTCCCAGCGTGAGAGGCTCTGACAGAACAAACCGGAGCTCGGAGAACCACAAAGGAAGCGAGCGTCTGTGTCTAGGCGGGTGCTGGTCACCCTGTCGCATCCTCACGGGCGGCACGGGCGTGCGGGGCTGGCCTGGGGACTTTGCCGATAATTTAGCACCGAAACAGGTGCGCTTTCTGGCTGGGGTAAAAAAGCTCTTTCCCAGTGACATGCGGCCTTGGCCACTCCATCCAGGGCTCAAGACCTTCCACGGTGTGGGACGAGGAGGCTCCATCACTTGCCTGGCTCAGCAGGGGAGCTCTGCCCCCCCCCCGGCCTTCCGGGGCCCCCGTGGTCCCTCAGCCCCGCTCTGCGCCTGCAGGTCGGGGTCCATTCATCCTGGACGCGAGGACTTGCTAGCCTTGGACTTGGGAGGGAAATCCATTTGTTCACAAGAGTGCCAGCCCGGAGTGTCCTGTCATGCCTGCCCGGGATTGTCATCTAAAGACCCGCCACCGGGTTCCGGACAGGCTTGATCGTCTGAGTCACCTGGATGTCCCGGGGTGCGCCGGACCCTCAGCCGTGGAGGTGGCAGTCGCTTGGCGTGTCTGAGGGCAAATCCCAGGGACTGCTCCAGATGCGTATTCCCCCAGGGAGCTGGATTTTGTGCAGGACTTAACTTGCCCCAAACTCTTCCTGGTCACTGAGGCCAGCACCCTCCCAGGGCCAGGGTCCCCCTCCCGTGTCCCAGGTCGGTGGTGCCAGAAACCTTCCACCGCCCGAGAGCCGCCCTCCGCGGGGCGCCTTGCCACTGGGGGGCCTCTCAGTTCCCCCTGGATGGCGACCCCCCCATCCCCCCACCCCGCCGCCAGCTGTGGGCCCCCGGGCGAGCTCCTGTTGTTGGTTTCTCTCTCCCCTGTCACACCTTTGAAAACGCAGGTGACCCTTGAACTCTGCGGGCCCCACTTACACGCAGATGTTTTTCCTTAAACATAGTCCAGTGCCGCAACTGTGTTTCTCTTCTGTATGATTTTCTAAATTTTTGTTTCATGTTTATTTATTTTTGTGAGACAGAGAGACAGAGCACGAGCAGGGGAGGGGCGGAGAGAGGGAGACACAGGATCTGAAGCAGGTCCAGGCTCCAAGCCGTCAGCGCAGAGCCCGACGCGGGGCTCGAACCCGCGGACCGCGAGATCGTGACCTGAGCCGAAGTCGGACGCTTCACCGACTGGCCCCGGCCCCTCTATGATTTCCTTAATAACACTCTTTTCTCTGGCTGGCTTTATTGTGAGGGTACACATCTAATATATATAAACACAATGTGTGAATTGACAGTTTATGCGGTTGGTGAGGCCTCCGGTCAACCATAGGCGGTCAGAGGTTAAGTTTTGGGGGAGTCAGAAGCTCTGTGAGGCTTCTCGACTGGGTGGGGTGGGGCAGGGCCCGTGACCTCCGTGGCCTTCAAGGCCCAGCTCCGGTCCCAGTCATTAGCGACTCCCGGGTCCCCTCCCCGCTGTGAGCGGGCTGAGTCACTTCCGGGGGGATTCCGTGGAGACGCAGCTCAGTGGGGGGCTCCAGAGGGGGTCTCCCTTTCCCACCAGCCCCTTATCGGGGCCACTCCTTATCCTCTGCGCTCTCCGCTGTGAGTCAGCCCTGCAGATGTGGGGAGACAGCCTTGTCGTGCCCCCCCGCCCCGGAGCTTCTGGCCCCTCCCCGGACTGGCTTTGTTCCCGGCGCACACCCGGTGACTCAGGTCCCCTTGACAAGCAGGCCCAACCTGAGCGTGCGCCCTCCTGGCTGATGCCAGGCGGCAGTGGGGCGCAGAGCTGCGGGAGACGGGTGAGGGGCAGGGCTGGGGGGGGGCGGGCGCAGGAGGTCCTGGAGACCTTCTCAACCAGGCTGTCTCGAGGGCGTGGGGTGGGGGCCCGCGGCCTCACTGTGAACCGGAGTCCCTCAAGGAGGTTTTGAAGGCACAGGGGCCCAGAACCAGACATTGCCAGGGATACCGCAAAAACACCTGAGTGCTGGGGACGTGTGGCCTGGGCGGGGCTGCCACAGGCAGGGCCACGGATGGGGTGATGGGGTGAAGCCCGGCAGCCTCTGGCACCAACAACACCTGCGTCAACTGAAATCGTCCTTACTCAGAAGCACACGCTGAAGCCTGGG
>NC_043710.1:3160829-3162715 GCF_006229205.1 Suricata suricatta
GGGGCCCCCTGCAGGTCTCTCCTCCACTCGCTTAACAAGGAAAGACCAACAGGGCTGGCGGGTGAGGCCGATGTGCTACGTCCGAAGCAGGTGCGATCCTGGCCCTGACCTCCCCTCCCGTGACCTCAGGCCTCCCTCCGCGGGCCTTTGAAGGGACGCCCAGACAAGATCCCTCGGGAAGAGGAAAGATCATGAGCGCCACGAGGTGTGCAGGAGGCAGACGGGGTGGGCTTGTTGGTTAAACCAGCGCAGCCCAGGCCCGAATCCACAGACAAGACCCTTGAGAAGCAGGGCCGAGGCCGGGCCGTTAGGGAGCCGGCGCTGCAGGCCAGGCCCGGGCTGCTTCTGGTCGGGGGCTAACCTCGCCTGGAACCTGCCTGACGGCTCTCTCGGAGGAGGGGGGTGGGGTGGGGGGTCCTGCACAGCCGCAAACCTGCCCGGTTCTTCCTCTTCTGACCTCTACTCTGACCCCTCCGATCCACGCCAAAAAGCAAACCGGCCGCGGCCTGGCGGCCTCTGGGGGGCAGCTCACCCCCCGTCCTCAGACCTCCGCTGGAACACGGTCCTCGGCAGGCTGCGTCCGCTGCCTCCCTGGCAAGGAGGAGGGTCCCATCTGTGGGATCACGGCGGTCTGCGCGTCAGACTCGAACCCCCGGAGGGCGGTCTGGCCGTGTTTGGCCCCTGCGTGCAGTTCGGGCACCCGAGACAGGCAGGCCGCCGCAGGGCTTGGGGGCAGATGAATGAATAAACCCGCACCAGCAAGGACTCTCCCTCTGCCAGACCGAGGGCCGGACTCCGGGCTGCCGCTGGCCATCGAGTCACTGCCCAGCGCAGCCGCTGGCCCTGCACGCAGCTTCTGCCCTCGATGAGGCCAGCCCTTGGTGGCCGCACAGAGACCTCCAACCCATGGGGGGGCAGGGACGGATCAGCAGCCTGGAGGGTTCTAGAATCTTGGGAAGGTGCCCAGGTTGCGCCAGGCCCAGGCCCTGAAGGACAGGCCAGTGCCGGCCACAAGGACACCGTGTGGGTCCCGGTGAGAACAGGGCTGTACGGGGACAGCGTAAGCAGAGAGCGCCGTGGGCGTGCGGCCCGTGGAAACGGCCCTGGGGCGTGGACGTTCCCAGCCACTGGGGAAGGTGCGGAGCACAGAAAGCGCAGTCTCCAGGCGCCCCTCCCCCTCCCACGGGGACCAGACCAGAGGGTGGCGGGGGTCCGCCTCGGAGTGGCCCTTTCCCACGCTGCCCCCTCCCCCCGCGCAGTGGAGAGATCGGGTCCCAGGAGGGAGGCTATTGCAGGGACTGACCCCGGCCAAACCCGGAAGCCAGCGCTGGGAGTCTCTCCAGGCCCAGCCCTGGGAGAGCAGAGCGGAAGGCGCCCACGGAGGGCCCCAGAGACACCTCCCCCAGGAGGCCACTCTGCACCAGGCCCCTGGCAGGGAGGGCACTTCCGGGGCCCCAGGCTCTCCTCCAGGTCTTGAATTCAGGGCCCCGAAGGCCCTTCCCACTTCACACCTTCCAGCCTGTCGCTGAAGAAGAGAAACCCGTTTCCCATCAGGACCCTGAAGGAGGGGCCAGGTGAGAACCTTCTAAAGTGTTCTGGCATCTGGTGGGAGATTAAAACCCGTCCTGGGAGGAAGGAACGGAAGCGTGCCCTGGCGCGCGGAGGTCCTTGGTAACGGCCTTCCGGAATGTTCCAGCCTCCTGCAAACCAGCATTTCCCGAGAAGCCCCGAGTCACGGCTGATAAAGCTGTCGGAACCTCGAATAAGGCACGCCCCCTTCTTTTCATTCCTCCTGCACCGTTTCCGCTGGGGCGCCAGGCGCGTGGCCGGGGCAGGAGGGTTACCCACCTGGGCCACAGCGGTCCTTGGCACAGGAGAGCCGGCCG
>NC_043710.1:3162815-3164216 GCF_006229205.1 Suricata suricatta
ATGTTCCAGCCTCCTGCAAACCAGCATTTCCCGAGAAGCCCCGAGTCACGGCTGATAAAGCTGTCGGAACCTCGAATAAGGCACGCCCCCTTCTTTTCATTCCTCCTGCACCGTTTCCGCTGGGGCGCCAGGCGCGTGGCCGGGGCAGGAGGGTTACCCACCTGGGCCACAGCGGTCCTTGGCACAGGAGAGCCGGCCGAAGGGCCCCAGACCCCTGCCAGTCTGGGCCGGGCTCAAGGGAAGGCTCCCTGCCCGGGTGGGAGGAGGGGCTGGTACCCTGAGGGAAACTGAGGCAGACGTCCCACCACCAGACTGCACGCACAGTGGGGTTCGTGAAGGGCTGTGCCCCTCAGGGCTTGGGGGCCGCGGTTCTCACTGACCTGTGACAGCCCATTCCATCGCCGCTGGGCCCGGGGCTCTGGCTCTGGCCTCCTCCGGTCGGAAGGACCTGGGGGCGTGAGCCTGCACCCCAGGCCGGAGCAGAATGCACTCTCAGGATGCCTGCCTGATCTCTGTGGGGCCCCTCGGGTCAGTGCACCTTCTCCCCCCACCTCCCCTCTGGCTTCTGGTGTCCCCCCCCCACCGCTCGGGCTACCTCCACCCACCCGCTCCGGTTTCACCTGGTGGAGGCTCCATCAGTCTGAAACCTCCGCTGACCACAACGTCCAAGGCTGAGCTGTGGCCCCACAGAACGTGGCAGCGTGAAGCCAACCACGGGCGAGCGAGCCCGAAGGCGACCCGGAGCAGCCGTCCGAGGGCGTCGTGGGGTCGAGGCACACTCGTGGCCTCCCTACGCCTCTGAGGCTGGTCCCCGGATGCTGGCCTTTGGCCTCAAGGGCGTCAGTCAGGAAAGACTCATTTCCCAGCGGACGCTCACCAGGGACTCAGAAACTATTTACTGGATGGGAGGAAGGGAGGTAGGAAGGGAGGGAGGGAAGTTGGATGTGTGGATGGATGGCAGATGGGGGAAGGGAGGAAGAACGGACGGATGAGCTTGTGGTGGGTGGTGGATGGATGGGTGATGGATGGATGGATGGGGGTGGGTGGAGAGGTGGACGGTGGGTAAGGAGCGCTCAGGTTCCCAGCTCGCAGAGGCTCCGATGAGGGAACCCCTGAAGCTGCAGATGAAGTTGGACCACAACGAGGGACAGAAGACGGACGTAAGTTGTCTGCAGGTTGCATGGTTTTGGTCTCTCTCTGTGCCTTCTGTGCGGAAGCCACCGGGAGCGCCAGCAGCCGGCTCCACTGCCCTGTCGGGAAGGAGGTCTTTAAGTGCAGGCCTTGGCCTTCGCCGGTGGGGCGTGGGGAGAGGGGGAGAGGCGGCAGGTGGGCGGGGAGGGGGCTGGGCGGACCGCCGTGACAAGGGCAGGTGGGCAGGGAGGTGCGGGGGGGGGGGGGGGC
>NC_043710.1:3164316-3177226 GCF_006229205.1 Suricata suricatta
GGGGACAGAGACATCACCAGAGACAGAGACATCACTGGGGACGGAGACATCACCGGGGACAGAGATGCACGCGGCCAAAGTCACAGCTTGATGCGGTTCTTGCGGTCACGGGTGATGAAGGCAGCCTCCCAAACAAGGAGCAGGACCTGCCTCGTGGCAGCAGCTTCGGGCGGGTGGGGATGAACCAGGCCGAGGGCATGGCATGTGCAAAGGCCCTGAGGAGAGATGCCCCCCATGGGTTAACACCCATCTGTCTGAGCTAAGAATCCGGAAGACAGAAAGACCCTCTGGGGGCCTCAGGATCAGGCCCCGCTTGGGAGTGGGTGACTCTTTGGGCACCCTTGTCCTTCCCTGGGTCCCCTGGGCCCCCAGACTAAGTTCATCGGCCTTTTTACCTCACTGTCCCTGGGGGAACAATGCTGACGGCAGCTAGGCCATCAACATGGACTTTTAGTACAAGAGAAACGGCGAATCCTAGGCCTGCTGTCCTGGCCACGGGGACAGGACACCCACGTTCCTGCACCACAGCTGGAAATGCAGCCCGGGGTGGAACCCACCCAGCGCCCCCCACAGCCACCCACGGTTCCTCCCAGGGCAGGGCGACCGGTTCTCCGTGCATGCGGGACAGGGAGGGGGCGGCCCAAGGGGACAGCCGGAAGCTGGTGCCCCTGGGCCCTGCAGCCACGCCTGCCGCGCTCTCCCGTAAGTGCCCAGAGCCGCCGTCCCCCCGGGGCCCCGGCCGGGGGGATGGGGTGCTCACTCTCGCAAACACGTCCACTGTGCTGCAGAGCCACTCTGTCGTCTTCAAAGTTGGCGGATAAACTTCCCAGCAGAGACAATATCCTAGCAACCCCTCGGGTGACCCGGACACCCGTGGCCAGAGCTGCAAAGTTGTTTACATTGAGTTTTATGGCATTTGAGAGAACTTGGCTCCTTCAAAGCTGGGAGGATGGTGGGTCAGAATTCCCAAAAGTCGCCGCTGGGGCAGCAGGGCCGAGGACCAGAGGGACTGACTTTTCAGGAGCGTGAGCCCCAAACTCCCAACACCCCCCTCCCTGGGCATTCGGAGGCCAGGGCTGGGTGAGGCTGCCTCCCTGCGGGGCCACACGTCCAGAGGGAGGCCAGGGCGCCTGCCCCCACTCTGCCTCCCCCAGCTGCTCCCTCGCTGGGAAAGGGGTGGTGGGGGGGACAGGGAGCAAGGTGCCTGGGGTAGGTCAGAAAAAGAAGTGAAAGATGCCAAAAAAGTTAAGCTAGGGCATAGTAGGCACTCAGTTTTGGAGGAAAAATGAGTAAAGCATTTAAATACTGATGACAATTATGACTTTGCTGTGGTTGCCATTTGCTGTTATTACTGTTTCAGAGAGATACACGGGTGCCAGGGGCACAGTCGGTTAAGCGTCTGACTTCAGCTCAGGTCATGATCTCACGATTCCTGGGTTCGAGCCCCACGTCGGGCTCTGTGCTGACAGCTCAGAGCCTGGAGCCTGCTTCCGATTGGGCGTCTCCCTCTCTCTCTGCCCCATCCCTGCTCACACTCTGTATCTTTTTTTTATTTAAAAATTTTTAAGGTTTATTTATATTTGAGAGAGAGAGAGCATGAGTGGGTGCGGGGCAGAGAGAGGGGGAGACACAATCTGAAGCAGCTCCAGGCTCCACGCTGTCAGCACAGAGCCTGATGTGGGGCTCGAACCCACGAACCGTGAGATCATGACCTGAGCCGAAGTCGGACGCTCAAACGACAGAGCCACTCAGGCGCCCCTACAAATATTTTAGTTATTTTCTTTTGACTTTGTGGCACTTGCCATTAAAAGATTACAATTTTTACATAGTCAACTTTATAGTCCCTTTGCTTTTTCTCATCGTTTTCTTTGTTCGCACATAGGAAGGCCTTGCTCACTCCAAAAATATTTTTTTTAGATCTTCCCTGCTTTCTTCTCCCTTTCCTTTTTATAGCTTTATTAACAGAGAATTCAAACACCACTGAACTCACCCGCTTACTAGTGTGTATGCACAGAGTTGTACGAAGTGACCACAGTCTAATTTTAGAATGTCTTCATCACCCCGGAGGGAAACTTGGCCCCAATTAGCAGGCATTTCCTACTCCTTCCCTGCCCCCACCCTCGCACACCCACTCATCTACTTACGAGCTCTCTAGATTTCTGACTTTCTGGAAATTCTGAATCAAACGGAATCATACCATCTGCGGTCTCCTGTGACCAGCTCGTTTCTCTCCGGGGTTCTTCGGCGTTTCCTCCGTCCGTGTGAGCGCTCCACGGCTCCTACCGGCTGGACAGTGTCCGTGTGCCCGTGATGTAGTCGGGGTTGTTCCTGGTTCGGGGCTATTAGGGATAACGCGGTCATGATCATGCACGCACGAGATTTTGCACAGACGTGTTTTCGTTTCTCTTGGGCCGTGGAAGTACTGAGTCCTGGGGTCCATTTAGTCTTTGGAGGACACGGCTAGGTTGGCTTCTCAAAGCAGCTGTACCGTTTCGTGCCCCGCCAGCAGGGGACAAGGGTCCCGAACTTCCACATCGCTGCCAACACTTCTCCTGGTTTGTTTTTATAACTTGAGCCACTCTCCTGAGTGTGCCTTCATTTCCTGCTGTGGTTTTGACTAGCGTCTAATGACTCAGGGTTTCAAGTATCTTTCACCTGCGTCCTGACTGTCTGTACCCCTTCCTAGGAGAAAAGTCTCCCCAAACATGTTGCCCATTTCTAAATTGAAGTTTTGTCTTCTTGTTGAGTTGTAAGAGTTCTTTGTCGATGCTAGAAACAAGTTCTTTATCAGCTAGATGTTTCAGAAACCTCTTTCTCCCGGGGCGTCTGGGCGGCTCCGTCGGTTAAGTGTCCGACTTCGGCTCAGGTCAGATCTCACAGTTCGTGGGTTCGAGCCCCGCGTCAGGCTCTGTGCTGACAGCTCCGAGCCTGGAGCCTGCTTCGGATTCTGTGTCTCCTCTCTCTGCCCCTCCTGTGATCGCACTGTCTCTCTCTGTCTCTCAAAAAATAAATAAAAAAACATTAAAAAAATTAATTAAAAAAAAGGAATCCCCTTCTCCCTCTCTGGGCTGTGTTTCCATTTTCTTGATGCAGGTGTTTGCGACACGAGTGTGTTTGCCTTCAGTCTGGCTTCTCTGTTCTTCACCCTTCCCTTGCTTTTGGTATCCAAGAAGTTTTGCCTCACCCCAGATTGTGAGGATTCCGGCCTATACTGTCTTCTGGGTGTTTTCTAATTTTCCCTCTGACATCTGGGTCTATGATCCGTACGGTGTGAGTAAGGGATCCTGCTGAGCTCTTTGGTGCTTGGACAGCTCGCTGTCGAAAAGATGATTCTTCCTCACCGAGGGGTCATTGGCATAAGGTCAGGCGGCTGTTAGTGGGAGGGTTTACCCTGGGCCCTCTCTCCTCCTGGAGTTTGTCTTATGGGGGTACCACACTGCCCATTACTGTAGCTTTGTAACAAGTTTGAAATCAGGAGGCCTGAGTCCTTCAGTTGTGTTCTTTTGTAAGATTGTTGGACGATTCTGGGTTCATATGAACGGTAGGATCAGCTTGTTCATTTCTGCACAAAAGAGCAGCTTGGATTTTAATATTTTTATAATTTTTGAGAGAGAGAGAGAGAGACAGAGCATGAGCAGGGGAGAGACAGAGAGAGCGGGAGACAGAATCTGAAGCAGGCTCCAGGCTCCGAGCTGTCAGCACAGAGCCTGACTCAGGGCTCGAACCCACGAACCCGTGAGAGCATGACCTGAGCCGAAGTCGGATGCTTAACGGACTGAGCCCCCCAGACGCCCCATTTTTCATGAATATTCTTAAGAGAGATTGGTCTGTGGCTTTCAAAATTTTGTTCTATCTTTATTAAATTCAACATCAGTGTCACACTAGCTTTCTGGAAAGAGTGAAATTTTCCGCCTTCTCATACACGGGACAGTTACAACGGTATCGGAATGACTTGTGCCCCAAAATCGTGCTGGGATTCCTCCCGAGACCACGAGGCACCGTGCGGTCGCACACGGAATCGAGCTGTCTACTGGAGAACTTCATTATTTTTTTTTAATGGTAATTGGGTCATTTTCTTTCTTCCGTCTCTTCTGGGGTCACGTTTTATAATTTAGGTTTCCTTGGAATCAGTTTTATCCAAGCTTACAGATTTACGTGCCTAGAGTTGACCGAAGCACTCTCTCCCCGTTCCGTTGGTTTTCTCTGTTGATATTTCTCTTTCTTTTTTCTTAGTCTGTACACATGGGCACGTGTATTTTCCCTTTTTTTCTTCGTTGATTTAGCTACCTGCCCTGCCTTTTCCCCTGCAGAGCCCGCCTGGCCGCCCCTTCCTTGGAGCCGTCGCGGCCTATACCGCCCAGCGGTCCTCCTCTCTCCTTCGGTTCAGCCCCGCGCCCGGGGCCGAAGGCCGTCCTTGCATCTGGCTCTGACCCAGACAAGCCCCAATCATTCCCCGGCCGCCGCGTGAGGAATGGGCTAGAAGGGGCGGGACCGGAGGTGGAGGTGTCCGCCCGGGGGTGCTGTGGTCTCGGGGCAGGAGGGAGTCGCCGCATCCCAGAAAACAGGGGGGTCCTGGGGGTTCTGGGGTGCCGTGGGGGTGCTGGGGGTGCTGAGGGGTACTGGGGGGCAGGTCCAGGACTTGGGGTTCAGACTACACAGCTTACATGTTACCATTCATTGCTTCCAGCGCTCCTGCCTGGAGGCCGCATAGAAATCACACAAAGCTGTGAAACTGAAGCCAGAGTTGAAATGTTTATTCACAGTGTCTCAGCTCTGCCTCCACCAGTGCCAGATGCCCCGCCAGATCTTGCAGAGGAAGAGACGGGGCTCTAAGGGCAACAGGAGAGTATGAGTCAAGAGCTTCGAAGGACAGCACCCCGGCCCAGCACGCGGAGGCTGGGGGCAGCGGTCACCTGGGGACTGGCCGGCTCTGGGGAGGCCCGGACAAGGTGCCTGGACCCAGGCTGCTGACCTTGGAGGGCTGGTGGCTGGAGCCTCTTTTCCCCCAAATGCTAAAAGAAGGAAAAATCCAACAAAACTGACACTTTCCCAATGGGTTTTATGTTGTTTGCCTGGTTTTTTGGCCATCCTGTCCGTGGACTCTTTTAGGAAATAGAATGTTCTGGTGAGTATGGACCTCAGGCACGGTCTGAGTCACGTGGACTTTGAGCTGCTCAGCACAGACGAGTAAGGGGGAGGTTGGGGGGCGCTTCCTGCTCCCAGTCCCCTCCACCTCCGGGCTAGTCTGAGAGTTCTGTTTTCACACCCCTTCGTGGTGCCTATAAGGAAACTGAGGTCCGGTGGCAAGTCCAGGGTGGAGTGGAAAGCCCGGCGTCCTGCCCCCTGCCTCGGTGTGCCAGGCCCGCGGGGGCACCCGCGCTGAGCACAGACACAGCAGGGCAAGCAGATGAGCACCGACCCCGGTCTCAGAGCTCACTGGTTTATTACTACTTTTTAAGTGTTTTTATTTATTTTTGAGAGACATAGAGCACGAGCAGGGGAGGGGCGGAGAGAGAGGGAGACCCAGAATCTGAAGCCGCTCCAGGCTCTGAGCTGTCGGCACAGAGCCCAGCATTGGGCTCAAACCCACGAACTGTGAGATCCTGACCTGAGCTGAAGTCGGCTGCTTAACCAACTGAGCGCCCAGTGCCCCAATTTTAAAAATTATTATTATATTTTTAATGTTTTTATTTCTTTTTGAGAGACAGGAGAGGAGACAGGGCGCGAATAGCGGGAGAGTTTACGTGTGGGTTAAACTGACCCCACCAGAATGCCATGTGTGGGACTCAGACCCTCTCGGAGCCGGGGGGCGTGGCCCTAACCCAGAGCCCTGACGGCCACTGCTCTGAGAGGGGGCGCCTGCCCCACGGCCCACCCCACGTGATTCGGGACCAGCCCATCCCTCCTACTTCGCCGTGCCTGTCGCCGCGGTGGGACCCGGCTCCTGGGCATCGGGGTGAAGGTGCTCACAGCGCGGCGCCAGCCAGACGTTTGCAGAAAGCGGGACAAGCCTGGGAGGCCCCCCAAGAACCGGGGCGCACGGGGGTGTTCACTAGTGCATAGGAGTCACGCCCTGGGCTCTGTCCCCGTGCCACTCCCGTCACGGAGGATCAGGGCGGTCGACCCCCGGGGAGCCAGCAGGGAGTGGCCAGCTTCCCGAGTCCCCCACCCCCGGAAGGGGCTTTGTCTCCCCAACTCTTGACCTCAGACAGCCCCATCAGCTGTCCCCTCCCTGACCTGTCATCAGGGGCGGATTTTCCATGGAGCAAATACAGGTTAGAGCTGAGATTCTCTCTCTAGCCAGATGCCTTCCTGCGTCCCAGGAGGGGCCCAAGCATTGCATCCACAAGGTCAAGGGGTTTTTTTCCAAACAAAACTTGCAAAAATAAGCAATTTTTATGTGGTGGACATGCTCCAGGGGGAAGGGGAGGGATGGGGGTTCCCAGTGGGTCACAGGCTTGTAATTCACTTCCTTGGAGCCTGGGCAGCTCCTGGGACCCACCTCTGACCAGCAGAACTTGGCAGGTGTGACAGATGTCATGTCTGGGACTGTGGATTGCTACAGGGAAGCAGTGGGGTGTATTTGCAGATGTGCCTAAAGTCCCCAATCAGTTGACTTTGGGTTCATCGTGAGAGTGAGGCGGGGTGGGCCTGGCCTAATCAGACAAGCCGTAGAAGAGGCCGAGGCCTGCCCCGAAGTCTAGAACTGCCTGATCGTGACCTCTGCCGACACTCCCACCAGCGAGTTTGGGGCGGCCCCTCCCTGAGTCCAGCAAAGGCTGCCTGGCATTTTAGCCACCCGAGCCCCCAGGCAGAGCGCCCAGCTGCGCCCGACTCCCGACCCAGGGGCTGAGAGATGACAAACAGGCTGAAAGTGCAGCGACAGGAAGCAGACGAGTCCTGCCTGAGCATGGCCGGCCCCGTGGTCCCCTCACCGTCACTCACGGCGCCTGGGCTTTCTGGCCATGGGGGAGTCACTCTGCCCGTGGTGACTCCGGTCCGTCCGGTCTGGTCTGTGTGCAAGTCCCGCCCTCTCCCTGCACTCAGGCCACCCTCAGCCCTGCAGGGAAGGAGGCGCTGGGGCCAACCTCGGACTATTTACCTGCCTGGCCCCCCACCACCGGGGCTTGGCTTCCCCGATGGGCGTGGCTAGTTGTGGCCGTGACCATCAGCTCATAGCAGTGGGACGGCCACCACCACCCACGACCCAGACCTTGGTGGCTTCGCACAGTTCAGGGCTTATTTCCCGCGGATGCTGTGATCCAGCACAGATCGGTGGCAGGAGAGAGGAGCGCCTGCTCCCCAAGGTCATTCTGGGACCCGGGCTCCTTCCTTCCAGCTTGTGGTCCTCTTAGGCCTTCAGGGTCTTCCTCCAGACTCCCCTGCGGAGGAGCAGATGGGCCAGGCCTGGGCCTTTTCTGCCCACATGCCACGGCCACACTAAGTGGGATGTGCGGACTGACTGTGCGTCCAGGCAGAGAGAGAGGCCAGGCCGGCCAGACGGAGCTGCTCCTGCTTTATCCCTAGAGGTGTGGGGCGCCGGGAAAGGGGTGCGGAGGGCCGGGCCCGGGTGCGCTGTGTCGATGTGTCTGCACCGTCACCCCGCGGCCGACCCTGAAATCCCCGAACGCGGCTGCCAGGCTGCAGGCCGGCCTCCCAGGGCCCCCCACGGAGCTGGCTCAGTGTGAGTAAGAGACTTTTCTTCCCGGCTATCTGTGTGTCACCAGCCGCCTCTTCTAAATCACTTAATCTTATTATCCCTTTGCGGGAAGGCTCCAAACATTCTTCTCATAGTTAAAAAAAAAAAAAACCTGACAAGTTTTTAAATAGCCTTTTTTTTAAACCCCTCCATCTCCAGGAGGGTCGTTCCCTGTTGGGGAAGGACAGGGTCCGGCCGCCTGTTCAAGAGCTGCCGCAAACAGCGCCTCCCTGAGGCCTGGACGCTGGGCCCTGCCTGGACAGGGTCTGGTCCCCCCGCCGCCCCCAGGGGACAGAGGACAGGCTGTGCGCACCACCAGGGCCCAAGTGGACGTCTTGTCCCTCCGGCGGCCTGTCCCCCACTGCTGCAAGGTCGGAGGGCAGAAAGTTCTTGAACCCGGCTATGTCCTCGACTCCCGGGAGGCGCTTGCAGAAATGCAGGTCTCCAGGCCCCTCCTTCGTTGCAGTGGTGCTGAAGGTCTGAATTCTCGGCAGGTGCTCGGGGGAGGTGCCGCGGCGGCTGTCCTCGGCCTGGAATTTGGGAACCCGGCTGGCCATCCGGTAGAGAGGGTAAGACGTGGGTCCCGGTCAGAAACGCCAGCCAGGGGGGCCTGGTGGCCCGGTCGGTTGAGTGTCCCACTCGCGGTTTCAGCTCAGGTCATGACCTCACAGTTTGTGGGTTCGAGCCCCACGGCAGGCTCTGTGCTGACAGATTCTGTGTCTTGTGTCTTTCTCCAAAATAAATAAACATTACAAAAAAGAGAGAGAAAGAACGAAAGAAGCATCACCCAGGAACAAGCCTTCCTGGAAAGCACTCCGCACGCAGAACTCGCTGTGCGCTGGACCTGGCCACCTGCTCTCCGTCCCTGTGTCCGTGGAGAGTCCATTTTATGGATGGGGAGACCGAGGGCTCCTGGGCTCGTTATTTGGCTTAGTTTCCTGTAAGTGGGGGAGCCGGAATGGGGTCCAGAAGTTCCTCCACTACCAAGGTCACGACACGGATGGTCACAAATGCCGCTGTGGGAAGCGGCCGACCGTGCGCCTCCCTCCTGCCGGGCGGCACCCACGGCGCCCCCCTCCCGGCTCCCGGAGCCAGCGGTCCTCACGTGCACTTTAAATAAACATTCACGTCAAATGCACATCGCATGACACGCCCCTCGTCAAGGTGAAGAGCCCTGTGCGGTCCCGCGCGGCCACAGCACGCAGCCCGTCAGGTTCTAGAACGTCCTCGTCACCCGGAAAGGAGACCCTGTGTCCATGAAGCAGTGACCCCCGTTCCCCCAACCCAAACTCCGGCAACGGTCCGCCTGTGTTTTCTCTCGGTGGGTTGCCCTCCTCTGGGCGTTTTCGTACACAGGACCGCGCGCGCCTGCGGCCCTTCCGAATCTGGCCCCTTCCTCGAGCAGGACGGTCTCCGGGTTCATCGCGTTGTCTCAGGGCTGGCTCCTTCCTCCTCGTGCCTTCCCGAACTCGCGGGAAAATAACTGGGGAGGCAGGGAGGGGGGAGACAGCCCCCACGAGGAAGTGAGAGCCCCACGTAGGACTCCGGGCCAGGGGAAAGGGCTGCCTGAAGTCCCAGGCCTTGGTCCCGCTTTCGGTCCACCCCCAGGTGAGCCTCCGGAGCAGGAAGCCACAGACTTGTGTCCGATGTCAGGATGGGAGCAGCACCTGGACCCCCGCAGGCCACCGGCCACGACCTCCCCCCCTTCCTCTTCTCCAGCCTCAGGAGACACATGCGGCAGCAATTAGCCGTTTGTAAATAACCTCCTTCGGACGGTTTGGAAGTGCTGGTGGGTGGATCATTCCAGGTAGGACTTATCTGTCAATCAATTTCCTCCTGAAACAGCCCCGGGCTGGGCCGAGATGCTCATCTGGGGGTGACCCTCTTCCCCACCAGATGGGACACTCAGACTTCAACCCATACCAGCCCGAGTTCCGGGGTGCAGGACGGCCCACCCCCCTCCTGCCCCAGCTCCCTCCTCCGAGGGCCCAGCTGTCCCGGGAGGTCCTTACCCCCGCAGCCGAGCTGAGCGGGGTGTCATGGCTGCGTCCCCCTGGATTTCCAGAACCCTAGGGGTCTGGAGTGGGGCTCGTGGAATCCTGGTGCCTGGGGACGGGCTGGGATGGGGGGACTCGGGGCACCTTCCAGCGGCCGCCCTGCCCGGAGCATTGGAGGGCCCACGGATTCTGGCCAGTGGGAGGCGTGACCCCAAGCCGGTGGCAGGAGGAAGCCATTTATCATCAAGGAAGGATCTGGCCGCCGGCTTGTTTATCCAGAGGAAGGAAGTGAACCCTTCATCTCCTCCAAGCGGCGTCTGGCCTGCCCTGGCGTCCGCTACGTCCGCGCTGGAATTTTAAATAATGAGCCGCTGGTCAGGACCTGCTTCGTGTCTCCGCGTGGCTCTCGCCCATCGCCCCCTGGGCGTCACCCTGTACTGCCGCTTCCTCTAAATAAACTCTGCCATAAATTTAATTCTGTTGGAGCCGAGCTTAGACGTTGGTCCCCGGATCATGGGCCGGAAGGCCAGGCTCTCTCTTCGGGGCGGTGTCCGGAGCGGACTGCCCAGGACTCCTGTGGTGAAGGGGTGCCCGCTGGGGTGCCGGGGCCTGCCATCGCCGGGGGACCGTGTGGTCTGTTTTTCCAGGTGTCCACGCCAGGGGATAAGTTGTAAATAAAAAGCCTCACCTGGCAACTGGCATGGAAATTGCTGGAAAGCAGTGGCACAAACCCAGCAGCCTGTGCCGGTCTGGATACTTCTGGCCAATAGGACGGTTCAGCTAGGCGTGCCCCCTCCTGACCTAACTCCCATGGCATTTGTACCTCCAGTGTCCCCCAGGTGAGGTGGCCCGGGGTGAGAACATGGGGCACGCAGCTTCCTTTCCGTCCACCATCCATCATCCATCCATCGAGGCACCACACATGGCAGCACTGAACACTCTATAGGCCCCAAAGGAAGCCCTTGGCTGGAAGAGAGGGGGCCTTGGTCCTGGGGTGCATGGGATGTTTGGGGTAGTTGGGGGGCAGAGGTGCTCCGTCCTGCTGCAGCTGTCAGGAGACGGTGAGGTTCAAGGAAGGGCCCCGCCCACGATCTTGGCAGCGTCCTGGGGCTGCAGGAACCAGGTGCATAAACCAAGTGTGCTCACACTGCAGAAAATCCGGACCCGGCATGATGGAGGCACGGCAGGGCCGAGCTCCCCCTGCAGGTGCCGCCCGGGGTCCGTCCGGGGTCTCTCTCCAGCCTCTGCTTATGTCCTGCAGACGCGGCTGGACCTTCTCCCATGTGTGTCTGTCTGTCCCCCCTTGTGACGAAGACGCGGGTCATGTTGGATTAGGCCCGCCTTACTCCAGGATGACCTCCTCTTAACCAATCACATCTGTAGCCATGCTATTTCCAAATAAGTCCCCATCCTGGGGGCCAGAGTGCTAGCTAGGACTTTACCAATGAATCCGGCGTGTGGGGGACACGATTCAACGCTAACACCTGCTGAAGTTAAAATCTCTCTAAGCATGAAAGCGACAGACCCTCTGTGGCTGCCTGACTCTGTTACCCGGAGGCGTGGCCAGGAACCAGGGTGTTTGTGGGGGTTTCTGTCTTCCAGCACACAGGTCAGCAGGGCTCAGGGGACCCAGAGCCCTGTGGGGGTTCAGGCTGCGCTTAGGGCTCCCTACTCTGCCCTCTGCGGCCCACCCCCCACTCTCTGCCTCCCCCAGGCCATCCCCAGCAGCCTTGGGCCCCTCAGCTTTCGCATACCCCAAGTTCTCAGAACCAACCCAAGGACTCTGTTACTAGAACGGGTTCCCTGGGCCACACTGTGCTGGCCCTCATGCCCCCAACCCCAGCAACCCTGGAGGCCACGCCGCTCTGGGAGCCGCGAGGGGTCAGGAGTGAGCCCTGAGCCGCCAGCTGGCAGCAAGGGAAGCAGGCTGGGGGGTGAGGGGGGCACACACCAATCACTTTATCTTTCCTGAAGGGTTGGGACCCCAAAGGGAGCCCTTGGGAATGAAGCCCCAGCTTTCCACACACCCTTCTCTGGAAAGGATTGCTCAAGCCTGAGTCTGGCTCCCAGGCCAGGGTGGAGACGCCGCACCTACTTCCTGCCACACCCACCGGCGCCCTAAGCACCGGGCACACCGGAATCCAGCCTCTGAGCCTTTGTCCACGCTGTGCCCACACTCCTGCCCTGCCCTTGGACCCCAGCCGACCCCGGCCGTCAGGAAGCCCCGGGGCCCGTTGGCCCACCTGCCTGGGGCGCTCTGCAGGCGCGGCATCCAGTCTGGATCCTGAAGCCGGGAGGGCAGGGGGCCTGGCTTCCCCGACCCAGCCTGAGCTGCAGGCCGCCGGCCTCCCTCCCCATCGCTCAGGACACCGTGTCACTGTCACGGAGCTTCATTTGTCCCAGTGAAATCACATCTGGCCGCAGCCCTGCCATGGGGCAGAGTCCAGTTTCTCCCAGGTTGATGTCTTGGCCCCGGGGCCCCTGTGGTCTTGGAAACAGAGGAGGGCCTGCCTGGGGGAGGGGGCTTGCCGCTGCCCTCCCAAGAAAGGTCCCCTGCGGGCCCCCAGCTGCACCTGAGTCCCGCCCACCAGCCCTCCCCCTGCTCTCAGGGTGCTTCCTGCTAACCTGGCCTCCCTCCCCTTGCCCTCAGGGACACCCACCCTGGCCTTTCTTCCTTGAGAACAAAGAAATGTATCTTCCAACAAAGGGGTGGGCAGTCTGGGGTCTTGAGCAGCCAGAAGGCTGTGTTCCCCCGGGCGCCTGGCCCCGCTTCCCCACCATCTAAAGTGGGGAGGGTGCTCACGGCTCAGTAGCGGATCCCTGGAGTTCCCATCTCATACACGAGAGACGAGCTGTGAGCGGGAGCCTTGGACTCAGCCCCCCAGTCCTTGGGGACCACCTCCCGGCGCTGTGGAGGTGGGTGCTCAGAGCCCCCGTGGCAGCCTGGCCCGCATGGCAGCCCTGCAAGGAGCCCCCTCCACTCGCCCTCCCCCAAGGCGGCCCTCTGCAGGGGCTGCGGGAGCACCAGGCCCTCCCCGCCCCCAGCATCTCCCTGCTGACACCACGGGGGCTCGGAAGGCTCAGGACTTCGCAGCCCCCTGTCCTGGGCCGGGTGTCTGGGAGCTGTGTTGTGGGGGGAGGGCCTGGGCACCCTCCTTCCCCAAGCAGCTGCACCCCTGGCAACTGGGCCGCTGAAGAGACAGTCCAGAGAGAG
>NC_043710.1:3177326-3200295 GCF_006229205.1 Suricata suricatta
GCATGCAGCTCAGGGCCACAGTCAGCCCCTGAGCGCCGGCTGTGTAGACAGAACCGTGGCCCCGCCTCCAGGATGCCCACATGCTGATGCTCAGAACCTAGGAATCCGTGGCCTTGTGTGGGTGGGCGGGACTTTGCGGATGTGACAGAGTCCAGGGCTGTGAGATGCGGGGTGACCCCGGATTGTCCCGGTGGCTGTGTAATTACAGGGTCCTCCAGAGACGGGCCGGCGTGTGAGCGTCAGAGGAAGGACAGGCCAGGGAAGCCAGGCCAGACAGAGGGACAAGGGTCGGCAGATTCTGCCCCCTGGCGTCACAGAGAAGGAGGGGCAGGAGCCCCCGGGGCTGTTACAGAGCTCCCGTCACCCCTGTGGTCATTTGTTCCTCTGTTCCTTTGTTACAACAGCCATAGAGAACTCACAGACCCTGTTCTAGGGAGTCACCGGTGTTCTCCAAATGACAGGCCACTCGGGACTGTCCCCAGGGCTCATGTGTCACCCCAATGCCATCAAGAGGGACCCCATCCCCTCTCCACCCAGACCCCAGAGCAGAGCGAGGAGCGGGGGGGCTGACCAGAGGCTGCCAGGTGGCCTTGTGGGGAAACTGAGGCAGCCTCTGTCCCCTCCAGGAAGCAGGCAGCTGTGGCCACTGCCAGTGGCCCAAGGAGGAGCCGAGGCTGGGGGCTGGGGGTGCATGGCTGGGAGCCCCCCAGGAGCTCTGGCCAGTGAGCTTCTGCCCTCTCCTCCTCCTCCCGCTGGCGCTTGCCAAGAGCAGCCAGAGAGAATAATAGAACGTTCCTTTTTGGACATGTTTCTTCCTATTTTTAAACTGTTGCCTTTTTTCCCATAACTGTTAGAATGTTTAACTTCTGCATCCGGGGAGCAAAACAGCCTGTGACGCTCCCCAGTCTGTCCAAAAGTGTCTCCAGGGCACAGGGTCCCCGTGGTCCGTGCCCCCCGCCATCGAGCATGGCCACCCTGCATGGAAGGTTCCGACACTGAGGCTCGGAGTGGAAGTGACTCAGCCGACGTCCCCCGCCCCGGACCCAGACCCAGGGCACCTGAGGCCCGTGGGCTTCTTCCCACGACACCATGCTGCCCCCCAGAGGTGAGTCTGACTTTCCAGAAAAAAACTAAACCGACCCTGGAGCAGCAGCCGCTGGGATGTCTCTCCCGGGTCCCAGGGTCAGACCCAGGGCTAGAGGTGACAGTCTGTGTCCCTCAGAGCCCAGCTGGCCACGGTGCGGAGGAGCGGGCCCACCCTACGCTGGGGGAGCAGATAGTAACAGTGGGAACTGCTGCATTTATGTCCTTTGGGGCCTTAAAAATGTAACAATGAGGGCTTTGTTCACAGAAAATGTATTGAGTCTTACTATGTGCTGGGCCCTGGGTATAGAGCAGAGAATGGCCTGAAAATCATAGTCATTCCGGCACGGTGTCGTGGAGACTGGGAGCCAGACGCGGCTGACACTGAAGCTCTGGAGAAAAGGCATCCGAAATAGACAGAACAGCAAGTGTAAAGGGCCTGTGGCAGAGAATAGCCCACCGTCATTGACCAATGGCAATAAAGTCTGTGTGGCCGGTGCAGAGCTGGGGGCACACAGATGGGGTGTGAGATGGTGGGGGGGGGCAGGGGCCAGAGTGCGGTGGGGGAGGGGAATCTTGGGGGCCATGGTGAGGAGCCGGGCAGTGAGTGGACCTAGGGCAGGTCTGGGGAAGGCCCTCATCTTCTGCGACCTTGCAAACTCAACTGTGATATTAAAATCCTCGAAAGAAGACAATTCACTTTTCAAATCTGACCTTCTGGAGCCACTTGCTTCCTCCTCCAGGCTGGAACCGGGCTTTCCCGGAACATGGGATTTCAGGACAGGCACCTGTCATTGCTCCCAGGCCTCGGCATCTCTCCGTCCCTCCCCAGCCTCCCACACCTCTTAGGGTTCCCAAGGGCGGGTCGCTTGTCCCGCCCCTCTCCTCTTTTCCAGAACGCTCCTGACCCGAGGCTGTGAGCCGGCGTGGGGCCCCGAGGCTGGGGACACACAGGGTCATGAGCAGGGAGCAGGAGGAACAGGGAGTCACTTGGCACGCACGCCCCGGGCTCCGACCCGAGCACCCTGTCAGGGACCCTGGGAGCCTCACCGGCTCCTGGCGGAGGGGGCTGGCCGGCCAGAGCCCTGCTGGCAGGTGGCCCCCGCCTCCCCGCCGTCTCCCGTGCCCCTGGGTCCAGCCCCCTCCCGGGCCGCCTCTCTGCCTCCCTCCTCCCTGCTCCGCCGGGGTGCTCCAGCCCCGGCCTCCAGCCGCTCGTGCCCCTGTCCCTTTGTCTCCTTCTTTGTCACCCCCCAGATGGGCGGGGAACCGTGGCCCCTCCAGCGCGAGGAACAGCCGCACCAAAGGTCTGAGGACATGCCAGTGTTTCTCTGTCATTTGCTTACTGTCATCTTGTCCCGAGATGGTTGGGTCCCCTGGGAGTAGAGACCCCGACCCCAAGGGCGGAGACTGGGCTTGTCTGGCCAACCACTGTCTCCCCAGCATCTCACACGGGCGGGCACGGAGGGCAGTGAGTGTTTGCTGAATGGAAGGATCGAAGAAGGGACACTCGGAGGCGCACACACAAATGGTCACAAAATGTAACGTCCGTTCCGTCACACTCATCCTGAGGAGGAAGATTCATGTCAGAGGAGGCTGACGGGTGTAGACATTGGTTCTAGGCTCCATCCTTCAGACCAGCCTCCCATGCCACCTCTACCTTCCCTCGACTTCTTTCCCTTTTACCTTGGCTGCTAGGAAGCTCAGAGCCAGCTTGTGTAAACGGGGGAGGGGAGGTGGTTGAAATTGCTCCCTCAGGCCCTAAGAACTCCCTCCTGTCATCCCTCCTCTCCCTTCCCTGCTCTGCTTCTGCTTTTTCTGACTCCCTTTCATTGCCTGTTACATCCCAGGGCTGAAGAGAGCGGGCAGGTGACAGCAAGAGGGAAAGGCCCTGTCGGGAGGCAGTGCTGGGGGGAGGGGCAGAGGCGGGTCCCACGCGGGCGCCCCACCCTCGGGTCAATGCCTGGCACCTGTGATTGCCCACCTGGGCCTCCTGTACCTCGAGGCGCCGGCTCCAGAATCCCGCAGGGACACGCAGATAAGATCTTGCCAGATAAGGGATCCATTGACCCCGGCCACAGACGGAAACAGTGGGGCCGTGAGCTTTAACCACGTTCTGGCATCAGACTCACACGGGAATAAAAATGCCAGGTGCGGGTGGGTGTGGAACCTCGGAGAGACGTCCAGCCCCGTCCGCCCGGCCAGCGACACCACTCAAAGGCGAGGAGCAACCGGAAATTCCAAACCTGGCCCCACCCGGCAAGGGAGGTGGCTGCGGAGGCCCGTGCCAGCCGGCAAGGGCCGCCGTGGCCTTCAACAGCTACCCGGCCTGCCGGGGCCTCGGTTTCCTCGCCTGGAAAGTGGGGCCACAGGTGGCTGTGAGGCTCCGAGGGGAGCGTCTGGGGCGCTGTGTCCCGCTGCGGGCTCGGGCTTCCCGTCTCCGGGGACCCTCTGCTCCAACAGCCCCCTGAGCCGCTCACCTAATTCCACGGCTGTCCACCACCAGGCCTTGGACCAGCAGAGGGAGATGAGCCGCCGGCTCAGGGCAGCTCGTGGGTGCTGCCCCAAGGGGCTCCGGAGCCCAGCAGGCGGCCCGGCTGTCCTCAGGAGACCCTTCTGTTCCCCCACAAGGAACAGCCCTGCCTGCTGCCCTCCTGCTTCTGGAAGGAGGTGGAGGCCCGGGCTGGGAGTTTCAGCCACACGCAGTTCAGTCTCACCGTCGGGGCTGCCGTCCTCGGGGGAGTGCGGGTGGCCACGCGTGTCCTCTGTCCCCAGGGCAGGTGCTCTGAAGGGCTTGCTCTGCTCGCTGGGCCTTCCCGGCCCCCATCCCAGCTGCAGGAAGGGGATGTGGGGGGGAGCCCAGGCCTTGGGCCCGAGCCACACTTCTGCCCCCGGGGGAGGGGGTTGGCTCCCGCATGAGTCCAGCCCCTGCGGGTCCCCAGGACCCAGTGCTGTAGGCACGGGCCGTTCTGGCCTGTCTACCTGGCCTGGCGCCGGGCACAGAGGTGAGCGCATGCTGTTCGTCTGTGAATGAATGTTGCCCAGTGCCCCTGGAGGGACCTGCCCTGGAGAGGGGTCTGGGGAGCCCACGAGTCTCTTGGGCATCAGCTGACACCTCCCCCCCCACCCCACCGAGGAAACAGATTCCAGCAGGGTCCCTGCTTGGACAGGAATTCTGGGCGAGTGTGCCTGGATCAGCCCCTCCCGGCCTGAGCGGCACCCGGAGACGCTCGTGCCACTGAGGCTGCCCTCCAGGGGGCAGTGGCTGCCTGGGGACCGGCCTCCAGGACAGCGGCTCCTCCGTGGACCACAGTCTCACCGCACTGGATCCTCTGGATCCTCCGTGAGGCAGGTTAGCTGCCTCTGCCAGGCAGTGTCCCCTCCCCCTCATTCCCTGGCACAAGCCAAAGGGGCTGGGGACCCAGACGGTGGCGGCCCTTCTCCTCACTGCCAGGCGTAGGGTCAGGGGCTTCCTTCCCTCAGGACCTCCGGGCTGCACCATCCTGCTAAGCGGCCTCCAGTCCCAGCACCACCCCCTCCAGGGCGTGAGGGAGGGCCAGGGGCTGGGCCTGGCCAGGACGCAGCGGCAGGCAGGGGGCAGCACCTTGGGGGACCCCCGCACTCTCCTGGGGGGCAGTGTGAGCAGGAGAGGGGGGCGCCAGGAAGGGCCCAGGAATGGGGCTCAGAGACCTGGGTTCCAGTCCAGCCTCTGCCAAGTCCCATCCAGATCCAAGCCCCTCTGAGCCTCAGTTTCCTCATCTGTACAATGGGCCAGAGCATCTGTTTTGTCTGGTTCCTGGCAGGAACCAGGTTTGCGGGGGAGGTCCCAGGAGCCCTGCAGGAATCTTAGGTCAGTTAGAGGCACCCCGTCCTACCCAGAGCAGCTGGATCTCGTTCCCCCCTCAAAGGCTCATTTGGAAAGCTGTGGCCGGGGCCTGGGCTGCGGTGGGAGTGGGGCCCCGCTGGGAGCCGGCGGTCCGGTGACCGGGAAGCTCTGTTAGGCCGCCTGCTCCCAGCAGCTCCGTGGGCGCCCTGGCTGGAGGCGCCGCCCGGCAGGGCTGAGCACTGCCTTTCTCGGCAACCTGCTGGTTATCATCACCCACCGAGGCCACGTCACCCTGAGGGAGGCGGTCAGCCCCCCGCCGGGGCCGATTTCAATGTGCGAGTCAACCCAGGGGCTGCAGTCGAGGCCTCGGGTCCTGTGCCGGCTGTGCGTGGGAGTGAGCTCCCTGTCCGTGGGACATCCGGCCTGGTTCACAGACTCTCCTCGGGCTCCACTGTGCAGAGCAAGCGATGAGTCTCGGAGCTGTGAGTTTGCTCAGCTGGGAGCACAGCTCATCAGGGCGAGGGCGGGGGGGTGGGCGAGTCCCTGGGGGCATGCTGGCAGGTGGCACGGCCCCTCGGCTGGTGGTACCCACTCCAGGGCGGTCTCAGCCAGTGATGGGGCAGCGGGGCCCCCGGGGTCAGGAGCAGGAAGGCGGAAGGGAGAGGGAAAGGAGGTGGCAGGAGGGCAGCTGCCTGCACGGAAGACACACCCCTAGGTGGCTGCCCCTGGGGACAGAGGGGAGCCTCAGGGTCGCGTTCCCTCCAGAGGCTCTGGGGAGGATCCTGCCTGCCTCTTCCAACTTCTGGGGGCTCCAGGCGTCCCTGGGCTGGTGGCCGCATGGCTCCTGCTCTCGTGTTCTGTCCTCTTCCATCTCTTGTAAGGACACTTGTCATCGGATTTAGGGCCCAGCCTCACCAGGGATGATCTGCAAAGAGGCTTATGGGAAATAAAGTCACTTTCTGAAGTTCTGGGGGTCAAGACATGACATATGTCTGGGGCTGGGGGGTTACAGATCAATGGGCTACACCTCCTCCCACGAAACCCAAGAGGGGGGACAGAGATGAAATGGGGATGGATCCGGGAGGTGCACAGCGGAGTCCCTTGCACAAGGTAACAAACTGACACCCCCACGAGGTCACTGTCAGGTGCAAGAGCCACGGGGCTGAAGGGCCAAGACCTGGGGCCTGACCTCTGGGTCCTTGGGTGAGTCTGAGCTGGAGGCCAGCCCCTGCTCCCCCCAGGCCCCACCAGGGCCAGAAGGAGCCCCTCGTCTAGGCCCCAGTCAGATCTGCCGGTGAGCTAAGAATAGCTATTCCCGTTTACTATTCTTTCTTAAGATTTTATTTTTAAGAAATCTCCACACCCAGCGTGGGGCTCGAACGCACGGCCTGGAGATCAAGGGTCGCGTGCTCCACCGACAGAGCCAGCCGGCACCCCTCTGTTCCGGTCTTTAATGGGTGAAAAAAAATCAGAGGAAGAATACGATTTCACACCATGTGAAAATAACACGGGTCTCAAAGTCGGGCGTCAGTGTCCATCGGTGAGCGTTCCTGGCACACAGCTGTCCGTGCGCTGACCTTCCCGCCTTCCTTCCGCAGGCAGGACATGGGGTGGCTGTGACCAGGACAAGTCTCCCCTGTCTGACCCCTTCCAGAGAGCCTGCTGAGCCCTGAGCTGCGCCGTCCCTCGTGCGGGGCAGGTGGCCCTCGGTGGCCGCGGCAGGGAGCCCCTCCGGACGCTGACAGGACACGCTCCCCCTCACCAGGTAACGGCTGCTGAGTCCACACAGAGTAAGGGCACCGGCTCTGGATTCGAGTTCCGGTTCTGTGGCCACACTGTGCCTCGGCTTCCCCATCCCGAAGGTGGGAATCTTCGCACCTCGTGGAGAAAGGATCCACAGAAAATGGTCCCCGGCGAGACTCGGGGTGCTGAGCGTAGGGGCTGCGTCCGTTTCGGCCTCTGCAGTGTCCCGAGCACCGCACTGCCCATGTGCAGACACGCCGTGGACGTTTGTTGACGGGATGAATCCAGAAGACCAGAGTTCGGAACCTCTCACCTGACAGAATGCGTGCCCGTGGGGCTCAGACTGGCCCCTGCCGGCTTCCTCAGAGTGCACACATCCTTCGAGGAGGGATCACGGAGTGGGCTCCTAGAACCTTCTATAAACAGCGCTCCGTGGGTCAGACCGTGCCAGCCGGTTAATAGGACCCCGGACACTGCCACCAGCTGCGGTTCCCCACGGTCACACTGCAGAGTAGGGCACTCAGCCTCTCATGCCCATTTTACAGATGAGGACAGTGGAGGCACAGAGCAAGGGCCTAACCCCAGCTCCGGACCCAGTGCTGTCCCCGTCCTGGTGGGCAGAACAGTGGAGAGCAGGCTCCTGGGGGCAGGAGATAGTAGGGGGACAAGAAAGGGCACGTCACCCCCCACCTTGCTTTGTCACCAGGGGCTGAAGACCCCGGCTCGCCCCTCCGCCCCGGCCCCCACCTGCCCTGCAGGGTCTGTGTGGCTGCTGTGCGGGGCTGGCCCGGGGCCCAGCCCTGCATGAGGAAGGAGTCCCGTGTCCCAGTGCCCCTGTGGCCCACAGATCACGCCCGCCTCCTCCGGGGGAGCGCAGACCAGTGCCTGGCAGTGAGAGGCGTCTGGAGATAAGGCAGGACCTTCACAAGCAGATAAGCTGACAGTAGCATCTGGCCCTTAAACTTGGCCCAGCACCAGGTCGGGGGCTGCCGATGCCCAGCTGGCCTCGCACAAGGCGAGAGAGGGCGGGGCGGTGGGCGTCCAGGGCAGCGGGGGGCCCAGTGCAGGCCTCCGGACCGGCCGCTGGGCTGGGGAGAGGGCCGCCTGGAACCGGAGACGTTAATGGTGGTGAGGAGGCTCAGAGCCCAGTGGGCTCGGTGTTTGGGGTGTATTTTAATTTTTGTTTTTTTTTTCTGGGTTGCAAGAAAGTGGCTCTCAGGGCTGCTGGGTCCTGTGGCTCAGACAGCGTGGGACCCTGGTGTCTGTGGTCCCAGGAGCCTGGTCTCCGCTGGCCTCTCTGACCTCAGAGTCCTCAGGAAGGAGAGCGTGTGGCCCCAGAGTTTCCACAAAAGCCCAGGGACAAAGGACACCCCCACCGTTGACCTCAAGAGCAGGCCTGGAGCAGGATGGGGGTGAAGGGGCGGGCAGCCCCTGGGGTCGAGGACATGGGGGCTGGACGGGACCTTTGGACGCTGAGCAAGTGGAGCTTTGGTTGAAGCTGGAGGGGAGAGACATCCTGAAGGAGAGACACCCCCGGGGGGAGAGGCATCCCACAGGTAAGAGGTTGTGGGGGTGCCTGGCCCCTCTCTTCTCCCAGGACCCCGGCCCTGGGTCTCAGGAGATCTTGGCCTGGATTCATCACCCACAGCCTGCTGTGCCCTAAGCCCGGGGGCGGTGCCCACACTCTGTGCCTCGGAACCCCCAGGTGCCGCAGCAGGTGGGCAGATTCCTGAGTCCTGTCCCTCAGAGGTTTGCACCATGTGGAGGGGAGGGGAGGGGAAGCCTCTGGGCTCACAGCCCCAGGGGATGCCCGGGGACCAGCTGCAGAGTCCCTGCGCCCCCAGGAATTTCTCTCTTCCTTCCAAGAGGAGGTGGACAAGATAAGGGGCAGTGAGGCCCTCAGGGAGGCGAAGTCCCTCCCACCTGGTGGGGGTGGGGGTTTGATCTGCTGCATCGCAGATCCCAGGCTTGGGCAGCACAGCCCTGGGGGGGGGGGGTGCCTCGAAGGCTGGCCCGGTGTCACCCAGCAGGGGCCAATAATGACCCCCACGTGGCAATTCCTTCTTTGGGGTCACCCCCGCCAGCACTCCTCTCCCCCCTCAAGGCAGAGGCTCCCGGTTGTGGCCACTCGATTGTCAACAGAGAAACAACAGGAACAACTTTGGTAAATTGTGATCATTCACGGGTGTGTGTGTGTGTGTGTGTGTGTGTGTGTGTGTGTGTGAGCACTTCTCACAGGGGCGCAAGAAGCAGCAGACACAGGGGCGCCTGGTGGCTCAGTCGGTTAAGCACCTGACTTTGGCTCAGGTCATGATCTCCAGGTTCGTGGGTTCGAGCCCCACGTCGGGCTCTGTGCTGACAGCTAGGAGCCTGGAGCTGCTTTGGATTCTGTGTCTCCTTCTCTCTCTGCCCCTCCCCTGCTCAAGCTGTATCTCTCAAAAATAAATAAGACATTAGAAAAAAATAAAATAATAAAATAAAATAAACGTTAACAATTTTTTTTAAATAAAAAGACTGGAGGTAGAAACCTGACCGGCTCAAGGCAGCTGATTCTGGGCAGGGGCGGTCGTGATTACTGCTCACTTGGCTCTTTCCTGAAACCGTCCCATTAAAAATATACTTTAAAAGCTCCCCCCGCCTTCTCCTGACCCTGGAGGTGACCTCCTGGGCATGCGTGGGGGGCCCCCAGGTCGGGGTAACCTGGGGACAGGACCGGCAGGTGACTTATTAACCAGGCTGCCCAAAGAGGGCCACGGGCCACGGGAGGGCGTGTCCTCGTGGTTTAGCGCAGGAACGTGACTCAGCAGGGGCCTCCGGGCACGCCGGCAGCGGCCAGGGAGGCGCCCTGCAGGCCACTGACCCCCCAGTGTCCCAGGAACTCGCTGCACCCTCACAACTGTGCCAGGAGCCGCCCCCAACTCCCATCTGGTCCCCGCGTCCCCCGGACACTCTGTCACCTCCGGCCTGGGGGCGGCGCGTGCAGGGGTGACCGGACCCCAGGCAGGATGGCAGAGGGTGGCCGGGGCAGGCAGCCCGTGAGTCATAGTAAACTTCTATTCGCCACACGAGAAACAAAAAGTGAAACAGGGGAAGCTAATTTTAATAACATTCTGTTTCATCCAGTGGGTTCACCGTGTTGTCCTGGCCACACAGTCAACACTAGAACATTATCCGTGACACACTTCACACACACACTTAACCTTCTCGCTCAGTCCTCAGGGCCTGGGAGCGCCTCCTGCCCGCATCTCCGAGTGGACGCGTCCTATGGCCGCCGGCGGGCGCCAGGCTGCCGTCGTGGACTGCGCGGTCCAGGTTGTCCGGGCTTGGGAGTGTCCCATTGGGAAGAGGGCAGTGGAAACTGGCGACAGCCAGGGGGAGGGACCCAGACCCCCTTTCCGGCTCTCTCCTCGGGTAGAAGGTGAATGCGTGTCTGAATTGTCAGGTGGAAACCAGACCTGCGGCAGGGACATGGCAGGGACAGGTTTCTGGGCTCCAGGCTGGTGACACGAGGTCTTAGAGCCACAGCGGGGGCAGGAACAGGGTCCTGAATGCGCTTTGGCACACGGTCCCCGTGTTTACAGGGACAGACGGGCGCGGCTGCTGGGGGAAAGGAGGAAGGGAGGGCAGGGAACTCTGTCCTGGCTCAGGAAGCTTCCTTGACTCTAAAATTTGTCCAAAACAAAAAAGTTTATTTAAGAAAACCAAAGCTCTTTATTAAACGTAAAGGACTGAAGGATCAGGACACAACCTCATCCACATCAATTAAAAAGATACCGGCGACCTCCTCCTTTGGGCTAAACCCCGCACAGAATACAGGGACCGCGGGTCTTGAGAAGCTGGATGTCCGGCGACACAGGACAGTGAGCCTGGCGACTTCCTCAGCAGCCTCCAGAGTCGTGATGCAGGGGGACCCCCGAGGTCAGAAAAGCCCCGAGTTCGGGGACACCTGGGGACAGGGGAGTCCGGGGGCCTGAGGGGGCCTCCTTTGAATATTCAGGCAAGAACTGACCCCCTGGGGTGTGAAGAAATTACCCACCCACCCACCCACAAGAACACAGAAGAAATAATGCCCGTTTTCCCCAGACGGACTGAAGACCTCATCACTTCCCAGGTTTGGGGGTGAGTAGGCAGAAAGGTCTTAGCCTGCGGGGCTCAGTCGGTGAAGCGTCCGGCTTCGGCTCAGGTCATGATCTCGTGGTTGGCAAGTTCAAGTCCCGCATCAGGCTCTGTGCTCACAGCTCAGAAACTGGAGCCTGTCTTCAGATTTTGTGTCTCCTTCCCTCTGTGCCCCTTCCCTGCTCACCCTCTGTATCTCTCCTTCAAAAATAAAGAAACATTTTTAAAAATTAAAAAAAAGAGTATTTGCATGAATAAAAAACATCGGGCACCTACCTACATGAGGTTCAGTGTCTGGTCCCCAACCGCACATGGCCAGCCAGCAGGAGAAGGCTGCCTGCCTTCCCCCACCCCACCCTGCCCCAGGGAGGGCCTGCCCCACCCCCACCCCCATCCCTGCCCCAGGAGGGTGATTGGTCACCAGCGGCCTGGCCTGTGGGTTTCAGGTGGGCTGAGCTCGCGGGAGGAGCCAGGAACAGGTCAGGGCGTGGAAGGAGAGGGGGGCTCGCGGGGTCACGGGCGCCTCCTCTCTCTCCAAGGCCACGGCTCCTGTCAACACCCCTCCCTCTGAGCACCCCATGTCCGGGTTCTGTCACCGCCCCCTCCAGGCCTCGGGACAGCCACCAGATTCTTCACCGTCCTCTGTCTTCTGTGTCCCCTCAGGGTGGACGGCCTGCTTCCACAAGGACCCTGGCTGACACCTGGGTCCCTGGAACTAGGAGTAGCAATGGCGCACGGCCCCTTGCGGCACTTGCCATGTGCCGGGGACACGCTGCCCAAGTGTGTGGAGTAGGTGTTCCCATTGGCCCCATTTTACAAATGTGGAGACTGAGGCGCGGGGGAGCCGATGAGCAGGGCCAGAGTTCAAGCCAAGGACTCCAGAACCGGGAAGGGGGAGGGGGTCTTCTCTGAAAGGCGGGTGCGGGATCCCATCCAGTTTTGCACGAAAGGTCAGGAAGTCACCTTTGGGGCCCAGAGGCTCCAGGGAGGATCACTTCCCCCTGGGGGTCCCCGGATGGACACCTTGGCCCGTGGCCCTGACCAGGCTCTGCTTAGCTCACACACCCCGGAGACCTGAGTGCCCTTTGCCAGACGCGGCAGGACTGTCGCCGGCGGAAGCCTGACCTCGGTGGCCTGAGCGTTGCCCGAAAGTTACCCCAGAGTCCGAGTGACCTGCGTGCTGCTCTGCGCCTCCTCTCTGTTCACACAGAGGATTAAAAAGGAAAGTCGGTGATCCCAGAAGTAGCCGTGCAGGCTAAAAATACTCCCAATAAATAAACAAACCGGGGCAGCGACTCCAGGAGCGCAAAGCCCGTCGTTTATGGCCGTGGGTTCGGGCTGATTGTCCAAGGATGCCGTGCCCGAGATAAAGGCAGGCGGGGCCGGTGGCCAGGGCGCCGTGCCCGCGTTCAGTCGTGAACCTCCTCGGCCTCCACCGCGCGGGGCTGGGCGCCTTCCGTGTGCCTTCCTGGAAAGGACGCCGGGGCCGCGGGCCAGGCGGGGGCCGGGCTGGAGCTGGCGCTGGGCCGAGAGGGGCCGGCTGGCGCTCGGGCGGTGGCGGTTTATGGTCCGTCCCAGACGGCAGTTACGGAACCTTTATTACAAGATTGCTCTCAGTGCTTTATCGGCCTGAACTCTCGGGGATGGAGCCGATGCTGTTCGCCGGGGAGGGCCCGCTCAGCACCCCTGCCCTCAGCCGGGCTCAGGGCTGCAGGGGCGGAGCTGGAGGAGGGAGAGGGGGGCAGCCATTCTGCTCTTTGAAATCAGGATTTTACCTGAAAATAACCACATCGGTTATTTCAGCAGACTGGTCTTAGAAACTCGAGAAGACCCTCGAACTTTTCTGAGCCTCAGTTTATTTACAATAGGCGCAATCACAGAACCTGGTTTCTAGGACCATTGAGAAGATTCCAGAAGATTCCAGAAGATTCTGTAGAACCAAGAGCCCGGCACAGAGAAGGCGCTTGATGATTGACCTGTGTCTGTTACTGGTGTGACTAGCAGTTGGCTGACTTCTCAGTCTCAAGAGTCTGAGGGAGGGACCAGGACGGAGGCCTGTGGCCCAGGGCTCCCTGTGGATGCTGACACCATCCATTGTCTGCTGTATCTGTCAGGCTTGCCCTGCCGTTAGTCTGCATAACGAGTAGAACCATTCAGGACTCAGGGAGTGACACAGGGGCCAGGAGGGGCTGGGTGGCCCCCTGTGGAGCAGGACGCCAGCACAAGAGCCCCTGGGCGAGCCACTGGGCATGGCAGGTGTCTGTGGGGTTGGGGTGAGGCTGCGAGGACTCAGCTGGGGCTCTGAACACCGGTGCTGAGGCTGGCCGACCCGAGCGCACCCCGGATCCATGGGGAATGGTGTCTGGTGTGGGTCCGGGTCACATTGCGGAGGTAGAGGGGTTCTCTTTGGAGAGGACCCACAGCCAGCGGTCTGGGCGGAAGAACACTGGATTAGGGCAATTTCTGAAAAGCATGCTTGGTGGGGGTGGATGTTTGTCCAGCGCTCTGCTGGGGAGCAGGGAGCCGAGGCCGCCAGGGGACCAGGGAGACCTCTGTGGGCACGGACGCGTGTGTTCGCAACAGAGGTGCCTGCCCTGGGCGTGCTGGCTCATCCGCCCCCCCTCCCCCGCTGGCTGCGACATTGTCGGGCTCAGGCTCAAAGTTTCGGGAGAGTTCCAGGCCGAGCCGAGGGCAGATTCTGGGCGTGGCCTGTGTCCTCAGCACTTGGCAAAGTCACTGCCCCGGGGCTCCAGGGTGGGAAAGGGCTTGGAGGTCAGACTGTTTTACTCCCCAAAATGTTCCCCGTGACCCTGAGTAGGAGAGGGGGACCCGGAATTTCTACCGGGAACCTCCAGGGCCCAGTCCGCTGGGGGCAGGGCAGGAGGGCTGGTCTTGATTCTGAGCTGCCACTCACATGGGGATGAAGGCTGAAGGAGAACGAGTCCCCAGCAGCCCCCGAGCCGCCCAGGCCTGGGCCCTCCCAGGAGCTTCCCCTGCAAGAATGCAGCTCGGGGCGGCCTGGGCCTCTGCACCAAACACAGCACGCTCAGGACTTTTAAAAGTCTAGTTTGCACATGACCTCAGAGCCTTGGTTTGAAGGCTCTGCCGTGGCCCTGCATTTACCCCCCACCCCCCAGGCCCCTTTGGGGAGCCCCTGAAGGAGGCTTGGGTGCAGGGCTCCAAGGCCCACAGAACTGGCTCTGTAAGTCCTCTGACAAGGGGGAGCCGTCAGCCGAGCACCAGGGCTGGGGGCTGGGGGCTGGGGGTTAGAATCTGTGGCCTGGGGTCTGGGGGCTGTGGTCTGGGGGCTGGGGTCTATGGTCTGTGGTCTGGGGTCTGGGGTCTGGGGGCTGTGGTCTGGGGGCTGGGGGCTAGAATCCATGGTCTGTGGTCTGGGGGCTATGGTCTGGGATCTGGGATCTGGGGCCTGGGGGCTGGGGTCTGGGGTCTGGGGGGCTGGGGCAGCAGGAGACTGGCCCTCACCTCACAGGTGCCCCGGAAGAGAAGCATCTTGCCTTCGGTTGCCCCGCCGGCTTTCTGCAGACACGGCTCTAGACCAGCAGCCCCCCCAGGACTGTCTGACTGCCCAAAAGAACAAAGAACATTTCCCTGTTATCTCTCTTCGCGGATCCTGGAAGGACGCTTCCCCAGAGCAGAGCCTGACGCGCCCCTGTCACGGCACCTGCAGCGGGGAAGCCAGGGCGGGCTCGGAGGACGGGAACGGTTTTGCAAGCATCTCAACCTCTCCTCTCCCTGACGGCTGTTTCCGATGTCAGATTCCCGCCAAGCTTCCCGTCTCGTTCTAAAACCTCTTTCCAGGGGCACTCAGGGGAAATTAGCGTTTTGCCAGAAGAAAGGAAGCCCCTAGGACCCGAGCACGTGGCGCTCTCCTGGGGAGGGACCGCGTTCTTAGCGACAGGGAGGGATTAATTGGTGTGGAACCAATTATGGAAATGCGTGAAGCGGGGCCGCCTCCGGGGCGCGTGGTCACAGCGCATCCCACGCCCGGTCTAGGTGGGCCTGCCAAACCCAGCCTCCCGCTGTTGTCCTCTCCGAGACCCCTCCCCAGACTCTGGGAGCCCTGGGCGGGGGCGGGGCGGGGGGTTCTGAACACGGGGCTAAGCCAGCACGGCCTCTGCTCACGACCCCCCATTGTACATGGGGACACCGAGGCACAGGGAGTGCTGCTGCCTGCTGAGCACCAGAACCAGGATTCCGCCCAGGGGATCCGCCTCAGAGCCAAGTCCTGGCCCCTATCTGCCGGGCAGGTGGGGTGTGCGTGGGCAGGTGGGGTGTGAACAAGCAGGGCAGTTCATGTGCACGGGCAGGTGGTGTGCGCGGGCAGGTGGGGTGAGCACGGGCAGGTGGGGTGTGCACGGGCAGGTGGGGTGTGCACGGGCAGGTGGTGTGCACAGGCAGGTGGTGTGCACAGGCAGGTGGTGTGCACGGGCACGTGGTGGAACTGGCGGGCGTGGAGAAACACCAGGTCTCCTTTTCACCGTTGAGGCTTCTCAGTTTGTCCCCTGAGTGGTTGGGATCTCTCGTCCCCACAGGCTGGCGGTTGGGGACAGGTGAGCAGAGTCCTGACTCGGAGCCCAGGCTCTCATGAGGGACAGGGGGATGAGGGGTGCCCAATAGTATTGTAGGGTGCTGCCCAAATGCTCTGAGCTGGAAGTCCTGGGTGGGGTCTGAGACCCTGCCTTTCCCCCAACCCCCCGGGTGATACTAAAGCTGGTTGAGGAGCAAGGGAGCCCCGACAGCTAATTCCCAGCTCATGCCTAACTGGCAGGTGAGGACCCCCAGCGAGCTGTGGGGGCTCAGGCCTCACGTAGGGGGAGGCGTCTATTTGTGGGAAGCCCCAGGACAGGAGGGTGGCTCTAGACATCTAGAGCCTCAGGATAATGGTCCCATTTCACAGATGAGGCAAGAGGCCCGGGGAAAGGAGGAGGTTTCCTAAAATCCCCAGAAGAGCTGGACTCACTGGGTGCCCGGGTGACCTCAGGCCCGGCGGGAGCCAACAAAGGGGGGCAGGGGGCAGAGGAAACGCTGGTCCAGACCAGAGCAGCCCACCTCCCACAGGTAAAAGGATGCTGAGCGCCGGTCACAGGTGCACGTGCCCGGTGGAGGGGGGTGGGGGTGGGTACAGCTGGGTCCGCTCTAAGGAACAAACTTTCCCAAAGCAAAGGGGCCTCTCGCCTCCCCCTGGTCCGCTGCTGTTTTGTGGAGGCTTCGGTTTGGGTTTTGTCGGTTTGCATCCTGAGAGCAGGGACCCCGGGGATCTTCTCTCCCTGAGGCTGCTCCCGGACTCCTGGGGCTGACGGTGAGTGTGCGGTCCTGGGGCGGAGGGCCGCCCTCCCGCTGGGCGTGGGAGCATCTGTATGTGTGCGTGTGCACGCGTCTGCATCTCCAAGCCCTGTCTCCACAGGCGTGTCTCTGTCCATGTGGTGTACACTCGTGTCTGTGCTCACGTGCGTGTGTGTTCATGTGTGCATGCATCTGTGTGCTTGGCGCACACTCGCGTGTGCACATGTGCCCTCGAATGTGTGTGCACGCACGTGCCTGTGCATCGTGCATACTCCTGTCTTGCAGGCACACCTGTGCATGTCTACCTGTGTACCTGGGTGTGCAGATGTACACGTGTGTGTATTTCTGTGCATGGCGTCCGCCCGCACATGCTTGTGCACATGTGTGCTGGCGCACATCTTTGCACATATGTGTTGGAAGCAGTGAGGCCCGTCTCCTTTCCTCAGCAGCCCCGTCCCTCCTCCTCTGGCTGGTGCTGTTTATTCTTCGGGACTCGGATCCGGGGAGGGAGCGGGGGTGGGCTGGGTGGGGGCCTCCTGTCACAGCCCTGTGCCGCCCTGGTCACAGCGCGAGCATCAGGGGCTCTGGTCTGGGTGACGTTCAACGCGCTCCCAGGTCGGCGCAGGACCCGGCATCTAGTGACCAAGAAGGGGCCGAGTCCTGAGCGTGGCTTCCTATAGGCTGGCCCAGCTCTGGGCCATCTCTGGGGGTGACTTAGGTCTTTCCGCAGCCCTCGAGGCAGGCCCTGTGATGGGGAAACTGAGGCTCAGAGAGGCCAGCTAAGAAGTGGAGGGCTGGCATGCACCGCAGAACCTGAGTCGGGTACAGGGCGAGGTGCCTAGAAGATTCCACTGGTTGGAGTGTATGGTTTGTGTCAGGAGGTGCTGCGTCGGCATCTTGTTGCTCCAGGGAGCACGGGTGCCCCCCCAGAGCAGGAGGCCGGGCCGGCCGGTTCAAGGGCCCCCTCTTGAGGAGCCTCCCCGGCCCCCACGGAGTGAGTCTGGCTTCCCCCATGTTCCTGAGGCCCGGGGTCCCACCTGGGGTCCGGGGCGCCATGAGCAGCTCCCAAGGCTGTGAGCGGGGGTCCGGCGGGAGCTGAGCCTCTGGGAAGCTGCAGACGCCCGTCGAGGGCTCTGGAGGCCAGGAGGACGCAGGCACCCCCAGAAATCACCCCGGACCGCGCGGGGCTCACTGACCTCGAAGTCAGTGTTGGAGCTCAGCTCAGAGGCCCACCAAGGGCCAGATGGCAACGCACACCTGGGGGCGGGGGGGTAGGCCCGGAAGGATGCCCAAGCTGGTCGGGCAGCCGGGCCATCCCAGGTGGACAGGAGAAGCTCGGGCTGCTGGCACCGCAGTCTCGTCAGCTCCCCGGTCTCCTGCCCCAGCCCCCTCATGCAAGCCCTGCTTCCAGGGGCGGCAAGGAACCCCCAGCTGCCTGGAGCCACCCCGGAGCCACCCCCGAAGCCACCCTGCAAGCCACCCCGGGAGCCGCTGAGGGGCCAGATGCCTTCCTTGCCGCCCGTCCCCAGTCCGCGCAGACAGCTGTGTGAGCCCTCCGACATGCGGGGAGACCAGCTCTGCCAAGCATTGGCTTCCTGTTTCTGTCCTCACCGCGTTAGTCAGCGGGGGGCTTCGTGGACACCAGTGATCCAGTCACTGGTCCCTTCTGTCAAGGAGACCCGTCTGCAACCAGCTTCTATGTGCGGATCTCGTGCCGGCTGTCTCCCCTTCCCTCTTTCCTGAACAGCATTCACGTCCGGTCGGGCCCCATCTCGACATTAGCCCCTCGAAGACGTCCCAGGGCACCTAGACCGGACTCCGGCAGCCGAGGGTCCCCGGGGGGCGGTTGTGTCTGGGCCCCCTCCCTGCCGGTGCTGCCCCGGGTCTCCATCGGAGACCAAGAGCTGCACTTGCCTGGACCCCACTCAGCGCCGCGCGAGCCCAGGGCCCTGACACGCCGAGCCAGCGTCCCTGCGTGACAGCCACGAAATCGAATCAGGATGGACAGACAGGCCTGCCAGCAGGCTCAAGGTGAAACCAAGGGCATAGGTTCATCCTGAGCTTTGTGGGGGAAAAAATAAAGGAGAAAAAAATATCCCCCAGGAACTCATACATGGAGAGCCTTCCGGAATCTCTCCCCAGACCCACTCGGGAGGCGATGCGCAGTCCGCTCCACACCCTTGCCCCTGGCCTCGCCCGCCTGCCCAGGCCCCCCACGCTCACCTGTACTTCCCATGCTGCCCCCGTTCACGGTCCTCCTGAGGGCCATCTTCCCACAGAGCCGGCCCTGCCCTGAGATGCTCTCCCGCCCCAGGACTCAGACACACTCATGCCCACAGACGTGCGCATCCTGGGTGTTTGCTCTGTTGGGAACAGAGGTGGCCCTCCAAACATCTACCTTGTGCTTAGTGGACAGTTGGTGCTTAATAAATGTTTGTTGATTGAACGGAGTCTGAGTTTGAAAAAAAAAAAAAAAACGTGTGAAAGCCCAGAACATTCCGTGCCCACAGGTCTGGGAAAGAGGACCGCTGTGCGGGCACGGGACACTGCCGGAGGGCAGAGCTTGCCTAGGTCCCGGGGACCGCGCATGCGCTCAGGCGGGGCGAGTGGTCCTCTGCAGGGAGCTCTGTGAAGTCCCCGGGGGTGCCTGCTCGGGGCCCTCGGAACCTTCCAGCTGGTATAAATTCATGGTTTGGGTGCACCAGGTGACGTGAGGGCTGTCTCTGGATGTAGGAGAGACGGGCTAAGCAGGGATGCATTCTGACCCCAGACGCCGAGGCATTAATTACTCAAATGAATAAGTTTGAAATCAAAGGCCTGGCTTTAAACTCAGATTGGCCCCTTGCTCCGCTTCCTGTAAAATCAAAACCATTTGCTTGGATAATGGACGTCCGGGAGGGGAATGCGGAGAAGACCGACCTCTTGGCCAGCGTCAGCCCCGCGGCGGGGTCAGGGGTGACTGGGGGGCCCTCCAGCCCCGCCCCCGCCCCACGGGCCTGGATGAACACTCTGCTGCATGTCTCACCCCGTGTCCTGCATCCGGCCAAGCCTGGGGGAGTAGGGGTGAGTGCCTGGAATTCAGGAGAAGGGCCCCAGCGGGTGCCCAGGTCCTGCATGGCTGTCGAGGAGGATTTGGGGCGGAAGCGAGGGAGGCTGGTCTAAGGTACGAAGGGAAGGTCTCCTGAGGCCACACACGGCCCTCGGGCCCCACTGGGCCTTGGGCTGGGGGCACCTGGAGGGGCTCCCGGGCAATCATTTTGGGACCTCACGGGGTGCAGGGCTCCTTGATTCACACACGCTCTATGACGACATCTTTGGCAAGATCTGCAGGAGGCTGATCTGACCGTGCTTCTGCCTACGGCACAAAGGCACAAACTCCTCTTTGAACCTCAAAGCCCTGCAGGAACTGGCCCCCAGACACTCTGCTCCCCGGAGAGCATGCTGCCAGGTCTTTGCTTTCCCTGCTCCCTGACCACCTACAGAAGCCCTGGCGTCCAGCAGAGACACCCCTGAGTCCCTCTCTGCTCCCAGTCTCCCCCGGACCAGATCAGTGATCGGGGAATCCTTCCAAGCCTCCGGAAGGGGAAGCGTAAGCTGAGCGTGTCCGCCGCCCAGCACTGCTCTGACCATTAACCTGCGTTGGCTCTGGCTGTCCTCACGACGGCAACGTCCCCGGCATACACGCGGCGAGTAATCTGTGTGTGTAGCCCGCTGTAGACCACAAGAGCACTGTCGCCAGCTCATGGATGAGGCGCTGAGTCACAGAGGCGGGGGGCCCCTGCCCGGGGGACTGCAGCAGGTGCTGGTCAAGCAGGACTCCCACCGTCCGCAGCCCCCACCTGCCACCCTGCTGTCCCCGAGCGTGGGGCCAGGGTCCCGTTCTGCAGCCTTTGTGCCTGAAACCCAGAAGAGGACATGTGCTCCTCCCCTCCCCGTGGCCACGCGGGACTTCGCCACGCCCGCTGCTGCCTGCGTTTGCGTCGGGTCTGAGTGGGCACTCGGGACCACCAGAGGAGCCTGGGAACCCTGTGTTTCCTTTCTTCGGACTCCCCCGGCCAGAGACCGGCGGCTTTTCCTCACTGCGTGTGTGCCATCTCTGCCTCTGTATCCCTCGGGTGCCCAGGTGGCTCCAGGGGACACGGGTTGTCTGAGCTGGCCCTGTGGTGGCTGGGACAGCCCTGGCAATCACAGCAAATGGGGACATCTTGACTCTGGGGCCACCAAGGAGTCTTCCGACAGCACAGCCCCTGCTGGGCTGGGTCTGCCGGCATCCGACCTGAGACAGTGGGCGGGCCCTGCGCGGGCTCTGCCCTCACCCACCCTCTCCTTCCCCGTGCCCTCCTTGCTCCCCCGCCCCGGCTGCACCTGAATCTGCTCCGGGTTTACGGTCCCCCTGGCCCAGGGCCGTGCCGTCCCGGGCTGGGCGCTCTGTCCCGCCTGCCAAAGTCCCCACACGGCCGGGGACAGCACCTGCTGGGGACAGGAGCTCAGCCGGGCCCCGGGGACAGTGAGAGACGTGGCGGCCGGGCAGGGGATGGCAGGCTCTGCTCGGAAAGATCACCTGCTTCAGTGGAGGGAGGAGTGTCCGGGAGCAACGGGCCGGCGACTGTCCAAGTAGGGCCCTGCCGTCCCCTGGTGTCTCTTGAGAACCCTGAAAAAGGCCTCCAAGTTCATTTGTTTATTTTGAGAGAGACAGGGAGAGGGGCAGAAAGAGAGGGAGAGAGAGAGTCCCAAGCAGGCTCCACTGATGTGGGGCTGATGCGGGGCTCGAACTCACAAACTGCGGGATCATGACCTGAACCGAAATCAAGAGTTGGACGCCCAACTAGCTGAGCCACCCAGGCGTCCGATTTGTTATCTTTTAATGAGCATTTGAGGTTTTAGTGCCTTCGAGAATCCCTGGGCCTTCTCTGGTGAAGTCTCTGCCTCGGGGAGGCCGGCCCAAGCTCTGCGCCCTGCCCGGGGCCAGGTCTGGGGGGCTGGCCGGGGAGGCAGCCACCCCGGGGAGGGGGAGGGGTCTCAGCAGGACGCCATGCCTGGGGCACCCGGGCCATTCCAATGCCTCCCTCAAAAAGAGCCATTTGGCTCATCAAGCCATTTTGTCCCTGTGGGGCCCAATTTGCACCTGGTTGCAGGTCCGTGAACAGGCAGGGGAGGAGCTGGAAGAGTTTATGACGGGGCAGGGTGGGCCGCCCAGCCCACAGCCCACAGCCTCTGACAGCTCAGAGTTGGCACCTTTTGGAGCCCCTGCTGTCAGGCTCTGCCGCTCTCTGCAGGCCCTGCCCCCACCCCACACAGCGGGCAGGAGGCTGTGCCTGGCTGTGCACTGAGGCCCCCTTCCTGGGTCAGCCAGTGCCACTTGCCCCCTGCCCCTTCCAGTCTCTACAGGACAGCCAGCATGGGCTTTCTGGGCTTATAGCCTTCCAGAACCTTCTACTAGGCTCAGAACCCCGGCTGCCCCTGCCCTGGCCCACAGGGCCTGCGCTGTCGCCTTCAGTGGCATGCCCAGGACACCCCCCAGCTCAATTATCACCTCCCCAGGTAGGTCTTCCTGGATCTTCTCGCCTGCCGCCACCCCCTCCCCCGTCTCTCACAGTCTAGATTTCAGGATCTGATCAACATCTGCCCGCCCTGGGAGGGGCCCTGCAGCAGTTTGCTCCCCTGTGTCCCCAGCACCACAGCGAGCCTCAGGGCACAGCGCCCTCCAGAACGTGTGCTGGGTGGGGGAGGGCACGGGGACGGGGTGTTTGCAGGTGTCATGGGTGAGCACTTGGGGGGCCGTGGGTCCCCAGTGGAGACCCTTGGGAGTGACAGACACAAGCTCGGGGCTGGGGCAGCAGAGGCGCTGGGAGAGACATCAGCTGGCTCAGGAACCCTGTGCCCTATGGTCCTGCCTGGGCAGAGCTCTGGGCTCCACCGTCAGGCCCCCCCCCCGCCCTTTGTACCGTCAGGTTCTTCCCCCCCCCCTCTCAGCCCCCCCCCCCCCGCACCGTCAGGGCTGGGAGCCGGGCATGGGCCAGCGTGATGAGACACAGGGCCAGGGTGCGGGGCATGACTGAGGCGCCTCCCAGGCTGACCCAGGTGGGAAGGGAGGGGAGGGCCCAGCGCAGGGGTGTCCTGCGGCCTCCGTCACAAAACGGCCACAAAGCCGGTGGCAAATAGCCACCGGAGCGGCTCTCTCGCAGCTCTGGAGGCTGAGGTCCTGTTGCTCTAGGCCCGCTCTGCTCCTCCTGCGGCCCCGAGGGACCACTGTCCCCGCGGGTTCCCTGCTCCTGGAGGCCACCTGCGTCCCTGGCTCCGGGTCTCATCCCCCCGGTCCCCGCCCCAGCGTCGCGTCTCTGACCCTCCTGCGCCCTCTCGTAGGACCCTGTGCTGATGCCGCGCCCGGGGACCATCCAGCCTCATGTCATCTGCTGTCACTGAAGGTAAGGTGTCCACTGGCTCCCATGACTCAGGACCCTCTCTGGGCGCTGAGGGGGCAGCCCGGCTGACCTCAGGAAGGTCCTGCCCTCGCGGAGGGTCCTGGCCCCGGGCTGGGCCTGGTCCGCCTGTGACCGGCGGATATTTAGAGCGGTCGCTCTGGGACGGATTGTCACCACCCCCGCTGCACAGTAAGAAAACTACCACCAACCAAGTCAGCAGGTGTGTGCCTGACACGGGGTTACCTGGTCCCCAAACCTGCACACCACCCTGCCCCACCCCGTGGCCGTCCGTGGTTGGCTTTGACCTTAACTTGTCAAAACCTTTCCCGGCATGTCAGCTGAGTACACACATCCCCGCATGCAGCTCGGGGCTTTTCTGAAACAGCCCCCCCTACGGCTGGTCCCGAGACCCCAGCCGCACCCGGACGGACGCTCCGTTTGGAGAGTCGCTGGGCTCACCAGCTCGGCGTTGGTCAGA
>NC_043710.1:3200395-3213615 GCF_006229205.1 Suricata suricatta
AGGTGGGGCCAGGGCAGGTGGGGACCCAGGCAGGTGGGGACCTGGGCAGGTGGGGACTCGGGCAGGTGGAGACCCGGTCAGGTGGGGACTCAGTCAGGTGGGGGCCAGGGCAGGTGGGGACCAACGCAGGTGGGGACCTGAGCAGGTGGGGACCATGGCAGGTAGGGCCAGGGCAGGTGCAGACCCGGGCATGTGGGGATCCGGGCAGGTGGGGTCAGGGCAGGTGGGGACCTGGGCAGGTGAGGACCCAGGCAGGTGGGGACCCGGGCAGGTGCGGACCCGGGCAGGTGGAGGTCAGGGCAGGTGGGGACCCGAGGCGTGTATTCTGAGACCAAAGCAGTTTCTTTAGAGGCAGCCGGGCCTTGGAGCCTCTGACTGAGCATTCCTGAGCCCAGAGCTTTGAGCCTCGTGCGCACAGGGACGAGGTGGGCTGGGGCATTAATCAGGCCCAAATCGCTGAGATGCTCCAGGAAGTGCCCAAGAGGGGTCGTGAGGCCGGCCCATGAATTCCAGTTTGAGCCAGTTTAATAAATAGCTAAATAAAGAAACTGAGAGAGGCTTCACAATTAGTCCGCATTCCTGGCTAAGTGGTAGGGAGTTCCCCATCTTCCTAAAATAAGTTTCTTCTGTGCTTCGGCAGAGGAGCTGTGGGGGCAAAATGACCGAGTCCGGCTGGGTGAGGCCTTGGTGGGCGCAGAGCACACGCTCCGTGGCACCCGGCCCGGCGTCGGGAAGAACCAGGATTCCTGCAGCCACCGGCCCGTCACCCGGGGGTCAGGGGGCCCCGTGCGGCACAGACCTCCCTGGCAAACCACGCCGGACCCAGGAGACCCCCTTGGCACTCGCCAGCAGTCCGGTGACCCCAGGAGTGGCGTTTAGCCTCTGAGCCTCCGCTGTCTGCTCTGTGAAATGGGCACCTCCCACAGGGTTTGACCAAGGGAGCGTGAGGGGGAGGCACACGGCGGCCTGAGCCAGCTCCGATCCCGACACCTGCGGTGGCTCCGCGTCTCAGAACTGTCTGGTGACAGTGGTGATGGGGAGGCGGGGAAGGGGGCGGCTTGTCTGACCCTTGGGTGCTCCCCAGGTAGTACTGAGGACCCGCCTCCTCCTAGGACGTGGGGACTGCTCTGTGTCCTTAGCCCACTGAGTCTTTACAAAAACCGGGGACTCCCGAGTGAGCAGGTGCCGGCTCTACAGGATGTGGACACGGGGGAGAAATCAGTCAGGGGCCGGCTGCCCAGGACCCTGTCACCTCTGCAGCCCCCACCCCCTCCCCAGGACGGAGCCTCGCAGGAGCCCCACCCACCGGGACCCTTACCCGTCTGGGCTCACGCCTCGTGGCTCGCTGCCACCTCCCATGTGGGGCCAACTCCTTGGGGCTGTTTTAGGAACTCACTGGTGTTAGGAGCACAAATGTGCCCCCCAAACTCCCATGCTCACATCCTGAGTCCCAATTTCTCAGAACGAGAGAAGACGGGGTCCTTAAAGAGGAAGTTAACTAACACGAGGTCACGAAGTGTGCCCCAATCGCATGTGACTGGGGTCCCTATAAGATGACATCAGGGGCACCTGGTGGCTCAGTCGATTAAGCCTCTGCCTTCAGCTCAGGTCACGATCTCACCATCTGTGGGTTCGAGCCTCATGTCGGGCTCTGTGCTGACAGCTCAGAGCCTGGAGCTGCTTCCGATTCTGTGTCTCCCTCTCTCTCTGCCCTTCCCCTGCTCACACTCGGTGTCTCTCAAAAATAAATAAATAAACATAAAAAGAAGAGGCATCAGGACACAGACAGGCACAGAGGGATGGCCCTGTGAGGACACAGGGAAGGACGGCCATCCACACACATGGAGAGAGGCTTCAGGGGGACACGGCCTGATCCTGGCTCCAGGCCCCGGGATGGACCGGGACAGACACCGCGTCCTGCTGTCTGAGCCTCTGTCGATGGTGTTGGTTATGGCAGCTTCGGCAAACGAATAGCCAGGGACGCGTCAACCTTGTCTCCTGCTCTCTCGGGGGCGGGGGGGGGTTCCTTGCTCTCTGTCTGTGCCCCGCCCCAGCCACAGCACATGAGCGGCCAAGAGAAAGGGCCCCTATTGTGAAATTCTTGAAATATGCTGACCACAAGCTCTCCTCATGAACCCTGTGATCCAGGGGCCACCTTTTAAATCAGACCTGAACACAGAGAGGGTGAGTGACTGGCCCTCCTCACCCAGCATCAGAGTGACTGCTGGGGGCTGGGGAGCAGAGTGGGGTGAGACGGAGGGTGGAGGGCTGGCATCTCGGGGCTGGGCGGGACCTGCTTCCTCTACATCGTCCCGCTGTTAGGACCCGTCTGCTGAGTCTCCAGGAGCCTTGATGCTGGCGTGTGCAGCAACACGGAGGTTCAGCCGACACTGGGCCAAATTGGGACTGGAAGGTTCTAGAAGCTCGCTTCAGCCACTGTGGAATTACCAGGTACCCTGGCAATGCATGCAGCAGGTGTTCGGTGGTAGGGGCTCTGCCATCACGGCCGCCGTGGGGCGCCCCCCGACTTGGCCGTCAGGCTCAGACTGAGTCCGGCCCTCGGATTCTCTGCACCGTCTTTTCCCGGTTGTCTGGTTTGGTGCTGATGTTTTTAGTCGGTAGAGCCCCAGCCCCTCCCCCACCCCCTCCCCCTGTGATGATCCTGTTATGAGTGTGACACGTTTGTGATAACGGATGCACAGGGGCCTCTGGTTAGTATTAGCTGGTGCCCACGGTTTATGGAGCCTCCTCCTGTGGGCGAGCGACCGCAGGACCACATGGCCTGTATCACCCGGAAGCTTCGTCCCCCGAAAATGCCCTCGCTTTGCACCATTTTATTTTATTTTATTTTTTAATTTTTTAATGCTTTTTATTTATTTTTGAGAGACAGAGAGAGACAGAGAGAGCAGGGGAGGGTCAGAGAGAGAGGGAGACACAGAATCAGAAGCAGGCTCCAGGCTCTGAGCTAGCCGTCAGCACAGAGCCCAACGCGGAGCTTGAACCCACGAACCATGAGATCATGACCTGAGCCGAAGCCGGACGCTCAACCCACTGAGCCACCCAGGCGCCCCTGCACCATTTTAAAGTGAGCAAAAAGTCAGGTTCTGGTGACACGTGAGCCACGTGGGTGCACGTCACCGCGGGTTCTCAAGGATCCCGACGGCAGAGAAGAGGGTCCAGGTGGCGAGAGGGGTTCAGACGGACGGAGCGCGCCGTCTGCTGCTCTCTGCGTGGACGTTAGCCTCTCTGTCGTCACATAAAGTGGACTGTGTGCAGTCGGCAAGGCCGGCTCTACTTTTGTCCCCGGTATGACCATTTCTGCCTTTTCTGTGGGAGCACCTAGCCTGTGTGCATTCAGTGTGGTCATTGATAAGGGGGTGCTGCCTCCAGTCTTTTCCTTAAATTAATCTGCCTGTATTTCACTTCACTTCCTTTCATGTCATTTCAGAGAGTCTGTCAGTGGGGGAGGGGAGCAGAGAGAGGGAGAGAATCCTAAGCAGGCTCCACATTCAGCACAGCCCCCATGCAGGGTTCAATCCCACAGCCCTGGGCTCATGACCTGAGCCGAAATCAGGAGTCAGGCACTCAACCGGCGGAGCCGCCCAGACACCCCTAGTGTTGCTGACTCTAGTCCTGATGCTTGTTTTCTTTGCCTTCTGGCCTCTGTCTCCCCTGTCGTCTTTCTGTGCCTCCTTGTGGATTAATTGTGTATTTATGATTCCTTTTTATCTCCTCCATTTGCTCATTAGCTTTACCTTTTTGTTTTCTTTGCTCAGTTAGTGCTTGCCTTGGAGTTCCGCATCACAGTCTGCCAGCACGCAGGCCGGGCACGCGGCCTGCGGGCCTCACACAGCGGCCCCTCCCACGTGGGTGAGGCAGTTACAGCTTTACCGGGCATCGCTCTGACTGCAGAGCATCAGGTGTTGTAGAGGGTAGACAGTAATACTACCTAACATCTTCCGAGCACTCACTTGTGCCAAGCTCTCTGCTGCCTGCTTCATGCTGAGAGAGCCACTCACCAAAACGACTCTAGGAGGAGGGTTCTGTGCTGTTTATTGTTGTAGAGACTGTCCCCGTCTCCGGCCCCGGCTGGGCGGCATGAAGGTAGCGCACTGCTGCTCCCGCACCCGGTACAGACCGGCCGCGGCTGGGCAGACGCTGCTGGCGGGGACCCCCCCATGGCCTTAGTGTCTGACCTGTCTCCAGAGCTGTGCCTGCCCGCGCCCCCGCAAAATCGAGCTAAATAAGCCCCTTGTTGAAAAGTTATTAAGAAGCATCCAGAATAGAGCACGTGGGGGGGGTTCAGTCAGTTAAGCCTCCAACTTTGGCTCAGATCATAATCTCACGGTTCGTGAGTTTGAGCCCCAAGTCAGGCTCTGCACTGACAGTTCAGAGCTTGACTGGGATTCTTTCTCCCTTCTCTCTCTAACCTTCCCTCACTCATGCTTTCTCAAAATAAATAAACAAAAAATTTTTGATGTTTATTTATTTTTGAGGGCATGAAAGACAGTTTCAGAGCATGAGCAGGGGAGGGGCAGAGAGAGCGGGGGAGACACAGAACCTGAAGCAAGTTCCAGGCTCGGAGCTGTCAGCACAGAGCTCGACGTGGGGCTCAAACCCACGAACCGTGAGATCATGCCCTGAGCCGCAGTCAGCTGACTGAGCCCCCCCGGGGCGCCCACGAACGGGAGACTTTGAAGCCAACCGCGGAGCACCCGGCGGCGAGGCCACCCCGGATCAGTGGGGAACAGAGCACCTTTCCTCCGCTTGGCCCTCAGTCTCTGAACACGACAGGGGCTGAGGGTCGACCCGCGTCAGGAAAGCCAGGCCGGGGGCAGGGGCAGCCTCCAGGCCCGCGGGCTCACACGGCGCCGGGACCCGCCGCCGCCCCGCCAGTCACTCCACCTGTAAACCAGGGTCAGGGCGCCTTCAGTGTCGCCACACACAGTCGCCGCCGGCAAAATCAGGCTGGCGTCGTTCAGAGAAGAGAAAGTTGCCGACCTGCGTGCAGGTGCGTGTGTGTGTTCGTGTGTGTGTGTGTGTGTGTGTTGCACAGAGACAGGCCCAGGCCGGCAGTGCTGGGCGGTGGGTGGCGCCCAGGGGCAGGACTGGGAGCGTGGCAGGGAGGCAGGTGGCCGAGTCCCGGGCAGCGCTCTGTCCCGTGCTGACCTGCTTGCGGGTGAGCGGCGTCTGTGACCACGTACCCGTGCCTCCCGCGTGTCCAGCTTGCGGCCCCCGCGGAGGCGCCGGGCCCCCCTCCCCACCCCACATGCCTCAGGTTCTCTCTGCTTTGTCCGCGGTGGCTGCCTCACTGGAGAAACGGGCCCTCCTGCCAACCAGGCACTTCTGAGTGGTCGCTTGCTCAGCGTCTGGGTGGCTCAGGGGGTGGACGCTGCGCCTCTTGACTTCGGCTCAGGCCGTGATCTCGCGGTTCGTGAGTTCAAGCCCTGTGTCGGGCTCTGCTGACAGCGTGAAGCCTGCCTCAGATTCTCTCTCTCTGCCCCTCCCCTGTTTGCATGCTCTCTCGCTCTCAAAATAAATACATGCACTTAAAGAAATGGTGACTTGCAAGCTGGCAGTCTTTTTAAAGAGAAGCGTGAATCTCGGGGAAGGGACGTGGCTGGTCCAGGGGCTCCGATAGGCTCACGTCTGCCGAGAGCCCGCTGTGCCGGAGACTGTCCCAGGGATGCAGCCTTTGCAGTGACTGGCTGTCCGCCTCGTGTTCCCGGCACAGGGCGGCCTGGGGCCCCCATGCTGCCCCCCAGAGCCAGCTGCGCCTTCCCGGTCAGAGAGGTGTCTTTGGGCACGTAGCCGCACCAGCCGCTGCTGGGCCTCGGAGACCTGCCTGCTGGCCCTCCTCCTCCCGCGGGCCACCCCTCCTCCCACAGAGCAGGTGCTCAGCGCCCACACACGCTGGCACTTCCCGGCGGAAGCTGAGAGCTAGGCTCACAGCACACCAGGGCGGTCATTTTGAAACTTGGTCCTGGAATCCCCCTCCCCTGCCCCCAGCATCCTCCAGCCCCATAGTAACGTCTCCTCACCCTCAGACCCAAACCCCCGGGCACATTGGGCCCCCAAGGCCCTCCACAGCCTGCCCTGCCCCCTCGGTACTCAGCTCCCAGCTCTCAGCTCTCTCCCTCCTGTCTGGGCTCTTGCAAGGGGCCACACTCTGCTGCCACAGGACCTTTGCACATGCGGGCTTCTTGGTTAGGAGTGGCCCTGCGCATCCCCCTCACCTGGCCAACACCCCTTTTCTCCACTCAGGTAAGGTCACTGTACGTTTTGTGTCCTCGACTCCCGGGCTTGTGTCTCATTCAATTCTTCAGTCACGTCTCCTCCCCCAGTGGATGAGTTACAGCCTGAGACAGGTGTGGCCTGTGGCTGGGTCCCAAGCAGTGGGAGGAAGTCAGTGCTATCCAAATGGAAATCAGTGCCAGGCCTCAGGGGGTGAACAGCCCGGAGTGGCAGACTGTCACTAGTCTGGCCGCCAGGAGCCATGTGAGCCCCTCACAAGCGGTAGGGACACAGCCCTGGCACTGTCTGTATGTTGGCAAGTCAGCAGTCATTGCGTGACAAGGTCTCTCCCCTGACAGCCCACGAGCAGCCACAGGTCACGGGCATAACCTGGGGCCAGGCACTGGCCTCCCTGGGCCTCCGTTTCCCCATCTGTAAATTGGGAGTGATGGCCCCAGTCCCTATGGGTGGGGTGAGTTGAGCACGGGGGTGGAGGGCTCTGTTGGCCGGGTGCTTAGCACTGGGAGCAGCACAGTGCGTGCCCCGTTTCCATAACGGAGCCGGACCCACCGGGAGCCTGTTCCGCCAGCGCCGGCCCCCACGGGACGGCAGTCGGCCCGCCCCGCCCGTCAGGGCCAGCAAGGAGCCCAGAGGGGCCGGGGCCTGACTCTGGGCTTCGGGGTCGCTTCAGCGCTGGGATGGCCCCTTTGAAGGTGCCGAGACTGACAGTCCCTTTGCACCGGTGTGGGGCTCAGCCTGGGAGCTGGCACCGTGTCACCGGGGCGTGACCACGGGAGAGGATGTCCCCTCTGTGGCCTGGGGCTTTGTGCAGCCCGGGCCGGAGACAATGGGGGGCTGCGGCCGGGCCGGGGGCTGGCATAGCGGGCTGGCAGTGGAGCAGAACAAATCCGCAGGGACCTTCCTGCGCCCCCGCCCGCGCCAGTAACCTAATCCGGGGGGGGGGGGGGCAGGGCCGCAGCTGGGGTGGGGGCCGCTCGGCCTTCGGGCAGCAGTGTGTGTTCACGGTAATTTGAGGGCGTGCACCGGGGGTTCCCGATCATTTGATGTGGCAATTAGCAAGGGACTTTTGTCGTCCGGAAAGACACAGCCGCCCACTTCAATCACCCTATTTATGCCCTGGCAGAAACCAAACAGCCCCAGCGGCAGATAACGGGCAGACTTCAAACGGCTGCAGGTCGGCCGTCCCCTGAACCGCCAGGCCGCCTGGGCCCCCACCTCTCATGCAGCCGGAGCGTTACTTTTCCCATGAGAAGTTCCGGCCTTAATGGCATCAGGTGACAAAGGAGGCGCTCGCCCACTCGAGCCTTTTTATGTGGGTACCTGGCTCTTGAGGTGGGTGGGGGAGGGGAGGTCACGTCTCCCTGATGCAGGGGCGCGTGCCCCCCAAGTGCGGCAGGTGGGGGTCCCTTGGAGGCCCAAGACGTGGCTTTTGCTTTGGGGCACCCCCGTCATGAACCTCGCCCTTTGAGGAGCGAGCTCCACTTCGAATCAGAATCAAACGCCGCAGCAGCCCCGGTGCCCAGCCTGCCACGCCGACGCCCCCACACTGGGCTGCAGAAGGTTCCGGACTCGTCCGAGGTCACATGGGAGGCGACTTGAGCGGCTGGAGGGGCCGGGCCCGGGCAGAGGAGGCCACCGGGAGCCTGAGCGGAGAGCGAAGAGCCTCAGCATCGGGAAGACCAACCTCCGAGCGAGCCCCAGCCTCGCTGGAGCAGAGGGTGCTGGGAGCATTCAGGGGCAGCTCTGTGAGGGCGCCCCCGGGGGCCTGGTCCCCCCGCCTGTGAGCTGGAGCTCAAGAGGAAGAAGAGACCAGCAGCCCGGCCACCCGCGGGGGCTCACCGCACCGCCGCCCTTCCCGCGCCTCCCTGCCCGCCTGGCCAGGGCCACGCCTGACCGTCTGACGTCACCCCGGGCTCCTCACGGCCTGCGCGGGGGTCCCCCCGGGGGAGGAACGCCGGCTGGGACATCCGTGCCACCCCCCAACCAGGTGTTCACGTATTCATGCATCGCCGGATTCACTCTTTCCAGCTGCCCACACTGCGCTGGACAGGCTGGCGGACCAGGTGGAGGAGGGGTCCCCCGGCTGGGTGCCTTCGGGGGACGTCTGGAGCTGAGATCCAGTTCGCTGTCATATCCGCGGGGTGGAGCCGGCGGGAGCCAGAAACTCCCAGGGACCAGGACAGCAGGAGAGGTGGACAGGAAGCAGCGAAAGCTCACTGGAACGCCAGCTGGGGGAGATCTGGGCAGACTGCCTGGAGGAGGCCGCTGGTCAAGTCGGTTCCCACTGGGCTACTCTCAGACAGGCTCCAGTCGGCCCTGGCCCTGGTTTCTTTTCTTCAACCTCCTCAGCTGCGTTGGGCAAGTTGAGCGTCGGCCCAGGGCCTTGGGCTCTTCCCTCACTGACCACCTGAGCCCCCATGGACGCATCACTGTCTGGACAGGGCAGGACACAGGGGTGAGGACTCCGCTCTGTGACTTCCTTGCTGTGTGACCCTGGGTGGGAAGCCTCCCCTCTCTGGGCTGGCAGCCTCTCTCTTCCTGACGCCCAAAGCACATACCATTTGTCACCACCTTTCTTGCCGGTAAATGGAAAGGGGGGTGCTAACCGGGGCTCTAAGCACAAAGGCCAGGCCTTCTCCAGTCCTCCCCCCGCCACCCCTGCGGCCTCCCCGGGCCCTCTGCCAGGGCGTGAGGGCTGAGCCCCGCCCGAGGGGCCCGCCCAGAGAGTCCTGACCTCCACCCCAGCTAAGCGCCCGCCTGTGGACCCACGGAGCCCATGGGGGACGGCCATGGGGCCGTGTCAGGGAGCGCTGACTTCCGGGCCCTGACCTAGGACAGACAGACATGTGGGCCGTTCTCTGCTCATACGGAAGCCTGAGAAAAGTGGTCAGGCCCCTTGCAAGAAACACAGGCTCGTGAGCTCCAGCTCCTTCTGAGCTTGGCCCCACGTCTTGGGACTGCACGTGTGGTTTTGAATTTGTATTAAGGTCCGGGAACAAAGGCGGGCCGCGGGCCCAGCGGCCGATGGAGGCAGGCGGTCGCACGTACCCTGCCGGGGGCCGGGCGCGTTTTCCCGGCTCTGGCTGCCTCTGTGTGTGTGACCCCCTCCCACCGGGCCCCACGGGCGATGTCGCCGTGCTCCCGGCCCAGGGACGCGACCCCCAGCCCAGACTGACTGCTCATCAAGGAGAGTGTCTCTTCCCAATCGCAACGGCTCCAGAAGGCCCGGGCCTGGGCCCCTGCCCTGCCCGGCCTGCCCTGGGGGAAGCGGGGGACCCCACCGAGGAGGGTGACCCGGCAGAAGGGACGCAGAGGAAAGCTGGAGGGGAGGTCCTGCCCCAGGCACACCTGCACCCGAAGTGAGCCCATGCGAACCAGGGGTCCCCCCCCAGGTCCGCAGAATGCTGCCGCCTGCCTGGCCCCGGGGGCGGCCGGGTACTCGGATGCCCTCTGGAAGCTAATCGGTAGAGGCCTGAGGGGTGGGTGGACGCCCCGGGCCCTGGATCGGGTCTGGGCTCCTGGCTGGGCAGCTCACTGGCCTCACCCCTTCTGGCCTCTGACAGGGAAGGCAGCACCTCTTCCCTCCCGCGTGTTCCTGCGAACTTGGTGGAGGCAGAGGGCCTGGGTGCACGGGAACGGGGCTGCCGCAGCCCCCCACCGCCCCATGACCATCGTGGCCGCGTCTTCACCACCGAGGCTAGGGGGGCCCTGGCCCTGAGGTTGCCAGCGTGGAGGAGCGAGAGGCTCCCTGGCGGACCGCAGCCTGGGCACAGAGGAGGGAAGAAGGTGCCCGACCAGGTGAGGCCGGCCGGAGGCGTACCCAGGGGAGCAGCGGCCGCGGGGTGTCTCGGAGAGAACCGCAGTGCGTGAGGACAGGAAGGTTCAGACACTGCAGGCAGGGAGCTGGATGGCGAGGGACTCGGCGGCCTGACCCCCCGGGAGCCAGGGGGTTGCTGGTGGTCGTTGATTCTTGAGTGGTCAGTGAAGCTCGGGGGGTGGGGGGACGCCCCAGGGACCGGCCTCTGACGTCCTTCTGGACACGGGCTGACGTCGTTGATTTTTGGAGCGTCGCTTTAAGACAGCAGTTTGCCACTTCGTCGTGAGCCTGATGGATGAGCTCGGGGCCAGGCCAGCCAGGGCCTGGGAGGAGGAGGGGCTCCGGGGCCACCCGAGGCTGCAAAGAGGCCGCTGACGGGCGGGGACAGGATGTCTTCTTACTGCCCAGTGCCGGTGACAGGCCCTCAAAGGAAATGCAGTCGCTGCAGAAGCGATTCACGATCTGTCTTTTTGTGGTGCTGAGGCTGGCTTTTATTTGGCGGCTGAAGAAAGGGCCACCGGCTCCTTGTTGTCTCTGGGAATGCTGTCCCCGTCCCCGCAGGCCACCAGCCCCCTGGCCAGCAGGCTCGGGGCCGCTCTTCATTTCAATGAGGTTTCAAAAAGCCCGAGGCTGGGCGGGTGCCAGGCCGCCAGCCCACGAGTGGGCTTCTGCTATCTCTGCCACTGTTCGAGACGGCGCCAGGTCCCCACGGCGCCCTGGACCCGCCGACGGCCGTGGAAGAGCTCGCTCGCTGGCGTGTGGCCTCCTCCAGGGCTGCCTTGTCGGTGTTTGATCCTGGCCTGGGGGAGCAGACTTAGCAGCGCCCCCTTACTGGGAGGGTCGCATCCGGCCTCCGAAGGCCCCCTCCCCTGTCCCCAGGCGGCACACCCTCACCTCCATCAAGGTGGGGCGGGGGGGGGAGGGGTCAAGCACCCCTGCCTTGTGAAGACCCACAGAACCGGATGCCACAGGAGTGAATTTTCCTGGGTGTAAATATCAGGAATGGTCACAGGGGTGGGGTGGGGGGGGAGCGGGATGGAAGCCGGCCTTCTCTGACTGTGTCTTCTGTGGTCTACAGGACAATGGCCTCCAGAATGTCCACGTCCCCGCCTCCAGTACCCGAGAATATGTGACCTGGCAGGACAAGGGGGGCTGCCCTGAATCCTAGAACAGGGGGCTTGCCCTGGCTGGCCAGCGTGGGCCTGACATCCTCACAGGCTCCTTGGAGAAGGGCGGTGGGCAGCTGGGACACGGAAGCAGAGATTGGGTGATGGGGCTGCCCCCCAACGATGCAGCAGCCTCCAGGAGGAAGTCGGTGTTCCCCGAGGGCCTCCAGGAGGAGGCGTCCCCACAGACACTCGATTGTAGGGCGTCTGATCTCCAGAGCTGGGAGGAGTCGGTCTGTGATGTTTTAAGCCAGACTTGGTGGCCATTTGCTACCACAGCCACAGGTGACTCCTAGAACCTTCTTTGGCAAATCTAACTTTGCAACCAAGCAAATATTTCATGTTGTTAACAAAAGCCAGAGTGAGTCACAAACAGAATCCCTAAAAGTCAGAGGAAACCACAGACACCGCCCTAGCCCGATGCAGACTCCAGACGCGGGACCACTGGGGGCAGGTCACAGGGCCGGGCCCAGACTGCGGGCTCCAGGCTCCGTGTGGGAGAAAAGGCCGAGGCCCCTGATGGACTGAGAACGGAGAGCCTCCGTCCCACCAAAGCAGGCAGGCAGGGCCGCCCATGGCCATGACTTTGCCCCGAGAAGCCGCTCCTAAAACCACAGGAGCAGAAAGCAGCCGCGGGGCCACATCCCTGACAGCTTGGCCGGTTTCCGCTCACTTGGTCTGTGGCAGCCCCTTCCCTGGGCCGAGTCCCCTTCTTGCTTCAGGGCCCACAGGACAGCTGTGGCCTGATGAGTGGTGGGGGCTCTGAGAGGCCACCACACGACTTCTGGCCCTGATCCTGCAGCCCCAGAGCCGGGGACTCACTCCACGGGTCCTTAGCTGAGCAGGGCAGATGGAGGTCACAGGCACGCGTCCTAGAGGGGACAAGGACAAAGTGTCAAGTGAGATCAGGCAGGGAAAGCCCCTTGGGGGCAGAGAACAGGTGTGACGCTGGGCCGTTTCTGCACGTGGGAGTGTCTTCGCCTCTAAAACGGACACTGTATGCGCTAATCCGCAAGGGTGCATGAAACGAGGTGTTGAGCTCAGCCGGGCGTGCAGTGAGACCCCCATAACTGGAAGCTACTATTATTTTTGCTACCGCTGTTATTATTTAGACGTGGGTCATTCCTGAAAGAAGTCTTTCCAATGACTACTGTCATTGACCAATCATTCATTTAGCACCCATTCATGGAGCAGTGTGCTCCTGGGGACTGTCCCTGGCCACAGTGTCCCAGGTCACGCTGCAAACAGGGGCTGCACAACACAGCTGTCTCCGCTGGGAGAATGGGGAGGGAGAACACAGAGGGTGGCCACTGTCCTGGCTTCCACGCCTGCCCACGTGGGCAGCAGTCCTGGATTGCCAAGGTCAGCCCTGTGCCGGGCCACCCCAGGCGGTGCTTTCTGGATTTGGAGGTTACTTGGTCTGAGGATGTGAAGGCTGAGATTCAATGAGAGCAGAAACTGTCCTAGAGAGAGCACTGGACTGAGAGCCCGGAGCCCAGGGCTCTGACTCGTATTTGTGAGCTGTCTCCTTTCCGGCAGGTGAGCTGAGGGCTCTGTCCTGTGTCAGGCTGGAGTAGAGGAACGCTCCACACACGGCGTCTCTCTGAGCCCCGAGGGGTCAGCCAGGGATGTTACAGGATCTAGTTTTGGGGTGACCGTGTGAGGACTGTACCAGTTCATGACTGCTGGGTGACAAACCGCCCTCTGCCCCTGTGGTTTCATACGATAAACATCAGTTTCTGTCTTTAAGCCCACGGATTGGCTGGGCAGTTTGGTGACCTGGCTCTGGCGGCCTTGGCCGGACAGTTCGTGTGTCTGCGGTCAGCTGACGGGTTGGCTGGGGCTGGCCGGTCCAGGGGGGCCTCCTCACTCTCATGTCTGACGGCCGGCGGGCTGTGTGCTCTGTCACACGGGCATCGGGCTGTGTCTCCTGTCCTCCAACAAGCCAGCCTGGGAGACAGGGCAAGTGAGGACAGGCGTGC
>NC_043710.1:3213715-3222417 GCF_006229205.1 Suricata suricatta
CACCCAGAATAAGGTCCAGAGCCCCCCAAGAGGCTTATGAAGCCCCTCATGATTCCTCTTGCCTCAGTCCTGACCTCAGTGCCCACTGCACCCCCCGTGCTGGTTTCCCCGGGCCTCCATAACCAATGATCACAAACTGGGGGGCTGAAAACAACAAGAATTTATCACCATCATCACCACCATCACCACCACCACCATCACCAGAACTCCAGAAGCTCAAATTCAAGGTGTGGGCAGGGCTGTGCCCCCTCACAAAGGCTCTGTGGGAGGGCCCTTGTGCCTCGTCCAGTTTAGGGTGGCTGCCTGCCCTCCTGGGCTTGTGGCCGCGTCCCCCTGATCTCTGTTTCCTGTCTAGCTGTCCTCTGTCTTTCATAAAAGGACACGTGTGATTGCACCGAGGGCCACCTAGATAATCCAGGACAGACTTCTAATCTCAACACCATTAACTTCATCACTCTTCTTCACATATAAAGGGACAGTCACAGGTTCCAAGAATTGAGACATGAGCGTATGTGTTGGGGAAGCCACATCTGACTCCATATGGATTCCAGTGTTTACACGACCCCAGCTTTCTGACTCCTGAGGAGCACGAGACACATTTCCAGGACCTTCCCCCTCCCCCAGGGGCTCACTCTAGCCCCTTATGCAGGACTTAGTGGTCACCTCTACTGCTTCTAAAGCAGCACAACTTGGCCGTTTTCTATCCCGTTCCTTGACTTTATCACCCCCTGACTTGAAGACATTTGCTTGTTTATTGTTTTATCTCCTGTTTCTCTGAATCATCATCAATGCTCCAAAGGGCAGGGGCATCATTTCTAAAGAACAGTGAGCATGCCGGCACTGTTGTGATGTTCTGTGGTCATCAGGGACCCTGGCCCTTTCTATCTTTCTGTCCTTCCCCCCTTAGCATTGACTTCCTGTCTCATGGCCTCACGAGTTGAGATGGCTGCTCCAGCTCCAGCCATCTTGTTCGCATCCCAAGCAGAGGGAGGAAACATAAGAAAGGGCAAAAAGCGTTCTTTTGAAAGCCCTGTCCAATAACTCCTGCTCACATCTATTGGCCACATCACGTTACAAGGTTTCTATTACTAAAGAAAGGGGCAGGGGTATGGAGGACACAGTTGACCGACTCCACACACCTGGGGATCGAAGACAAGTCATCCAGTTCTGTACACTCATGAATCTCAGAGGTCCATGTAAGGTTTAAAGCAGTTGTTTCCATTAAAGGTAACGTAAATGGATGTAGGGTCAGCAAAAAAGACACCAGCTTGGGAGTAGAAGCCTGGGAGGCCATTAATTGCTTGTGACTCTGGGTTAGTCTCTTCCTTTTCTGTGCCCGTGAAGAGAGAATCTGAGTAGATCTTCAGCAGTAGTAGCCACATCTTAATCTTCTCCATCTGCATCATCTCCTTTTTCACCATCTTCACCATCACCATCATCTTCACCACCCTCACTGATATCAGCTTCAACAATCATCAACAATCATATCATCCATCACCACCACCATCATCAGCTTCACCACCGTCACCACCGTCACCATCTCCACCATCATCACCATCAGCAGCAGCATCCTCACCATCACCACCGTCATGATTACCACCAGCGTCACCATCACCATCTTCATTACCATCAGCATCCTTGTCGCCATCATCATCATTGTCACTACCACTATCCTTCTTAGGACCATCATCACCACCATCATCACCATCACCATCTTTGTCACCACCATCATCACCATCACCACCTTTGTCACCGTCATCACCACCACCATCACCACCGTCATCACCACCACCATCTTTGTCACCATCGTCACCACCATCACCACCATCATCACCAACATCACCACCACCATCTTTGTCACCATCATCACCACCATCACCATTCTTGCTGCCATCATTCTCACCACTGTCATTCTCTCCATCATCATCACCACCACCAACCTATTACTGTTATTCACTAACATAGCACCTGTGCTCTGCCGTCACCCTTTAGAGACTGTGTGCACTAACTCACTGACCCAGATGACAGCTCCATGAAGTGGGTTCCGTCATCACCCCCACTTTATAGACGAGAAACTGAAGCCACAGATGGTACGGAACTGCCCAAGGCCTCTCAGCCCATACGTGGCCAGGACTGCGACTCAGCCCTATCTGACTCCTGGCACCCGGTACTCTGGTTGGGGCGGGGCGGGGGCGGGGGGAGTGTCAGTCTAATGTAGAACTGAGCACTCAGCACTGCGTGGTGGACTCAACTCGGGGTGGGAGGTGAGACTAGTCAAGAACAGGAAGGCTTCTGTGCGATCATCTCTCAGCCAGAAAGGATGCTCTACCCTAAGCATCAGAGACTTAGCATCTGCTTATGGATGTGCGGAATGCGGGCTTCCTGGGGTCTTCTGGGGGCCACCTCTCGGTGAGTATGAGGGATGCCACAAAGCTGCGAACGCATACATTTGTCACCAAGCTGAGAGCTACAGCCTGACTCTGAGAACCTTCTGTTTAGCGGCCGTGAGTTGATCATTAGGAGGAAGACTGTGCTAACGATGGAGGAACCAGACCAAATCATGTCGGGATATGTGCACAGGCACATACCCGTTCATATATATGCATATTCATGTACGTTTGCATATGCATGCATATGCTTGCGTTCATATGCATATATACTCATGTATGTGTTTACATTGTTATATCTACATATTTCACCTACAGATATGTATCTCCTTGATTTATTCGGGGATCAGATGGTGTGAACGGGGGGCATCGCTCAGGCCAGGAGCCAGAGACTCCCATCGTTTCTACCTGGGAGACCAGGCTGGGGGAGGCCCCCGGGGCAGGCGGTTCCCCAGGGCCCCGGGCAGAGGCCGGGCTCAGGGTCAGCTCTGCCAGGCATGGCCTCCTTTGCAGCCTGGACCCTCGCGGCTCGCCCGCTTGGGAGGCGGCCGGGCGTGGTGTGGCTGTCGCGGGCAGGAAGCTTGCGGCCGGCCGCCCGTGGGCCTTCCATTCACGTCGTGTGCCAGGCCGCACAGGGCTGCTGCTGGGCTCTGTGTGGGACCTCACCCCACACTGCTCTCCTCCTACGGCAAGGGGTCTGGGAAAGCCCAGGCTGCCCGGGGAGCGGTGGGGGAGGCCGGGCACTGTGCCACTCAAGGTGCACCAGGCTGCAGCTGGCCTCCGCCCCCGGCCCTTTCTTCCATTTCCTTTTTGTTGGGGAACAAGACCCCTTTATGTGGCCCTGGGCCTCGCCAGGCTTCCCGTCCTACCCACGGCTGGGGATTTCCTTTTCATCTGGCACTAGGAGCCCGGGGCCCGGAGCAAGACGGCGGGAGGGACCTGGTGGTGTCACAAAACCTGGGTGACTCAGCTTTCAGTGGGGCATTGTGGCCCCGCGGCTTTGATGTTTTAAGTGGGAATCGCAACAAAGGGGGGGCTGGAGGCAGTGGGAAGGTAATGCTCCTGGCGAGGCCCCTGAATGGTGAGGCCTTCTCAGGCTCAACAGCTAAAAGGAGGCCCTTCTCCCAGGAGGACTATTCCCTTTCGGAGGGAGGACTGGCCTGTGACCCCAGCCTCTCAAGGACGACACTGAGCAGGGCCGTGGTCTCAGGGTTTGGGCGGCTGGCTGGGGCCCCGGCCCCCCACCCTCAGCTAGCTCCGCACACCTGCCATTAGCTCTGGAGAGGACGCGGCCAGACGCGGAAGGGAGCCGCTCTGGCCAGAGCTGCCGGGCGGAGAGGGCCTGGCAGCCCTCTGGCCCAGGTCCAGGGGGGCTCGGGGTGTGGACCGGGACTCCGCAGCCAGCTGCGTAAAGCGGCGCAGGGTCGCGTGGAGATGAAGATAGGAAGGGCCCGAGGCCGCCCCTTCCGATCCTCTGTGCCTTGGTTTCCGGTCTGCAGGGCGGAGACCCCAGGAGCGGGGGTGCTGGGAGAGGTCCCCGCTCGGGGCCTAGAAAAGCCCAGTGCGTCCAGGCGCCAGTGCAGGAGGCTCAGGAGCGTTACTTGGCGTCCTCTGCTCGTGCGTGGAGCAGGTGGCCGCAGATCCGGGTTCGGCCCCGCCCCGCGGGGCTCCAGTGGGCGTGGCCGTCGAAGGACCCTACGGGATGCTCTGGGACGTGGGTGTGGGGCTGCGGCTGGTCCCCTCCGGGCGCTTGGCCCACACGCCCTGTTCCCACGACGGAGCCCTCAGGGCCCGGCAGGCTCGCGGTCGAGGTTGGGGAGGACATGGGGATCGGAGGGGTCCCCGGGGAGCTGTCCCGGCGGGTCTCCTCTCCCGGACGGACCCCTTGCTGCCGGAAAGGCTATGGATTTAGGGCACGCAGAGGATCCCAGGGCAGCAGCCGCGACACTGCAGGGCTCGGGTCCTCCGGGGGCCGTGGCCAGCGTTCGTGGACCTTGCTGTGGCTCAGGCAGTTCACTCACATCATCCCTGCATCCGTCCCCAGAGACAACTGTCATTCTCTCCTTTTAACCAATGAGCTGATGACGGTCGGCAGTGAGAGGCTTGCTGCCTTCAGGGCTGGGGGCCCGAGTCTGGGGAAGACCCCTCCGCTGTGCGAGGTACACGCCATCTGTCCCCACGGATCTACCCCTGGGCAGGACGGGGGCCCACAGCAACACCCACCGGACTGAAAGGGGACCGGGAGCCTCGATGCCCCGTGAGCCAAGGCAGTGGTGGTGGCATGGGGGACCCGCCCAGGTCCCTGGGGGCCAGGGAGGCCCCTTGTGTTGGCTCTCGTGGCCCTGTGGGGGAGGTGCTGGGTGTGTGTGGCCCCTAGAACCAGAGGCTTCAGACATGGCTGCCAGGTCTTTGAGAAGCTTCCCGCTGGGAGGGGGTCTCTGTCCCCTCACCTTGGATGGGGGGGCTCATCTCCCAGCAGGCTGTGGAGGAGAGAGACCATGTGGTCACCAGGCTGGGGCAGGGAAGGCGGCAGTTTCGGTTCGAAGTCTGTGCTCTGAGGGTCTGAAGCACAGCGCGGTGACCCCAGGGCCCATTCGCTCCCGCACATACGTCTCACCACACAAAACAAGGCTTAACTCCCAGGTGACGTGCGTGTCCCCTGTGCGGCTCTTAAGACCCCTCCCATACGTGTGTGTCTGTCAAGTCCTCACGTTGTGCACTTAATTTTTTTAAATGTGTATTTATTCTTGAGAGAGAGAGAGAATGAGAGTGTGAGCGGGCGAGGGGCAGAGAGAGAGGGAGACACTGAATCCGAAGCAGCTCCAGGCTCCGAGCTGTCAGCACAGAGCCCGACACGGGGCTGGAACTCTCAGACTGTGAGATCGTGACCTGAGTCGAAGTCGGACACTTCACCGACTGAGCCACCCAGGCGCCACCACAGTGAGCTTTTTTGAATTTAAGTTTTAATTCACTAAAAGAAGTAGAATGAGATTCTGTCCCCGGTGATGCGGACCATACGGAGCGCTCAGGTGCCGTGCACAGCTGTGTGGACAGGACGGTGCAGACCTGGGCTCCTCTCTTCCCAGTTGGGTAAACTGAGGCCCGGGGAGGGGAGGTGTCTCGTCCAAGGCCACCAGGTCATGCCTGAGCTGCCACCTGCTTGTTTTTTGGCTCCTAGTCTGCCGTGTTCCCCTTCAGGAGTTCACGCCTCACGCCCCTGAGGCCCGAGGCTGTACTGGGCGGGGAGGCAGGGTGGGCTGGTGGGCGGCGCCTGGGCCCGGGACCAGACAGCTGCGGGCGGCCAGAGGGCAGGGTACTGCTGTGCCCCGTTGTCCCCTCTGGGCAGTCCCTTGCCCTACAGTCGGTCCCGGCGCCTGGGCTAGCGGAGGCGGGGCTCCGTGCCTCAGTTTCTCCATCCATTAAACAGGAAGGGGGATGGTGGTGGGCGTGCATCCGCCTTGCAAGGCCGTGGCACACAAAAGCTGCGCCACAGTGACGCCCGCGAGGCCGCCGTGGACACGTAGGGGCAGAGCTGTGTCCTTGTAACAGACATCCCCACGCCCAACCCCCAGAAGCCGAGAAAGGCATCCCATTTGGAAATAAGGCCCTTGTAGATGCGGTCAAGTTCAGAGGTGGTCTCTCTGCAGCCCTGACCCCACCATGGGTGTCCGTATAAGATGAGACGAGGGAGACACAGATGCCGACAGGAGCAGGGGAGCAGACCCTGGGTCCAGACCCTGCACCCCACTTCTGAGCAGCAAGAGCAAGTCACTCCACTCTCTGGACCCATCTCTCCCTCTGACGGGGTCATCACGGGGCTAAGGTCATTGCTGCCGGCATTGCTAATACAAAATCCAGTCTGGGGTGTGGGGGCCGAGCCCCTGGGGTCTCCTGGCTGGCTGTGTGACCATCCTGAGTTTCTTGCTGTCTCTGGGCCTCTGGCTTCAACTGTGAAGGAAGTGGCATGCCGACGGAGGTGGTGAAGGATAACATTCCTGAGAAGGGGGGGCAGCAGGAGGCCCGGGGCAGACTGGCATTTTGGGGGTCCTGCCTGACGGTCTCTTCTCCTCACAAGACATCTGCAGCCGGTTGCCGGACGGAGTGGCCGAGTCTCGCTGTGACAAGCCCATGCAGGCTGTGCCCTGGCCAAGCCGTCTAGACCCCCTCCGGCCTCCGGCGCACCACCCCTGCACCCGAGTGTCCCCGGACGCCTCTGGCCCCGTGGGAGTGGCATGGGGGTGTGTGGTCCCCTGGGTCCCTGTCCTGAGCCCAGCAAGACACCCCCCCAACTGCCTCCACCTGCACCTGAGTGAGCGGGAGAGTCCCCAAGGGATTTGGAAGTGACACTTTAAAGAAACCCATTCAAGGGGAAATGAGTTATTTTTGTCCCAAAGACAATGGGATGGGTGACTGGAGAGGAAACAGGGGGAAAGGTCACTCCCCACCCCCATTCCTCCCTCGGCGCCCATCTCTCTGTGTCTGTCCTGTGTCGGCCTCCCCCCTGCCAGGACCGGTCCCAGGTAACAGGGACGTGATCGTTTTTCTATAAAAACGCGTCTCTTTTTCCTCCTTGTTGCAAACGAGAGACGTGTGCGGCGTTGAATGCTGCTTTTTCACTTGCCGTTTATCAAGTTCTTCCCTGTGCGACGCTTCATCTTCACAACTACCCTGATGCTGTGCCGTCAGCGGCTCTGAGAGAGCCTGGGGGCTCCGGCTCCCCGCCCCTGACTCCCGGCTCTGTCCCTCGGCCACTGAGCACCCTCCGGCAAGTCGCCGGACTTCTCTGCGCCTCGGTTTTCCCATCTCTGAAATAGGCTGCTCCTTGTCCCTGTCTATGAAAGCGGTGCTGCGAGTTCATTTGTATGAAGGGCTCTGAAGGGCGCGTCGTGCATGTGAAGCAGGCACCGTGTCAGGGTCCGGCAGACAGTGTCCCCGTCCGTGGGGCGGCCTGTGCCCGCCCCTGCTTTCGGCTGCAAATCAAATCCAGGGAAAGGCGCTGCAGGCTTGGCTCTCTCCTTCTTGCTGATGGCAGCTGAAAGGGGGTGCCGCCTATGAGTCCTGCGCTCAAAGCCCAGCACACCCACTCACCGGCCGCAGGGCGCTCCGCAGAGTGGTCACGTCCTGGGCCTCAGTTTCCTTGTCTGTGGGGCGGAGCAGGCAGCGCCCACCCCGTTGGCTACGTGGACCTCGGGGGCAGCACAGCGCAGAGGGAGCGGGAGGGCGCCGCCCCAGCACCTCGGGACAGGTGACGAAATCTGAGAGATGTGGAGGGTTGGGGGTGGTGGCGCCTGCTGCGTGGTCAGGGGAGGGTCCCAGGGGCTTGGTGCAGAGCGCTGCCTCCTGACCCCGCCCGGGCACAGAGCGCCCGCCGGCCCGCAAGCTGCCCAAAGGCCTGGATGGACTGCTGTCACTCACCTGTGTCACCTGGCTTCCCCTGCCCCCCCACCCCCACCCCCCGGAAAGCCCTGGAGCCCGAACGCCCTTGCTCTCGCTTGCTGCCCGGCGCCGAGCAGGGACTCGGAAGCGGGTGACATGGTCCCCGGCTGTGGTTTGGCCTCAGCCGGTCTGAGAGCAACTTCCACAGCTGGCGGACGCGCTGGCCTGGGGACCCGGTGAGCCGTTTGCAAGCGGCGGAGCCTCAGGTACTTGTGGTGAGGACAGCAGCAGCTCCACGCTCCTCCCCTGCAGCACCTCCACGCTCCTCCCCTGTGCCTCTGGAGGAGGCTGCGGGCAGCGGCCTGGGGAGGGGGGTCTCCACGTGGGCCTGTGCCCTCTGTGTGGGTGTTGGGGGCCTGGAGGGCTGCCTGGCTTCAGTTGGCCACAGACGGTCTCCAGCAGTTTGAACAAATACTCTTGAGGCCACGTTGAGGGCCATCACCCATGACGTCGATCCTCCTGCGCCAGGGGAAGAGATGTCCAGACACAGGTGCCGGCTGGCTCTCAACAAACCCTCTTTGGGGAAGGAGTTAAGGTCTGGGTGTTTTGAGGGCACTTGCAAGAGGCTTTGCTGAGAAAATAAGTCCCCTCGTGGGGCGTCTTGCGCCTTCCGGGCCCTGGGGACGGGCTCCAGGAGCTGGGTCCTCGGACACCAGCATGGCCTCGGGCTTCTGTGACTTTCCCGTCCTTTCCCTTCCCAGGGCGGAGATGGCCAGTGGGAGGCCAAGGCCACTCTGGCATCTAGCGGAGCCAAGAGCGAAAATCAAGGAGAGATGGACGTGGACACGGAGATGCTGGCCGTCCACAGGGCCTTCCCAGGGCACCCTCCTCGGCTTCCCCCTGGTCTGCACGGCAGCGGACATCACAAGACTCTCCTGC
>NC_043710.1:3222517-3225360 GCF_006229205.1 Suricata suricatta
CCGTGCCGTGCAAATGTGGGACCCCGGGGGTCCCCTGTCCCGGGTGTGAGGCGCCCGTCAGTGGCAGGCACTCAGGCTGCACCGGGGAGTGGATGAGCCTCGAACTACCAGGGTTCACTGTCCCCCGTCCCAGGAGCCAGAGCCCGAGGGCCAGGCGGGGCAGGGCCGGGCCCCCCGAGGCCTCTCTCCTTGTGTGTGGATGGCCGTCCTACCCCTGTGTCCTCAGGGGGCTGTCCCTCCCTGCGTGTCTGTGTCCTGATCCCCTCTTCTGACGAGGACCCCGGTCACACGGGATCAGGCCCCCCCCCCCGGGTGACCTCATGTCACCTTAACCACCTACTGAAAGGCCTTGTCTCCAAACCCCACGGTCTGCGGCCTCCTCCCCGCACTTCCTGGCTCTGCGGTGACCCGAGTCTGCTGTAAAGAGGCTGTTTCGGGGTCTTCACGTAGCCACGTGCCGCAGGCTGCCAGAGGGGGAGGCCCTTGTAATGTAAGCATAGGGGCCAGCATCAATGGACCAGTAGGTTCTAGAATCTTCCAGAAGCGCCACTGCTCCATTCCTCATCAGTCCCTGGCCATTCCAAGCTTCAAACACGCAGGCACAGTGCCGGCCCTTTAGGGCTCCGAAGCGTCTGCCTCCGTCCCTGAGCCGACAGAAGCCAGAGGAGCTGGGCCCGGGGCTGAGGCTCCCAAGAGTGAGCTCTGGGGGCAAAGGGCTGGCTTGGTGGGGGGGGGGGGTCTGCGTCCTGGGGACCAGCCATGGAGGTCCCAGCCTTGGGGATGCCTCGCGGCTCCCAGCTTGGGCTGAGGCAGCTGCAGGCCTCGAGCCGTCTCCCGTGGATGCCGGCCAGGGCGGCTTTGCAGACCGCGTTCCCGAGGGCACTCGCCTTCCCTTCTGCCTCCGAGTCAGGTCCAGCCCCACCTGCTCCAAAGTCAAAGCCAAGCCCTTCAGATGTGGCTGCCCCAAGCCCGCCCCGATTCTGTGGCTGCCGGGCCTGGGCTGGTGCCAGATGCGCCTGTGTGGCCGGAAGCCGCGGTCCAGCCACGGTGGGAGGGAGGTCAGGAAGGCGCTGGCCGGGCACACGCTCTGTGTTGTGTCCGTTTCCCGAAGCCGCCGATGCCGGAGTACAGGGAGACGAAGCAGCACCCTCCAGCCCCACCGCCCCGCAGGGCGCACTCCATGGGGAGTCCCGACTTCCTATAGGCGTGGAGCAGGATTTCTGGAACATCTGATTTGGCAAAACTTCAGAAAAATTGCAGACTAGAGCACCACCCACCCTAAGGACCACTCGTCAGAGCAGAGCCTGCGTCCGAGGCACCTTCTAGCCTGGAAGGGGTCTGTCTGGACGGTGAGACCGCAGGACAACTGTCGGTGACGTGAGAGGGGCCCGGGCACGTCCTGCAGGGTCGGAGGGTGCAGGCCCCAGGGCCACCGTCCACAGGGCCACCGGGCCACTCTGCAACAACATCTCCTTGCTCTAGGGATCCCACAAAGCCCAAAGGGGCGCTCGGGCGGCTCAGTTGCTTAAGCATCTGACTCGATTTCGGCTCTGGTCATAATCCCACGGTTCGTGAGTTCGAGTCCCCAGTGGACTGACAGCCTGGAGTCTGCTCGGGATTCTGTCTCTTTCTCTCCCTCCCCTCCCCTACTCACGTGCTTTCTCCCTCTCTCAAAATGAATAAAATAAACATTACAAAAAGAAAGGAATTGTGCCCAAGAATCCCACTGCAGCACGAGGAAGCACATGAAACCAGAAACGACCCAAACCATCCCCGCGTGGCCCATTAGAGAGCTGACCTGTCCCCACCGCCCGGGGGAGGGGGGCAGATGGGCCTCTGCGGGCCTCAGTCTCCCCGTCTGTAAAATGGGGGCGTGGCATGGTTCTTGTGGGGCTGAGGTGCACCAGCAGGTGGGGACGAGCGTCGGGCAGCGTCCAGCGAGCGGCGGGCACAGGACTCCTGCTTGCCGCGTTCTTCACGTCCATCGCCGCACTGACTTATACTCCGGGTTTTTCCTGCGAGCAGGTGGGCATTGCTCTGGCAGCTCGTGAGGGAGTCGGTGCGCCCGGTGTGCGGGGCGGGGAAGTGGAGACGGGGGCACCCCCACAAGGGGCAGGACAAACCCTGCAGAGACGCAGAGACGGAAGGAAGGAAGCGGGTGAGGGCCCGGGGGGGCCCCGCAGGCGAAGCCCAGGCCGCCACGGGCATGTCCCGTGTGGACCCCGGGGCTGGGTTCGGACCCCACCACTTTGCCATCAAGGTCCTTGTGCCTCTCCGCCGTCCACAGCGCTCTGTGGGCTGGAAGTCAGAGCCACCGCCGCGCGGCCCCTGCGGCCGGTCTCCGCACGCTCAGGACCGGAGAGCCTTCCTCCCTACGCCTCAGTGTCGTTGGCCGGGAGTGGGGTGTGGGCCTGGGCAGCGCTCCTCGGGGACACGAGGCCCCAGACCCACGCTCCCCCCGGGCACAGAACACGCACGCTGCGAGACGCAATTGCTTTGACTCCAGGACGGTCGGACGGACGGACAGACGGACTTACGCAAAGCCCCCGCTTGATTCAAGAGGAGACCCTGCAGCCACAGAGCGGCCGCGGCCGGCCGGAGACCCGCACAACGTTGCTCCGTCCTGGATTTTAACTCCTTTTAGGGACAGATGACGGGACAGGGGGCGAATGCTCGCTGCCGTCACTAGGCGGGTGTCACGCCGGCCGTTCCGGAGGGTCTCGCTCCCGGGTTACCGCGAGGGGACGTGCACACAGACGTAAGGACCGTCTCGGAGCTGCAGTGCCACAAACTGAGGTCATGACTTAAGCCAAAATCAGACACTTAACCGACTGAGACCCCCC
>NC_043710.1:3225460-3229193 GCF_006229205.1 Suricata suricatta
CAGGGCTCAAACTCACGAACGGCGCCGTCGTGACCTGAGCCGAAGTGGGACGCTTACCCGCCTGAGCCGCCCGGCGCCCCTGCAGACGTCCATTTGGATGGAGAGTCTCTCCCAGGGAAATCCGTGGATGAGCGTTGCGCAGGGCTGAGGGGGGCCGAGGGGCAGGGCCATGACCGAAGGCACAGGCTTCCTTGGGGAGAAGAAAAGCTTCTGTGACGGACCTGCGGAGGCGCGCACGGCTGTGCAGACGGACGAAGGGCTAGGGGTTGTATTCTCTCGATGGGTGAGCGGCGGGGTATGTGAATTCTCTCTCAGGAAAGCTGTTTAAAATTAAAAAATAGAAATAAATAAAATGTTCAAAAGACTCAGCTAGGGTGGTTGAGCGCTAAGCCTCCAGACGACCAAAAAAAAAAAAAAAAAACTTCTGGGTCCCTCATTTGCCTGGTCCGGGAGCCGCCGTGCGCTGGGGGGCTCCTGGCCCCCTCGAGGGGCTGCCGGCACCTAGGAAAGCGGGGGGCCTGCACTGTCTGTGGCCCGCAAGCCCCCTCTCGGCACAGACGGTATTCAAGCCGCTCGGGGGCCCACAGTCCCACAGCCCCTCCAGTCCAGGGTTCCTGCGAATGTTAGCTAATGTTAAATGCCAGGCACCATGCGCGAGTCCCGTCCAGGGAGAGGTGCGCCCCCAGCTGGCGGGCTCCTGGCGGGTGCTGGGCCGCAGCGCTGCCCGCACGAGTGAGCGGGGCGCCGGCTGGTCTCCCACGGTCTCCTGGCCGATTCGGCCTTACGTCCTTCCCCTGCTGTCCTCTGGCTTCTAGCTTAGCCGGAAGCACAAAGCGGGGACTGAGAGCAAGCCCCAGCCCTGCGGAGGCCCTGGCCCCCCTGGCCCCCCTGGACCCCGCAGCCCGTGGCGGGGAGGTGGGCGGGGAGGGGCCAGGTGCCCAGGCCGAGGCAGACGATGGAGAGCCCAGCCTCCCCACCCCGGCGCCCGGCTGTGCGACCTTGGGCAAGTCCCTTCACTTCCCGGGTGGGGCTGAGCAGGACCGCCTGCAGGTGCTCAGGGCCCACGGGGGGCCGGCACGCTCAGGCCGGTGTCTCTCCCGCTGCTCCGGGGGCGCCTAACGACACTAGTTCGGGGCCCGGGGCCAGCGCTGCATCTGACAGTCACGCCAGTTGGCAGGCTGGGACCACATGGCACGCAGGACACTGCTGTCTGTCTCCTCCCCTTCCCTGTCTCCCTTTCTGGGGTGAGGGACTGGAGGTGTGGGGCCCGGACCTGGGGGCGGGGTTCCAGGGGCATGGGGGCTGGGAGGTGATCGGGGCTGAGGGCACCCAGAGCGGAGATCTTGGGGACCGGGAGCTCGTGGTGAGGCAGGCTGGGACCGGCCTGGGGGTGCCCACGCTGGGGTCGGGAAGAGACCAATTAGTCAAATGGCAACAGTGACCATTTGGAAGCAATTAAGAGGGTCGCTATTACCGCATTACACACCCCCCACCTGGTTCTGTACTGGAGGGGGAGGGGCTGCACCAGCCCAGCCGCCCACCCGAACTCGGTGCATGAGGTTCCTGCCCTGTCGGGAGGCCACCCCGACACCGGGCACCCCTCCCTCAGCTGGGCCTGAATGTCGAGCCAAGCCCAGGCCAGAGGAGGTGTCCGGGGCCTTCCTGGGCCAGGAAACCCTGGGGTGGGGGCGGGGAGAGTGGGGGAAGCACAGGGAGCTCTAGATGAAGAGGGCGGGTGAGCAAAGGCCTGGAGCCAGGAGGAAAGGCTGCGGGCAGTGGACCGGCGTCCAGGCACGTGGGCAAGTGCCGCTGGCACCGGCAGACTGGGGTACAGGGGGAGGAGGCAGCGGAGGGTTTCAGACGGCTCCTCCTCTGACTGCAGGGTGGAGGCTGACGCCAGGGTCCCCGGAAGAGGAGAAAACGCAACCCAGGGAGCTTTGCTGCCTTGGAGAAGTCACACCAACAGGAAGCCCGTGGTGAGCGGGGTCCTCTGGAGGGGACCTCAGGCCGTGAGTGTTAATAGGGTCCCCTGTTGGTGGGAGAGGCTCTGCGCTGATACGGCAGCAGGGACCTTTGCTTGGCTAATTCTAGGGAGTTTTGCTACATCCGAGGCATTTACACATGTGGAGCGAGCGGCTCCAAGGGGCGGTGCTACACGGCCAAGGTCACGTGGCTGGGAAGTGGCTCAGGTGTTCACTCACTCACTCACTCACTCACTCATTCCAGGAATATGTACTGAGCGGCTCCTGTGTGCAGTCCCAGGCAGATCTGGGGAGGCGGAGCCCCAGTGAGTAAGCCCCCCTCTTGGCTGTGTCCTCAGGGGCCACCCGGGGCCTGTCCTCTGTCATCCTCAAAGCAGGCACCATCATTAAGAATCTGGGGCTCTACCCATCAGTGGCCTGGTCTTCACATGGTTCTCGGGCTCTGTCTAGACAGATTTGGGCCAGGAGCCGTGTCCTCCGGGGTTGGGGTGCTGGCGGAGGCCCTGCAGAAGGTCCCGCCAGGACCGCTCAGGCACTGAGCAGGCTGCGGTGGGCTCCCTGGGGACACACTGCTCCGTGTTAGGCTGGGTGGTGAGGAATGTCCCAATGGATGTGTTGGTTCCTGCAGCTCAGCGGAGTCACCTGGTGCCCTGCACACCTGTCCCTCCGCTGGAGAGGACCGAGGTCCCAAACCTGGATGCCATAGAAAGAACAAGGGATGCCAGACCACTGGGCTCATCCCAGAGCCCCAGGACTTGGAGCCAAGGCCGTGGCGGAGGCCGCTGGCCCCCATGGGTGAGCCCCCTTGCTTGAGTTGAGTCTGTGCCCACATCTGGCTGGCTGCTGGCCAGAGGGCCGGGCTGGTGGAGGCCAGGGGAGCAGGAGAAGGGAGGGGGGTTGCGGCTTTCCTCAACACTGTGTCTGGAGCCCTTCCTCACCCGGGGCCCCAGGGGACAGGGTCCCCCCTCAGTCCAGGGGCCACCCAGGCGCTGCTCCACCAGGGCAGGGATATCCGGCCCCTCCTGCCACTGCTCACGGCTTCATGTCCCTCCTCGGGAGTCACCAGACTCCTCCAGCTGTTCTCCAATCGTTCCTGGGACCCTCTCTCTGCTCGGTGGTCTGTCCCTCCCTCTCTCTCTCCAGCTCTCCTGTTCCTTTTCACTCTCCTTAGGCCTCTCTTGCTCTAGTCTAGGCTGCCGGTCGCTGTGCCTCTTCTCTGGCTCTCCCGAACCCCTCCCGATTCCCCAGCCCCCTCTCTGGCCCGCTGGGGGGACAGGACCCTCCGAGGCCCACCCTACGTGGGCCAGCCTCGCCCTCTAGGATCTGCCAGGTTGGGGTCCCCCGCAGCATAAAGCGCCTCCGGCCCGCCATGCCCCGGGGCCACCAGGACAGCGAACCGCTCCAGCAAAGAGCCCCGGGCGCAGACCCAGCCCCGGGGTCCCCCACGCGCGCCCACGCCCCGGGCCCTCCCCTCCGCCACCCTCCGCGGCCCCCTTCATTATGCGCCTCCTTTAATGGGCGTTCGGCAGCGCGACTTCCCCCCAAGTTGTTTGCGCGGACATCAGTCATCCGCGGCGTTCCCATTGTGCCGGGGGATTGATGGGGGGCGGGAGGGGGTGACAGGGCCTGGGGCGGCCGCCTCGAGGCCTCGGTCTATAATTTTCGGAGGCATAATTGGCCTGGGGGAGGGGGCGGGGGCGGGGCGGGAAGGGACCTTTCAGAGCAGGGAGGGCGCGCAGGGGCGCGGGGCG
>NC_043710.1:3229293-3234957 GCF_006229205.1 Suricata suricatta
GCGGCGCTCGCCCCGCCCGAGCGCAGGAAGCCGTGCGGTAGGTTCGAGGCGGCGGAAAACCGCTCTGCCTCGAGGAAAGCCGCACCCCTGGGAAGCTTCCTCGGTGCCGCCTCCGGAGCTGCGCGTTGGGGACCGGCTGTCGCCATGGCGTTCGGGGTGGGGTGGGGGGCGCCGGATGGGGCTCCTTTTCCCGCGACACCCCGGTTCTCTCCAAATCCGGGCGCCCACAGAGCATCCGATTACTTGGAGCATCGAAGGCAGGCAGCTTGGAGGCAGAGGAAGGGCCGCGCGGCCCGGCCACCCCTGTCCCGCATCCAGAGGCCGCTTCCCTCATCTGGAATCCGCCCAGCCTGCGTCCCACGGACGCAAGAGGCCGGCAGCCTGCATCTCCCGGTCTGGGCCCTGGGATTGCTGCTATGCTGGGGGGCAGGGGGGCACCCAGAAGGTACCGCCCTGGAGAGGGCCTCGCTTCGGTCCGCGCCCTTTGGAGTCCTTGCAGGAGTGGAGGGGGGGGGGACGATGGCCCACTGCGGCCTTTGTTGCAGGACCTCAGGTGAGAAAGCACTGCTGTGTTTAGAAGGAAGTTTCTGGGAGATTTAAAATCCTTACACGCAGTGCGGGAGGGGGGCCCAGGTCAGTTCCCCTTCTCAGACCCAGTGTCTAACCCCACTTCCTGCTAACATCCCGCATCCCACTGGGAACCTGCCCTGCACAATTACCTCCACCCAGTGGGATAGAGGCACCCTCAGTGGGCTGCTCGGATTAGCCCCAGCTTCACCCCTGCCCCGGACTCCGAAGCCCCGGTGTGAGTTCCAGCTCCGTGCGTGGGGGTGGGCTTGGGGAAGTCACCTGACCCCGCAGTTTCCGCCGGCCTGTCAGATCGCCAGACTGGCTCGCAAGGTGGTTGAGAGGCTCCAAGAAGCCCCGCGTCCTGCAGGACCCCGGCTCCTGGCGGAATCAGCGCCTAGAAACGTTAGTTTTCTTATTTCCCTCCTGCGTTTGCACCCTTCGCCATGGGGACGTCTTCCACTGCTCCCCTTGCTTCGCTCCCCCCCCCCAGTAATTTCTCCTTTCCCTGAACCTCCCAAGTCTCTCACACACACACACTCACACCCCTTAAATGTGTGCCGCCCCCTCCTCCCCAAGCCTGGGTGCGGCTCGGGGCGGGCCAGGGGTGCTCGGCCTGGGCACAGGCTCCGTGGGAGGTGTGGGGAGTGATGGCCCTTCACCACTTTTCCCAGGCATCCTGGAGATAACGGCCGTGGAGGTGGGCATCGTGGCCATCAAGGGGCTCCTCTCGGGGCGGTACCTAGCCATGAACAAGAGGGGACAGCTCTACGCTTCGGTGAGTCCCACCTCTCACGCGGGCAGGTGACGGGGCGGCCATCTCCCTTGGGCATTCGTCAGGGGACAGAGGGGACCCAGCAGTATGATGCTGTGTCCGGGGACCTGCGGGACCCGAGCTGGAAGCAGAATGTCAAGCCCTGGGTGTCGGTGCCCCACTGGGGTTAGACTTGTCTTCGGTTCTCCAGTGTCGCTGGGTTACAAGGCGTCCCTCCGGACATTTTGGGTTCACCGCCGCCGCCCTTCCCCGCAGGGAGCCGAGAGCAAGGCAGAGGGTGTCCCCCAAGTTTCCACTGAAATAAATGCCTCGGTGAGGCGTGGGGCGCCACGTGACAGTGTGTCGGGCAGAGCTTTTCTGTGGGCTCGACCGGGGGACTCCAGGAGGACGAGAGATGGAATCAAGGCGTGGCGTGGCCAGCCCTCCCCAGCGCTGTTAGTTCTTAGGACGGAGCAGAGAGGGAGGACCCCAGGACCCGAGTCCCGGGCACACAGATTCGGAACCCGGTCTATACAGCCTTGGGCTTCCGGAGCAGAAAAGGGTCCCGGGACTCCATGGGCATTGGCGATGTCCCTCCCCCAAGGGCAGGGGTGGGGACGCATGGAGTAAAATGCATGTAAGCAGGAAATTCGCTGCCTCCAACTAGTCATTACGCGCAATTCGGCTGATACCTCCTTGGGCAATGAGAGGTTTTCCATCCACCGTAACCTAGACGACGCAGTCCGAGGACCATCTCCCAGCGGCTCCCTCTCTCCACCCGGTCTGTGTGCAGGGGACACGCGCCAGCCTCTCCCGTCCGGCCCGTTGGCAAGTTGGGCGAGGTGTGATCAGGAAAAGGGGCAGGACCACCCCCCTTTAAGCTGTTGGTCTCGTCACAGACTGGGGGGCACCCCCTGGGCCGGGCCTCCCCTGCAGGGCGCTTCTGGAACCTGCAGACGCCAGACATCGGGGCTTCCAAGGACATGCCCCAGGCCGGGCTCTGGTCTGGATTGTGGGTTTGCGAAAGCCCCAGCCCTGTGCCCCTGGTGCCCAGTGGGCAGAACTGGTTTTCCGTTCCTCCAGTGGCCTTAGACCACGACAGACACCCCTGCCCCTTATGGAGGGGGCGCCGGTGGGGTGCTCCTGTCGCCTCGCAGTGATGGTCCCCGTCTTGCTGGTCCCTAGGGCCTTCCATCCACACGCAGCAAGTTCAGAGACTGGGTGGGGAAGGCGGGATCAGGAGCGGAAGCCTAAGACCTTTGTCGCATCTTCCACGGGGGCCCAGGTCCAGGGCTTTGGGGGACAGAGCAAAGCACGGTCTGGGGGGGGTCCCAGTGGGTCAGAGTCTACCGGTGGCTGCTGTTGCTGAGAGCTGACAAGGCCAGCTTCTTCCCCCCCCCTCCGCCCCCCCCCCCCCCCCCCCCCCCCCCCCCCCCCCCCCCCCCCCCCCCCCCCCCCCCCCCCCCCCCCCCCTCCCTCCCTCCCTCTCTTCCTCCTTCCTTCCTTCCTTCCTTCCTTCCTTCCTTCCTTCCTTCCTTCCTTCCTTCCATCATCCATCTGGCATCCATTCCATCACTCACCAGGGCCCTGGGCATCCATGAGTCACACTCTCTGCTGGGCATGTGTGACAGGATCTTACTAAATGTGAATCCACTCCTATACGGCCTCGAGAAAGGTCCCCACGCCAGGCAGAGGAGCTACCCCGCCCTCGGCCCCCACCCCCCCACCGCTCCGTACCCATGCTCTCCCGACAGCCTCTGCGAACCTCTCTTGGTTCTCCTGGACAAGCACGCTGGGCCCCCTGCCATGCCTTTGCCCAGACTGGGCGCCCCTGTCAGAAATGCGCACGAGACAGTGCCACCTCGCCCCTAATGTCACTCCCCATGTCACCTTGTTGGCAGGGTGCCACTCGGCCAGCTTCCTTCTCACTCCTGCAGCCGCCTTCCGCCCCCCCCACCCCCCGCACACCCCCGGCCCGGTGCCCTGGGGCTCGGAACGAGCCGGGGGCAGCCAGACTGCCACCTCCACGCTGCCCCAGGCTGGCTTTTCTGGTGCCCGGGAAGGAAAAGCAGCCTCCCCGAGGTGGAGGTCGGCCAGTGACACGTAGAGTTTCAGCCGGTGGCACCAGGGGTGGGGGGGGGGGGACTGAAGGCCCCTGTGGGGCAGAGCTTCTGGGGAGGGACATCAGGAGGGACCCCAGAGGCATCGGAAACTATGGTCACTGCGAGTCCCTGCTGGGGCACCTGGTGTCTGAGCCTGGCCCCTCCGGGAGCCCCTCCGGCTGCAAGCTCCGCCCCCCCCCGGACCCCCCCGTCGGGAGGGTCTGAACTCCTCACTCTCTGCGGTTCCCGGGGCTGCGTCCCTTCAGTTGTCCCACAGAATGTCCCTGCCGCAAGAAAGCCCACCCTCGGGCTTCCGGATCCCTGGCCTCAGCCGCGGGCTTTAAGGAGACCCTGCTCTGTCCCCGGGTTGCCGACAGCTCAGTGCAGAGGCCAGATATTGACGCAGCCGCTGGGCGTGGGGTCCGGCCTGGGCCCCCCACTCACCCCCAGATGGCCAGTCCCCACACTGCAAGGGTGAGCACAGACCTGCCAGCCCCCCAGGCCTCAGTTTCCCCGTCTGTAAGATGCAGAGGCTGGTCTTCGTTAGTGCTGTCTGTACTGTGACCCAGGACATTCTGGGCATCCCCTGAGGGGTGGGACAGCGGAGAGGAGACAGTGGGGCAGGACAGTGGGGAGGGGACAGCGGGGAGGGGACAGCAGGGAAGGGACAGTGGGGAGTTCCAGAAGAGCTAGAGCATGGTCCCCTCCCTCTGAACTTGCACGTCATTGGGAAACAGGTGTTTGGTGCTTCAGTGTCGTGCTTCCTGGGGCCCCTCCGGGTCACATGCTGCCCACCTTGTGGATCTGCCTCTGACCAGCCTGCGACCCCCTGAGAATAAGCCTGTGGCCCCAAGCACTCGGTAGCGGTTCCCTTTCCCTCCACAGCTGGAGACAGACCATGAGGGTCTCAGGGTCCTTCTGCCCAGCTCTGCCTGTCCCCCAGCCCTACCCTCGGCCCCCGGCTGAGGAGGGGAGCCCCGGGGGCGAGAGGCGGGCCCACCTGATCCAGCTCAGACTGCAGCCTTGCCCGGGTTGGCACAAGTCACACCCACCCCTTCGACCCGGGGGCTCCCCGCTCGGTGGCCCGAGGGACGTTGGTGAGGGCCCCTTGGTTACCAGGCTGTGCCCTCTCCCTCCAGATGCCCGCCTCTGAGAAGGCAGGACCCCACGTCTCAGCCCGCGCCCCCAGCCTGTCCCAGGCCCCGGGCATCCAGCCAGCCTCCCCGACGCCCAGATCCTGCTGGGGCGCCTTCACCCCAGCAGCGTCCGTGCCGTTCACAAGCACAGGCGTGTGCCCCGCGTGCATGGGGTGAGCGCCAAGGCCACGGCAGCCACTCTCAGAGTTCAAGGCCCAGAGCAGGACCTCAGCCCAAGTCCAGTGGAGATGCCGGGCTCGAGAAAGCCCGACAGGCTGCCCTTCCCGTGCTCTTTTCAATTCTCAGTTCTTTTCTCCTGCGCGCACATTTTCAAAACCAGACTGGAATGCGTCCTCTCTGTGTCCAGACATCTGGCGGATGTCCACTCCGCCAGCAGAGGTTTAGGGCAGGTCCCGCTTCACCTCTGCTGACAAGGCCCACATCCCTGTGCCGGGGAGGCCCCCCCAGTTGGTGCCTGCCGAGGGGGCACAGGGCTGGGGGAGCCACGGTCTCCAGGTGCTCAGGAAACCCTGGCAGAGGAGGAGACCCCTGAGCTGAACCCTCAAGGTCCAGTCCACCAGACTCGGAGGGAGAATGGGCCTGGCCTAGGCGTGGGTGGGGTCCATGAGTGCTGGAGCACTGGGAGGGAGGAGGGAGGGAGGAGGGAGGGAGGAGGGAGAGAGGAGGGAGGGGGAAGGGAGGGAGGCCTCGCCAAGGGGCAGTGGGTCCTTGAGACCCCGGCGGCCAGCCGGGAGCCCGGGCCTGGCCCGCTGACTGTGGCGTCTGGCCCCCGCAGGACACCTACAACGCGGAGTGCGAGTTCGTGGAGCGGATCCACGAGCTGGGCTACAACACCTACGCCTCGCGGCGGTACCGCACGGCGCCCGGCGGCCCGGGGGCCCAGCGCCAGCCCAGCGCCGAGAGACTGTGGTACGTGTCCGTGAACGGCAAGGGCCGGCCCCGCAGGGGCTTCAAGACGCGTCGCACACAGAAGTCCTCCCTGTTCCTGCCCCGCGTGCTGGACCCCAGGGACCACGAGATGGTGCGGCTGCTGCAGAACGGGGCGGGGCTCCGCGGCGGCCCCCCCAGGCCACCCTGCACGGGC
>NC_043710.1:3235057-3259246 GCF_006229205.1 Suricata suricatta
TCGGGCACCGTCAGATCAGAAGGGAGCGCACGCGAGGCTGGGAGGGGGCCGCTGGTGGCCGGAGCCGCCTTGCCCACGGAACCCGCTGGGTCGGCGCCGCCTAGGAGCCCGCCTGCCGCCCGGCCGCGGGCGGAGCAGGGGCGTCTGTGTAACCGAAAATTAAAGTATTTTATTCTTACTTTGTTATTTAATAGATTGTGACGCCGCCTGGGGAGGCACTGCCGGTTCTACTTGAACCGCCTTTGCTTGCGGTGATAACCGCGTCGGTGCCAAATCGCTATTTTTAAGATGTTAAAAGACTGTATTCCGAGGAATTGAGCTAAAGATGTGTGTTCGTCCCCTGCTTTGGAAAGTGGCTATTTTTTTTTGAAACCAAGAGATGGTTAGTGTGGATGGAAAGAGTAGGCTAACAGACGTGTGTGCCTGTGTGTGGGCACAGGTGTGCGCGTTCCGTCTAACTGGATGTGCGCATGCGCGTGCGACTGTAGGGAGCCAGGCTTCCGTTGTTTAGCGCCAGAACACCCCTCCCTCGTGAAGGGGTGTGGCTTCCACGTGACGGTTTCGAGCACCTGTGCATCGCGCAGGCACAGCTCCCCCGGCCTCCCTCACCCTTGCCACCTGCCGGCCCCAGGCGGGCGCTGCACTCACGGCCATCCCGGCCGTGCCTGAGTGGCCCCCGGAGCCCCGAGCGGTCCTGTCTCTGCCTCAGAGAGCACACTGGGAGACTTGGGCAGCAGACGTGGTGTGCCCGGGTCCCCAGCCGGTGGGTGACAGCCCGTCTTGGACCAGGTGCCCGCCCTGTCCCGCACACCTGCCGCCCCAGCGATGGCGGTGGGTGGGGTCGCCCGAGGCCCAGTGAGAGCCAGAGGGCGTGGGCACTGGCGCACTTTTCTTGGACTTTGCAGGCGGAGCAGGTGAGGGGTGTGGAATGAGATGGTGCAGGTGCGAGGGTGGCCCCCGTGTCACAGATGAGGAAGCGCGTGCGGGAGGTGCAATGGCCCAGGACGCGTGGGGGGAGGTGTGGCGCCACGCACCCGCCCGGCACCAAGATGCTCCCCAAACAAAGGGGGCGACACTCAGGGGCTCAGGCTTCGTACTTAGAGCAGATTGGGCAGGACGGTGTTTTCCACACCTCACAGGGGGGGCCGCCAACCGTCCGAAGGCACAAAGCTCCCTGGCGGGGGCTGAGGACCAGTCACAGGCGCGGCCCTGTTCCCCTCTGCCTCCTGAGCGGGAGCAGCTGGTCTTCTCCCCAGGGGGCCCCTGGGGCCCCTGCAGGAGGAGGCCCTGGCCGCCCACCCGTGCAGGGAGCCCCCCACCCATCTCAGGCTTGGCCGGATTCCGTCCAGGTCATGTGTTTGCAGGACGCCTAGCTGATGGGGTTCTGCCCCCGGGCATGACTCTTCCCTTGCCCCCCAGGACATCCGTCCACACCCTGCCCAGCCCACCAGCATAGAGGGCGTGAGACCCCAGACCCTCTACTGCAGCCCCCGTGAGTCCCATCCTTCCCTTCTCCTTTTCTCTGCAGAGACAGGCTCCTGGGGGCCCTCCTGATGGGGCGGTGGGCACCCAGGTAGGATCCCCCAGAAAAGCAAATCAGGGTGGGGGTGGGGTCTCGTGAACCTGACACCCTCATTATTTGGCCTGGCCCTTCCTGCGTAGGTGTGGGGTGGGCAGAAGCTGGAGACTGGCTCCCCATCACAGAAGGCAACACGTGAGCTGGGACAGGGTGGCACAGAGGCCCCTGTGATGACAGCCTACCCCCCCCTCAGGCCTTTGCTGTCACCCCCACCTGCCCAGCCAAGGGAAAGCGGGTCCGGGGAGGCCCTCGAGGCGGGGGGGTCTTTGTTTTCCAGGGTCTCTGCGCCTTCAGGAGCAGGGCTGTCGGGGGGGCAGCTGCTAGGAAGCGGGGTGGCCGTTACACAAAAAGCCTCGTGCAGAATGAGCGTGTGATCCGGCCAGTCCGCCTGGGGCACACGCCCGAATGAGCCGGGAGCAGGGCCTCCCACGGGCGTCTGCTCGCCCACACTCGTGGCCGCGTGTTCGCAGCACTCACAGGGTGGACCAGCCCGAGTGTCCACAGACAGATGCTTGGATAAGCCAGTGTGGTCTGTCAGCACAACGGAGCGGCGCTCCGCCTTCCGGAAAGAGGTCCCGACGCCCCCACCGCAGGGACGGACCTGGAGACGAGCCGGCCACCCAAGGACACGTGCCGTGTGGTCCAGGCTCACGAGGTCCCTAACGGACGGCAGACGGCGGGTGCTGGGGCCGGGGGCAGGGGGGCCGGGGTGGACAGAGCTCCAGTTTGGGAAGAGGAGAAGGTGAAATGGATGGCGGCCATGGTCACGCAAGACTGTGAGTTACTCTCTCCATGCAATTGTACACTTAAAAGTGGACAAAACGGTAAAAGAACATTTAAAAAAAAGCAGTGTGATGTCTTGACTGGTCTTACTGGCCTCCCACCAAAAGTCTCGCTGGTCCTCGGTGAGCAGAGTTGAATAAATTAGGGGAAAAAGAATCTTTAGGGAGTGGCCAGCCAGGTCCCCTCCCCTGTGCGGAGGCCCCTCCCACTCCACACTTGCCGCAGGAAAACGCAGCCCCTCCTGTGTGAAGCCAATAAACCAGGGACCCACTGCCCGGACCCCTGAGCCCTGGCCTCAAGCGGCCCCCTCTGGGTGACCGAGCTTCAGACCCCTCGGCAGGTTTGGAGCCCTCCGGCCTTGCCAGGGGTTGAAGGACTTGGAAAGGTGAACCTGGAGGCCCATAATTAGTGCCCACCCATCGGAGGGTGACCTTGCCTGGGCCACCTTCTAGCAGCCCCAGGAGCTGACCCCCATCCCCTGTCCGACCGTAATCATGAGTCCAGGACCGTAATCATGAGTCCAGGGCGGCCCGCACTCGTGCCTGAGCGCCCAGGCAGGAGTGTGTGTCGCACAGGGAAGGGGAGACGAGGGGAGAGGGGAGAGGAGGGGAGACTTCCAGGTGTGGAAAAGAGGCAGGACCGGAGTTGGATTTCTCCCCGGCAATTCGAACACCGGCTGGGCCGCTTCTGTTGTCTCATGCTTGATTGTGAGAATTGGCCCCCGTCTCTCCCCAGCCTTGGTTTCTCCGCCTGCCAAATGGGCTTCCACAGTGGCCATCAGGATCACGGAGGAGACGCAGCTGGTGAACGTTCTGTCAGGACAGCCGCACAACCAGGAGGGGCCAGAGGGGAGGGCCGGGCATGGCTCTTCCCAGCTAGGGCTGGACGCACCAAGAGCAGAGCACGCCTCAGCAGGGTGTCTGTTCCGCAGTGTGCAGGCTTGAGTGGCTCAAAGGTGGGGAATGAATGGAAACTTCCGTGGGGGCGGGGGGAGCACACCAGGAGTCCTGGGCAGGCGGGTTCCAAGATAGTACTTCATATATTCATTTATCATCATGGATAATGTAAATACACTTGTCTGCCTTTTATCTCCATCTAGGAGGCTAGTGCTGTAATTCTCCATTTATCCACCCATGCGTCCGTGCATCTGTCCTTTCCACCATCCATCCATCCATCCACCCATCCATCCATCCATCCCTCCCTCCATCCACCCACTCATCCATCCACCCACCCATCCATTCATCTATCCGTCCTTTCCACCATCCACCCACCCCTCCATCCACCCCTCCATCCACCCACTCATCCATCCACCCACCCCTCCATCCATCCACCCACCCACCCCTCCATCCATCCACCCACCCCTCCATCCACCCACCTATCCACGCAGCCTCATGGAAGACAGAGGCACAGCTCTAAAGTAACAGGTTGGGAGCAGTGACTTGGAGAAATTCAGGAAAAACCGTGCTGGCTGGTGGACCCCATTCTCGAGAGCCTTGCGACCGGCCAGCCACCATCTAGATGACAGCTTGACACCATCTTCACCCCCCTTCAGAGCTGCCCTGGGGAGTTGAAAGGTCCAGAATGAAGAGCTGAGGCCGTGGTTGGAGGAGACGGAACAGAGAAGGGACGAGCTTCAGGGCGAGGGCCATTTGGGATCACAGCCCTTGGGGTCCTGGCAGCCGGGGTCCCCCCGAGGCGGGTCCTGACGTCCCGTTGACAGTGCGTGAGGCCAGGTAGGGTGCTCTACTCACCCTGAGCTGCAGTTTCTTCCTCTGCGGAACGGGACGATCAGGACGCCAACAGCGCAAGGCTGCAGGATTCAGTGCAGTGAACGGGCGAAGGCTGGCGCCTGGCATGCAGTCAGGGGGCTCCCGTGCCGGCTGTGACTTCACTGCTTGGCTCCGGCCCGGGTCAGACAGTCACGGCAAGAGTGATTAGAAGTTCCCCGTGGTTGAGCACGTGGTTGAGCCCCTCATGTTTTCTCCCGTTCCTCCCTCCAGCCCCACATCTCTGCCCATCCCAAGCTCTTCCCTGCCACAGGACCTTTGCACACGCTGCCTCTTCACCTGGCTGGTTCTTTCTGCATCTTCACTTACCTGGATGTCACTGTTGCAGAGACCTTCTGTGGCTCCCCTATGCAGAACCGGGCTCCCCTCTCGCTTTTCCTCACCGCGCCTTGTTATTTCTGTTCACTGAGCCGAACACCATCTGTAATTGCGCTCACCGCCGGTCCCCACCCATTACCCACCTGATTGGGAGGCACCTGGCCTATTTACTCACCAACTCAAGTCTGTCTTTGGTCAAGGGCTGCTTACAAAGACAGTCACCCCACCCCATCCTGGACTCCCCTCAACTAAAGAAACCCAGGGGTTTATGACAGGAAGTGCTGGGGTCCATGCCTATCGGGAGAGTGAGGCCAAGGCTTAGTGCCTGCCGCACCCTGCTGTTGTTTGTGTGGGAGACGGAGCGGCTCCGAGAGATCGGGCTGTTTCCGCGAGGTCACAGGTGCAGAGGGAGCATGTCAGACCTTGGCTGCCCCAGTACTGCCCGCTGAGTGTCCCAAGGGCAGGCGGGACCCCCGGGAGCGGGCACAGTGCAGCCACTTTGGAAACCAGTCCGGCAGTCCTTTCAAATGAGAGCCGGAGGTCACATAGGACCCCGCACTGCCTCCCCAGGCACGTACCCGAGAGGGAGCCAAGAGCACCGTCCACACGGGAACCTGCACACACAGGTTTACAGCTGCCCCCCTCGCGGGAGCCACAGGGTGAAAATAACCCAGTGCTGGCCGATGCGTAGACAAACGTGCCGCGGCCACACAGCGGAACGTCACTTGGCCAGAGGAGGGCATGAAGTGCTGCCCCACGGCTGCGGCCGGACTGAGCCCGGACACCCCGCACCGAGGGAGGGAAGTCAGACACGAAGGCCGCTTACCCGTGAACCCATTTAGGCCAAATGTCCAGAACCGCAAATCCATGGAGACAGAGAGGAAAGAGGCGGATGGTGGCCAGGACTGGGCAGAGGGGGGGAGGGGGGCAGGTGGGGCAAATAGGAGCACAGACAAGGGACACAGGGTTTCTTTTCAGCGTCTGGGGACGCCTGACAGGTGCGATGGCCCGCGGCGCTGTGAATACAGCATGAATGCCCCTCGAATGGGTAAATTGTACGGCCTGCAGACGGCATCTCAATAAACTCGAGTCAGCACTTCGCCTGCCAGCTCTTCGGGACCGCTGGGCGGGGAGGGGGCCGGGTGGGCCGAGGTTTGGGAGCAAGTAGGAGGCAGCGGACTGGGTTGGTCAAAGCGGTCGGGGAGCGCACCCTGCCGCAGTGCCGCAGCCCGCCAGCAGGCGGCGCTGAGCTCAGCGACAAGCCCCAGGTGGGCCCGGCGGACTGAGCAGGGGTCACACGGTCACTCTGGCGTCTCCGCTGGTGACCTGTTGGCAGCACCTGCTGGGCCACCAGGGGCAGGCAGGCGGCGAGGAGCTGGCCATCAGTTCCGGACTGACTCACCCTGGGGAGGCGACATCATCCTTGCCCGGACACCCAGGATGCCCCTTGGAGGGCAGAGGGCCCCCTCCGCAGGCACAAGGGCAAGTAGCGGGAGGTGGGCCTGGGTGCCGAGTAGGGTGCGTCGCAGGCACCCACTCTTGCTCCCCGGGTGGGGGAACTGCTCCCCGCGCTGAGAACCCTCGTCATGCGAGGTGATGATGATGGGGGCGGGGCGCGGTGGCCACTCTTGCCTGGCTGGGGCCCGGAAGCTCAGAGGCGGGAGGCTACGTGCCCAGGGTCCCACAGCCGCACCCAGGTTCAAACCCAACCCCTGGGCTCCAGTGCGCGGCTTGGGCTCCCGACTCCTAAGGAAGGGCGTGGTTTCACATTTCTGTCTGCCGGCCCTTCACTTAAGTCAGTGGTCCTCACAATACCGTCTCCTGGCCTGGGATTCGGCTTGAAATGCGCTCCCGGGCCCCACTCCAGACTTGCTGGCTCAGAGCCCCGGGGGCAGCCCCGCAATCTCTGTTTACAGCCCTCCTGGTGACGCACCAGTGTTTACGAGTCCGGGGGCGCAGGGGTGCCCCCAGCGTCACCCACACTGAGCAAGGCAGCACATGCTATGGGCTGGGGGCTCGCCACCCCTCACCACTCTGGACCCTCCCCCGCTCTGCAAGGCTGGCCATTATGACCCCTGTTGTGCAGGTGCGGAGACTGAGGCTCGGGGGTGAAGCCCCACGCCCCTCGTGGGAGGGCGTGAGCTTAGACTGGATGCTGGGTCTGAGCAGTCATGGCACTTGCTGTCCTGGGAGGCACGACCCCTCTGCCCAGCACAGACATTCTCTCTCGATGGGCAAGAGGGCAGGTGGAGGGCTGGGCCCAGAAGGGCTACCTCCTTTCCGGTCTGTGGGTCATGGAAATGTAGGCCTTGTCTGGGGCTGCCTGAGGCCGTCTGCTGGAAGGGGCCGGTCTGGAGTGGGGGTGGGGGTCGCAGTTCCCAGGAAGGTCACCAACACCTGACCTGGGCACCCCCGGCCCCAACAGCAGCAGCTTGGACCCTTCCAACACTCACCCCCCTGTATGCCGACCTCGAGGTTGCTTTCGGAACCAAATAGAATTGGTCTTCATGGCTCATCTTTCCCCATGTAAGCCTCCTAAAGTATCTGTGAGTTAGTATTCACTCAGCTATGAAGGTCAGAAACCTTAAGATAAAGGAACTCTAAGCAAGTGGACATCTCTCGTGTAAAAGAGGTCCAGGGTGACAACTGCTCCACATTCATCAGGGACTCAGCTTCCTCCCATTTTTTCCTTCCATTTTCATCATATGGTTTTGACCTCATGGTACAGAATGGCTGCTTGGGCTCCAGCTCTCCCATCCACATTCCACCCAACCCCAGCAGAGAAGACCGGCATACCCCCACCTCACAAGATACCTCCCAAAAGCCACACCCACCAGTACAGCTTTCCTCCCATTGGCCAGACTTCAGTCGCATGACTGCTTAAGCAGTGACATGAGAGGCAGAGAGAAAGAGAAAAGGAGGAGGGAGCAAAGGAGGAAGGATATTGGGGACTCTGCCTCTTTAGAGTGGACACCGTGATTCCTCCTCCACTTGTCGCCTTCTGGCCCATCAAGTCCTTGCTTCCCTGGCGGCTTCTTCAAATGTCAGGACGCAAGAGGGGAATGCTTGGCCCTCTGGATGTTGTCCCCGCTGTAAGAATGGCATTAAGATTTATTGCCGGCCCAGCCCGAGGCCACCTGCTAGAGGTCAGCGCCCCCGCTGCTCCCACGCGGGGGCTTCCCTGACCAGGGCCCAGGAGATGCACAAAGGCGTTTCCAGCAGGACACGGAGCGGCTGCTGTCAGAGGCCCCTCCCTGCGCAGGGCAGGGCCAGGCAGGGGCTGGTGCCCTCACCTGTCAGCCCCCCTTCCCTGGGGGCTGGACCACCCGGAGTGAGGGCTGCAGGCCAGGTCGGGGCACCTTCCTCAGAACCGCACCCCCACCGGCTGGACGTCCTGGTCTGCTGCCCGTGGGCCCGTGGGCGGGTCTTCTCGGGGGCTGGGCTCTCCACACCTCCGGGGGGATGCTGGGCCGGCGGCCACTGGACAGTGGGGGCGTCCGGTCTCCGGACAGCCCTCCGCCAGGCGGTGGTCGCAGAGGTGCCGCCGGGGGCCTGCAGGGGCACGCGCGGTGGGGCTGGGCCCAGTGAGGCCCGCAGTCTGGACACTGTCCTCCAGGCAGAAGGAGGCAGGCGGCTCTCCTCCCCTTGGACGTGACCCTGTGGTTCAGGAGGCCTGGGGCGGGCAGGCGCGGGGGAGGGCCCCGGGCCAGGAACGTGCCGGCGCCCTGCGGGCCACGCTCGGTGCTGGGCCCCGCCGCGTGCTCTCCCGCTCGGCCTCCCGACCCTCCTCGGAGGTGCGCTGGGACGCCAGCCCTGTTCTGCTGCTGAGGAAGCAGTGGGAAGAGACGGAGCCGTCCGCCCCGGTCACACAGCCCAGCGTCCCTGGGGTCAGAGCACCGCCCGGCGGTCCAACCGGCCCAAGTTCAAATGTGACTCCAGCTCACTCTCGCCTCCGCAGGGACAGAGTGGTTGCTTTGTCTTTCGGAGCCTGTTCCTCCCGGTAGAGTGGGGGCGCCCACCCATCCTGGCCCCCCGTGGTGAGCCCAAGCAGCCAGGCCGTGCAGGGGCTCAGGGGAGGGCCCGGGGCCCTAAGGCGGGCCGGCTGCGGAGGTCATGGGCTGCGGGCACCCCTCCCCCAGGACGTGCACGAGTGGAGACAGAGCCACTCCCGTGTCAGGGGTCCTGGGGGAGGCACGGCTGCGGACTCCAGTCCTGGTGGCAGAGGGTGGCCCCTGGTCACTGGGGAAGAGTCACCGCTGTCCAGGCCAGGCGCTCCTCATGGGGCCCCACTCCCTGTCCCCATGAGCTCCGTCCTCAAGGCTGGGGCTGTGGTGGCTACTGGCTGCGGCCCCTCCAGCAGCCGGTGGTGCCCGTTTTGCCGGCGGTGGAGAGGTCCTGCTCAGCCCCGTCCACACTCCCTGACCGCCCTCCTTCTGCCTCCCCAGACCCCTCCACCTCCCCCAGATGCCAGTCTGGTGCTGGCACTGGCAGAGAGAGGCGGCTGCCGGTCCCGCTGCTGGGCCCACACTAAGGAGGCCCCCCCTATGGTATGTGATGGACAGACAGGTACTTTCAGATGGTGTGAGCCCTGCCCGTGGCACAGAGCAAGCTGCAAAGTGGGCTCGAGAGGTGACCCTCCGACCAAGATGTGTCTGGGGAGGTGACGTCCAGGCTGACATCTGAGTGATGAGAAGGAGCCACCTTGCAAAGAAGATGGCCAGCAAGTGCAAAGGGCCTGTGGTGGGGGAGTCCTGGCTGAGACCCCAAGGAACCGTGCCAGCTGAGAGGCCACGAGGGCAGAGCGGCCCAGGCTGGTGCGGGCGGCGGGCCAGCTCGAGCACCGGCGCACGGGGGGCTCTGCGTTTTGTCCGGAGTGTGCTCAGGGCTAAGTCAGGGCTCTGAGGACAGGGCAGGGGCCACTACGCCTGCCAGGGGACTTTGTCCTTGGCCAGCCCAGGAAAGAGAGGTGCGCGGTCACTCCGGCCCCGAGGTATTTCTCCTCCTGGCCAGGCCCTCCCTTGATCTCCCTCGGAGGATCACGGTGCAGGCTTTGCCCATTAAAACCCCCACCCAGCACCCACAAGTACTTCAAAGTAACAGACCCAAGTGAAAAAAAAACCAAAAAACCAGCGCTGCCTCGATGGGGGAGGGTTCACGCTCGGCACCGCTGAAGTCGTGAGGGTTTCTAGGAACACTATCAGGACCCCAAGAGAAAAAGAGGCTAAGAGGAAAGACACCCACAGAGAGCAGCCCATGGAGACCGACTCGGCCTGGCGATCCTCCAAGGCCGGACGGGAGTTCAAATAAAAAAATCACTAAAACCCTTCAAGGTCATCCAAACAGAGCAAGTCTGAGGAACCAGTGTGGCCGAGCGGAGGAGGAGGAGATGGGCTGATCGATGCGCGGAGGGGTCAGAAGAGGGACATGAAGGGGAACCGGGGGAAAAGGGGTCCCCGCTGGACAGCGGCTAGTCACGAGGTGCCGGGACCCTTGGCCACTGCGGCGGCTCCTCTCGGGAGAGGAGCCCGGTGGGGTATTCAGGTCCGCCAGCTCTGTAACTTCTGCAAATCTAAAACTATTGTCAAATTAAGAGTTTACAACAGGGGCCCCCGGGTGGCTCAGTCAGTGCAACGTCCAGCTCTTGAATTCGGTTCAGGTCACGATCTCATTATTCCTGAGTTCAAGCCCTGAGCCCGGCTCCACGCTGACCGTGTGGAGCCTGCTTGGGATTCTCTCTCCGCCCCGCCCCTGCTCAGATGCTCTCTCTAAATAAACTTTTAAAAGAGTTTATAATGAATACAATACTAATCTAGTTTCATCGCTTACCCGTCAAATTAGTAAGGGACAAAGCGGAAAAGAGCCACCGCCCAGTGCTACCGACGCTGTGGTGAAAGGGACAGCCACCAGCAGACCGCCGCCGCGCACCCCCGCACTTTTGCGGACCGTTAAGTCGAGAAATTTACGAAATTCCTCGCCTGCATCCAGAGACTCCACTTCTGACGATCACATCCCAAATACAGGAGAAAAACAAATGTTTACGCACAAAGATGCTCGTTGCAGCATTGTTTATGGCAGAAAAGGGAAAGAGCTCAAACCATCAAAAACCACCCAATATTAGAAACCGAGCCGGATGGTAAGTAAACCACGGTCTGTCTGGAGAAGTCGCAAGCTTACGAAGATCACGTCCCGGTGTGGGAAAACGGCAGGGTCTATTTATTAAGTGAAAACAAAAATCGCATTTTCAGGATGATTCATTCATCTGCTCGGCGAGCAAATAAATATTTACGGCAAGCCCGGCTGGGCTGGGCGGCCCCTGCGCTGAAGAGCCCCGGTGCCGTGGGAGAGGCGGGCGGGAGCCAGCGATGGCCACCCCGGGGTGAGGGCACCGCTGGAGGCGACCGTGCGGGACCCTGGCGTGGGGGAGGGGCTTCCAGCGCAGTCTGGGGGCCAGGGGGCTTTCTGAAGGCGAGCCCCTTCGAGGCGGCCGGTGAGGCTCACAGACGGTGGGGACGCAGAGGTGACAGCGTCCGGCAAGTGCGTGCAGGGAGACGAGGTCTGGGGCACAGCCGAGGCCATCGGGCCTTTTCCGTCGGCTCAGGGAGCCCCTCAGGGGCCCAGAGGCAGCGGCCAGATCACACAGCTCACGAGCCCCCCGGGGGGTCGCTGCCTGAGCTCCGGGTCCCGGCCACGCCCCTCCTGCATTGTGGCCGCTGGGCAAGCCATGACCCGAGCCCTAGGTCAGAGGAAGTGCTCCCTTCCTCCAGACCTATCAGGGCCTCCATCTCACAGGCCCTTTCTGCTGCCACATTCCTGTCCCGGGTGATCACGATGGACAGAGGCGTGTCCCTTCTGAGTGCCACGGTCACTGCTTCTGGCGTGTCCACAGCCCCTGCCTCCTGGGACCACAGTGGCTCGTGAGAAACCAAACATCCCAGGGCTGACTTGACGGCCGTGCTTGGCAGGCCCTGGGTCCTGGGAAGCACACAGCCTCGCTGTCAGGGGGTCCAGGGCATCTGTTCCGAAGAGGACGTCCCCAGGCCTCCTCTGCCCAGTGTGGGCCCTTGCTGCCCGCACACGCCCACGCTGCCCAGGGGAGAGAGACAAGCCACCACCGGCCCGCCCTGGGGCTCTCCTGCTGACCCCCAGCCGTGAGGACCGGAGGGGCTGAGGCTCAGAGAGGGCGAGCGACTTGCCCATAGTCACACAGCAGTTGATTGGCAGGTGGAGTGCCATGGAAGCCTTCCACCACTGTGGGCTGAGGCGGTCCTCACCAGGGCAGCTGGGAAATTGATCGTGGTGCTTTGCCTTGCCTCAGTTTCTCCCTGCCTCCCAGAGCTGCTGATGTGAAACTTACATGAGATGAGCAAGGAGTCTGAGTTCTGTGCTCAGGGATGGTGGCCACTAGCGTGATGTTCTGCCACAGAAGTTGTGACTGTTCCCAAGTTCTAGAAGTTTCCGAGGACTGAGAGGTGCATGTTTCTTGGGGAGCCGCAGATGCAGAATGGCCACCCAGGGGTATTTGGAGAGGGAAGATGCTGGAGGTGTGCGGACAGTGCCCAGGGGCCCCCGCCGGCCCCCCACTCTGTCTGCTCCATGGGCCCCGAGTGCCCAGGGGCCCCCGGCGGCAAATGGAGGGATTCCTCCAGCTCGCAGCCCCTCAGGGGGGCTCACCTGCTGTCCTGGGTGGTCCCCAGCTACCCCAGCAGAGCTGAGCCCCCAGGACAGAGGCCGTTGGCCCATGAATCTGCAAACACCTCCCGCCTGGCTCCTTCCAGAACCGCGTGCCCACCCTGCATGTGTCCACGAGCTTCCAGAAACTCAGGTCACATGGGGCCCGTCACCAGTTGCTTCTCTGCTCTCAAGAGAAGCAGCCTAACCCAGGCTCATGAGACCCCCGTGACCCATCTCTCGGGTCCCAAGCCCCCATTTCCTGCTCCATAGCCACACTGCTACCTGCCAGAGAGGCGGGTCCATCCTGAGCCCTGGGTCCCCGGTCCCCGCAGCCCATTCGGACCCAGGGCCGCCGGGCCCCCAGGGTGGAGACAGGACCGGCTGCTGCCCAAGGTCCAGAGATCACGGCGAGTCTGGTTTGCTGCCGGCTACAGGGTAAAGGCCACCCTGCCCCCACATTCCCCCCTCCGCCCCGCATCCTGCCCCTGGCTAGGAGCCAGGAGCCCCCCCTCACTGGGTCTGGGGGTGCTCAGAGCAGCTGGAGAGCCCCGCCTTCAACAGAGAGCTACTGGTGGCCTCTGGCCTTTTCCAAGGTCTGCTGCACCCTCTGCCCCCCCTTCTCACCTCCGGGCCTTGCTCTGTGCCTTCAGGTTGACCAGATGCCTCTTCTTTGGGGACGCATCCCTGACTGCTATCATCCTCCACCTAGAGGACCCCGGTTGCCCTCTCTGGGTCCTCACCTGTGGGTAATTCCTTACTCAAGGTGCGCTCGCCTTGGCTGGTGCCCCTCCCCTCCCCACCGAGGCGGGGAGGGCAGTGGAGGCTTCTGTGCCCTGCATCCGGGACCCAGCCTACCCAGCAACGGTGCAGCTGACCTTGGATGAATGACTCTCTGAGCTTTGAAGTGGACAGAAGTCTCCCTGCATGCTTGCGACTGGGGGGCCGGGGCTCTGCCTCCTGGGGGGGCTGCTTGAAGGACGGGCGGCGGAGCGGAGGGAGAAGACGCGCTCCGTTTAGTCCTCTGGCCAGTGTTTTGGGCACCCCGAGGCGCGTGCAGCCTGAGGTCTCCGAGGACGGTGCTGTGCCTGGAGCCAGATCGGAAGCAGCGCCTCTTTATCGCGGGGGTTCCTTTCTGGTTTCTTTCCCCCCAAAGTTTCCCCAGTTGTCATGCGTCTGTGATATTCAAGGAGCAAGAACGTGTCACTGAGCAAACGCAACGTGCGCCAGGCCGGCCGTGGAAATTTAGGGAAGCGGGGCTTCTTTCTCGGGGCGGTGACCCAGGGACTCGGCCGCAGGCAGGGCCCCGTCCCTCAGGCCGCTTCTCCGACACGCTCCTCGCCCCACACGGCTGTCCGTGGAGTGACGGCGTGTGCACGGGAGCTGGCCGCCGCCTGCAGCCAGTCCCCCAGGATTGCACAAAGAGAGTAGCATGTCTGGGACACAGAAGCCCAGTGCACCTCGGGGAGCCCCACGCTCGCCTGTTGGCATTTCCGTTGGGCCCTTGGGCAGCCCTGCACGCCAGGTTCGGCCTGGTTTTCCTCGAATGAGCTGCTGGGAAGAAGTCTCGGCCCGTCTGACCTGGTTCTCAGGAGTGACCTCTGGCCGGGAGCATCTATTTTAAAGGAGGCTGCCATTTGGTCTTTACCAAAATAGTTGAAAGAAGACCCCAGAATAGCAGGCCGGGTCTGCTCCGGCTTAGAAGCCGCATCTCGGGCTCAGAGCAGGCGCGTGGCATGTCACCAAGCAGGCGGCGAGGCAGGAAAGGCCTCTGCTCACCGAGGCCAGAGGCTGAGGAATGGCCCTCGGGCACCTCGGGTGGCCAGTGCCCCTGCCTCGAGGCAGAAGCCCCCTCCCCTCCCCTGCCGGTGACATCAGAGGCGGGACTGGCTTAGTTCTTAACGTGGGCCATCCATCCACGGTTACCCATTTCACAGATGGGAAGACGAGAGTCAGAACCCACCCAAGTTCTGACAGCCAGAGCCAGGGACGCAGCCAGGCGGTGCTGACCGCCCCCCCCCCCCCAGGAGGCTGGAGCCTGGTGGCCTCACCATCAATGGCAGCAATAATGACAATGAGGCTGAGTGGGGAGATCCTAATTTACCTCCCGCAGGTGAGGCCTCCCCCTCTGCCCTGAGCCCTGCAGGGGCAGGAGCGGGGTGGGGGAGCCCTGATTTTCTAGTCTGGGGCTCGGTTCGGCTCGGCACCCCTCCCTGCAAGCCGGGCAGGAGACTAGGGTGCAGCACAGAGTATTTTTCGCCCAGTGGGGGGCCCTAAAAGCAAGCCAGGAGGACCGCAGAGGACACACCGAAGAGGCCGACCCGCGGAGCAAGACGCCTTCGACTCCGTTAGGGTTTGCTCCGGTCACGCGGCAGCAGGATTGAAAAGACCTGGCCGTGGACAGTGGGCGAGAGGCTGGCCCCGAGGCACCGTCCCCCTGCGTCTCGCTGGATGCAGCCTGCTCCCACGGGTGGCTGTCACCAGGCCAAACACAGCCCTTCAAACGGCCGGCCTGAGCACCCCAGCCTGGCCACAGGGGGACCAAGGGCACGGAGCCCTTGTCAGGAGTGGCGTGGCCCCCGGGGAGGCGCGTGAGTCGAAGCCAGTGGTCACGGTGCTCCGGGAGCCCCAGTGGGGGAGGGTGACCACCGGCGGCACAGGGAAGGGCACTGCGGCCCCCCCCCGCCGGCCCTGAGCCCTCTAGGCATTCACCTTTCTCCCAGGGCCATAGTTAAGAGCCTCCTATTTGTCCCAAGAGGTCAGGGCTGACCTTTCTGATAACCAAGTTTCCCTAAAAGGTCAAGGTTGCGTTGAGCTCAGAAAAGTGAGTAGGGGGCTAACTAGGCAAGAAAAGGGGGGACACCTCTTCAAACTGTCTCTGTCCCTTCCCTGAGCCACACCTGCAGCCCTGCCCCGTGAGTAGGAGGACCAGGTGACCCGCTCCCGGCACAGACCCCACCCAGAGAAGGCACCGGGGCGCCTCACAGCAGTTCCCCTGCCTGGGGGCGGGCTGAGCTCTGCACGTGGCCCAGCCCGGACCTCATCAGGAACCTCCCCGCCCCGGAAGCAGCCCTGGCCCAGGCCACCGACCGCTGTAGGGATAGCCGGACCCGCACGGGGAGCTGGGGACAAGTATTTTGGGGGGTGGAAGCCCCAGGTCTGCTATGGTCACACCATGACGTGACCCCAAACCCCATGCACTTGACAAGGACGCATCTCTCCTGCAAGGGGGACGATGGCCCACCCGAGGTCTGCAGGCACCCGCTCACGGCACAGGTCCGGCCACCCTGGTCTGCCTGTGGACGCACCCGTCACCTGCCCCGCCCCTCCGTCGGAGCCACACGTCCGGTGCGGGGCGCCGCTGTGGACACACATCCTACTTGCCCGTGTGAGTCGGACAACGCATTCAGGCGTCTCCTGACCGAGCTCTGACGGGTCCTCCGCCCTGAGCACGGCCCTGGCCCACCGGCTACACAGTGGGTTTCTACACGTCGGGTGAACGGAGTCTGCAGGACCCAGGGGTGTAAACAGATGTCCGAGCAGCACACGGGATGTGAGAGGACGCCCCCGCACCAACGGGAGCCAGGATTCTGCCCCTCGTTTTGCTTCAGGCCACGGTCTCGGGCAGAGCGCTGTGCCCTCCGGCCAGAGAACTGACCCGATCCATCGTTCTTTCAAGGGCTCAGCAAAAAAGCCCTTGGAGGAACTGCCCAGAAGGTGAAAAACGCTCCAGAGGCTTCCGAGTCATTACTGTCAACAAATTATAGAAACAATCTAGTCCAGGGGCGCCTGAAGGGCTCAGTCACTTAAGCATCCAACTGCGGCTCAGGTCATGATCTCACGTTCGTGGGTTCGAGCCCCTCGTCAGGCTCTGTGCTGACAGCTTGGAGCCTGGAGCCTGCTTCCGATTCTGTCTCTCTCTCTCTCTCTCTCTCTCTCTCTCTCTCTCTCTCTCTCTGCCCCTCACCAGCTCACACTCTGTCTCTTTGTCTCAAAAAAATATATTAGAAAAGATTTTTTTAAGGATCTAGTGCAGGTGTCAGTGGACAGCATGGGAAAAACCTTTTTTTTAATTTTTAAAATTCTTTTTATTTACTTTTGAGAGACAGAGAGAGATAGTGCAAGCAGGGGAGGGTCAGAGAGAGAGGGAGACACAGAATCTGAAGCAGCTCCAGGCTCCGAGCTGTCAGCACAGAGCCTGAGGCGGGGCTCAAACCCACGAACCGTGAGATCATGACCTGAGCCAAAGCCGGACACTTAACCGAAATGAGCCACCGGGAGCCCCAGAAAACCCATTTTTGATGATAAACCGTAAGTGGTTTTGAGCATATGCTTTGGCAAGCGTTCAGATCCCAGAGCCGGATTCAAATTCACGGTAAGGCGCCAGCCACTCCCCCGAGTTCTGTGAATGAGGGTTCTAGCTTCCCGACGGCACGATGGGACACAGGACTGGAACCGAGGCCGGAAATCAGTATGCAAGAACCGAAAACCCAAACCCAGAACAAAACCCTGTCCCCCCATCAAAGATTTGTGTGCTGTGGGATTTTATCTGGGCTTTTTACGTATCCATCATTTGGTATTATAGTCACAGTGTTTTGATCAACTATGTATTCATAATATTTGTGATGATGAAAACAAAATCCAGAGCAAAAATGCTCACAAAAACCTACTTTTAAAACATTTCAAGGGCACCTGGGAGGCTCAGTCGGTTGAGCATCCAGCTTCGGCTCAGGTCACGATCTCCGGTTCGTGGGTTCAGGCCCCGTGTCGGGCTCTGTGCTGACAGCTCGGAGCCTGGAGCCTGCTTCAGACTCTGTGTCTCCCTCTCTCTCTGGCCCTCCCCTGCTCATGTTCTCTCTCCTGTGTCTCTCTCAAACAAATAAATAAACATTTTTTTAATTAAAAAACATTTCAATTCATAGGAGCACCTGGGTGGCTCAGTCGGCTGAACCTCTGACTCTTAATTTCGGCTCAGGTCAGGATCTCGTGGTTCGTGGGTTCGGGCCCCGTGCTGGGCTCTGTGCTGACAGCTCGGAGTCTGCTTGAGATTCCCTCTTGCTCCCTCCCTTCCCTCGCCCCCTCTCAAAATAAATAAATAAAACACTAAAAAAAAAAACACCTCAATTCATAGAAATCTTTTGGTTCCAGAGAGTTATAAGATGATCAAAAAAGATTTTCAAGGTTAAAGTTACCTTAAATTTGGGTAAAACTGGTGCGGGGGAAAGCGTGGAAACATAAATGCAAAGACAAAGTCAGGATTTATAATTTTCGGCTGTTGGAGTGAAGTTGTTCACATTTTTAAAAAATAAAAGATGGCAGCTACCAAGTCCTTATGGCTTTTAGGCTCCACTGGATACGCTTAAAAGAGCTATGGAAGAATTTTATTTAAAAATGTCAATATTTAGGGATGCCTAAATTTAGGGATGTGGTTAAGCGTCAGACTTCAGCTCGAGTCATGATCTTGTGGTTCGTGAGTTCGAGCCCCCTGTTGGGCTCCGTGCTGACAGTGTGGAGCCTGCTTGGGATTCTCTCTCTCTTTGCCCGTCCCCACCTCTCTCTCTCTCTCTCTCAAAATAAAAAAATAAGCGTAAAAAACTATATTTAAAATGTACTAAAGATTTCTTTGCAACCCTTTATGATACTTTTTGGATTTCAACTTGATAAAAGGCAGAGAGAGAGAGGCAGTTCACTCACATGCCAGGATGTGCCCTCGCTGAGGAAGGGGCCAGACAAGAAAGTGGGCAGGGGTCCCCCGGCCCCCTCTCCGGGGAGGGCCCCTCCCCTGACCTCCTGTCCCCGCCGGACAAAGAAGCGAAGCTCCCGAAAGAAAATGGTAGTTTTCCAACCAAGGTCAATCTAAATCCAAATTCAGGGTGGAGGGTGGACTGATGGCGCTCTCGGGCGGCATTCCTGTGGCTCCTAAGGAGACCGAGGTCCCGTGCAGGTGAAACACCAAGTTCAGAGCTGCCCAGGGTAAAGGACACCTGACTTCTGTCTGAACAAAGCTGAGGGCTAGAGCAGCCCCACAGCCAAAGTCTAGCTTCTGCTCCAAGCCGCCTAGCGCGGGGGCCCCCATCCCCTCCCCCAAAGGTTGTCTGGGGCTCCCATCTGATGGGGGGTCCCGTCTCGTTCAGCCCTCACAGATCCCTTACCAGGTGAGCACCACTGTAGACCCAGCTTTACAGAAAAACTAGCCGATGCTCAGAGAGTGTGAGTGAGTTACCCTAGGCCACAGAGCCCGTAGGGGAGGAGCCGGCTGTCTGGCCACATCCCATCGGCCCCATCGGGACATTGATGCTCCTTGATGTGTGGCCTGTGATGGCTTTTTCTGCAGGACGCAGGAACGGGGCCAGGTGATATTTTGGGGGTTTTCTCGGCTTTGCCGTCCCAGCGCCAGAGAGAAGAAAAGAGCAAAGACACATCTAGGAACAGACAGCACACACAGGCTGAGCACGTTGTCCAGAACTTTCCCTAGGCCCAGTGGGTCCGTCCAGGGCATGGCGTGGGACAGGAGAGGAGAAGGGAGGGAGGAGGAGGGAGCAGCCCATTTGCCTGCGTTGAGGTTGACCTTTGAAATGACCTTTCTTTCCCCACCACCCGCACTGCCCCAGGATGATCCTCCGAGGGCCCTGCGGGCTGCGGGCGGCGGGGAAAAGGGATGGGGGTCCAGCTCCTTCCCCACACTGGCGTTTCCCACCTCCTTGCATCTGGCCTAACTGGTTCCCATTCCACCCAAACAGGCAGACCCCTGGCGTTGCTGGGAAGAGGGTGGCCTCCCTGTCAGAGGCGCTGGGACACACTGAGCTGAGGGACAGGGGAGCCAGCCCTGTCTCACCCCTGACGACACCCCATCCCAGCCTTCCCGGTGGTCACCCCAGACCCCTGGGGCGGGCGCTGTGGGGTGACTAGAGGCCCGTCCTGGTCCACAGCCCTGCCCACCCCTCCCGGCCCTGACTTCTGTCTTCTTGCATATCCAGGAGTCTTCAGCCCTGGCCCTTCCTCCCGCTGTCCCCTGTGCCTGAGGCTCCCCACCTTTCCCTTGACCAGTCCTTCTCTCCCTGCAGGTGCTGGTGCAGATGTCCCCATCCTGACGGCCTGGTCACTCTCCAGTGAGCCTGCTCTTACGTGTGTCCCAGAGGACACCTCATGACCTCTGGGCTGTAGCCTCCTGCTGGCTTGTTAGTCTGGGGGCTCCCCCTCCCCAAGATGTTGGTTCTAAGGACCAGCATCTGTCTGACTTGGGCAAAGAGGTGGCCTCGGGCCCTAGAACACCAGAATGGATGGACCCCTGAGTGATCCCTGGGCAACCCTTTCTTCCTCTGGCCTCCCACTGTCCACTGTGAAACAGGAAGATCATTCTCAGCAGGGCTGGTGGGTCCCTACGGGCTCCGACTGTCGGATTTGGAATCTGAGAAGGGCCTGGTAGGGAGCAGGGTGCTTGGTTGTTTATTCCATGGCTTTCCAAGCAGAGGTCTACTACAGCTGTGACGTCAAAGCCTGGAGCGTCATCCCTATCTTGGAGCTCACAAAAGATTTCCCCAACATGGTCTGGATCCCTAACATCCACATGAGGCAGACGAGGTTGGAACCATGAGCTCCACTTCCCAGAAGAAGGAACTGAGGCAGGGATCAGTGTGGCTAGGAGCTCAAGGGTTGAGTCCTGGCCCTGCTATCTGTTAACTCCATGGCCTTGATTGATGATAAGCTCAGCCCACCCTCCTTGTTGTGGGAGAAGAGGCAGGGGAGTAGACCCACCAAGCCTGGCCCAGACTGGCTCCCGACAGCACCCAATAAATGGCCTGACCACGGCTTTTGTTTGGAGAAGTGCTCAAGTTCAAGGTCTGGCCATGCATCGAATTCTCATTCTCTCTGCAAATGTGTGAAGGCAGATCCTGGGCACGGAGAGGTTAGTAGTTACATGGTGTTGGGGGGCAGTCAGGACATGTGTCAGGCCCCGGGCCCCCAGCCCAGTGCTCGGGCAGGACAGCCACATCTGCCAGTCAACCATGGCTGTGTGCCTTGCTAAGTCGGCATGGCCTGCCTGGTCTAAGTGCTAAACACGCATCCTCCCGTCTAACTCTCCCAGATGCTGACGGGCACGAGAACACTGATTCCTCAGCTCACAGATATGGACACTGAGGGCCGGTTCTCCGGTTCTCCCAGGCCTGGGTGTCTAACATGCACACAGATGTACACATCTGGCCGTCTACATGGCGACTGCATTACTGGTTTCTGGCTGGAGAAACTGTCCCTGCACCTGCCACTGTGACCTGGCTGGGTCAGCGTCCAGGTCAAAGAGAAGCCCACAGAATAACAAGGGAGAGGAGAACCTAGTGGGCACAGAGCCACCTCTGGTTGAGTTTCTGTCCACCCAAGCACGTCTGTGTGCCAAGATGGGATCCGCTGTCCTGCCTCTCTGACGCCCTGTGATCAAGGGGACTGAAAAATAAGTTGCGGGAACAGCTTCATGGTTCCTCAAAAAATTAAACATAGAATTAGCATGTGATGCAGCCAGGCCCTTTCTGGGTTTTTCCTGAAAGAAATGAAAGCAGATATGTTAGGAGCCACTGTTCACTGACGCTGGTAACAGCACCGAGCTCAGTGGCCCACGGCAAAGGCGAGCCGAGTGTCCAGGCACAAACGGACATAATAAGACACGGTCCACCAGAATATTATTTGGCTCTGAAAAGAAAGGAGAGTCTGACATCTGCTACAACACGGAGGGACCTGGAGGACGTGATGCTGAGTGAAGGCCAGTCACAGAAGCCAGTTCTTACAGGACTCCACTCACATGAGCCCTCGGGTCATCAGATTCAGAGAGACAGAAAGGAGAGAGGTGGTTGGTGTTTATTAGGATCAGCGTAAGGGTCGGGGGGAGGGGAGGGGTTAGTAATTATGGGGACAGACTTTCAGTTTGGGAAGAGGACAGAGTCCCAGAGACGGACGGCAGGGGCGGCGGCCCAGTAACGTCAAGGCGCTCAGTGCCACCGAGCTGTGATTCTGAAAACGAGCGAGGTGGTAAACTTTATGTCACGTATATTTTACCGTGGTAAAAAAGGCTGCCGAAAATGGGCAGAATCTCCCCCTTTCTTTGAATGCCCGGAAGAAACAGTGTCACCCGTTTCTTGGAGCGCTCTGGCTCAGTGTAGGCACGTCCATGCCATGGCCTCACCCTCCTCCTTGGGTTCGCAGGAAGACCCTACTGTGAGGGCCAAGTGCAGAGCAGGAAGCTGGGCAGAGAAAACCCCGGAAGTATTTGCAAAGTTGCTGCAGCTGGAGAGCCGCGCCTGCCGGAGGATGGGGACTGAATCACAATCGCTCCAGTACTGGTGGTAGTAATAAGCCAGGTGAGGTCTTCACAGCTGGGCTGGTGGGTCTGAAGCCCTGTCACTCCCGGAGAAGACGATCCGTGTGAAGACACGACCTTGTGGGGTGCTTTGTAAGTTAGAAAAGGTCACACTTAGGAGGGCTCGGCTTGGAGCCTTTGCCACCAAAGTCCCTTGAGTCACTGGCAACGAAGCAACGTGCAGTTTGTCCTGAAGGATAAAAATGGGGCTTTCTTGTCGTGCAAATTCCTGCCAGTTACCGGGAGCCAGGCCTGGCCGGCCGGGACCCCTGCAAGGGGCTTGCCACGGTAGGACTCACTGTCTTGTTTAGGCTGACACCAACCTCTCCACGCAGCTGCCGATGAGTCCATTTTACAGATGGAGACACTGAGCTCCATCAGAAGTGGAACGGCCAATGTCCCGCGGCTAACAGGGATGCAGCAGGAGGCTGAGAGCCCAAAACCTCCACAGGGTCCCACACGCTTCCTCGGCCCCCAGGTTCGTGGTAAACGGGGTCCCTGGGTTGTGAGCAGGGCCTGTTTCAAGTCCCCAAGGGGGCTGGACCTGATACATGTATTCCTTCAACTGAAAGGGGGAAAACCCGGGGTGCAGCTCCCCGTGGGGGACCCAGCACTCGATTCTGCCCCCCTGCCACCCCTGCTCCCACGCGGGTCACAGTGAGGAGCTGGGGGCCTGCAGGCAGAAGGGCTCCAAGCTGCAGTGAGCCAGGCCCCATTCACGCACAGACAGGTACGGAGCACCTACTGTGTGCCCGGGGCCACAGCGGGAATAAGACACTCCCGTACCTGCTCCACGCACGTGACTCACGGAGCGTCAGCAAGCAAATGAAGGAAGCTTCTCAGGGCTGGACAGGAGCTGTGACAGAGGACGGCCTGGCGGGGGAGGGCCGCCCCAAAGGCCTCCCTAGTGGTGGGAAATCTGAGGGACAGTCCTCCAGCGGGGAGGCTGGGGAGAAGCCCATTGGGGCCAAGGTGGAGACAGCAGGTGAGGGAGGTGACGGGGGAGGGGGGGGGCCACCGAGAGGAGCCTGGGAACACTAAGTGCTTCCCCTGCCGCAGGTTCTGAGGAAGCCCGCACAGGTAAGGACGGCGAGTCCCCAGCTCCTGGCGCCCCTGCCGGCTGCCAGCCCCTCCAAGGACCGTCACCAGGAGCATGTGTGCGCAGGTGGGCCAGGAGCTCCGGGAGACCCCCCCAGAGGAACCGGCCGCTCAGTTCCTTCGCCAAACTCGCCGGCGAATAGGGGACACGGGAAGGGAGCTCCCTGCAGGGGTCCTGGGGAAATGGACCAGAGCCTGCCATCATCAGGGGGGCCACCGCCCCAGAGGAAGGTCCACGGGTCCTGGGTCAGGGAAGGGACCCCACCTTCCATGCTATTCTGCAAATAGGGAGTCAGGGGTGGAGTCAGGGGGAGTCAGGTGGGGTCAGGGGAAGACTGATCTTCTTGGCCCAGATCTGAAGTCTCATGGGGAGGAGGGCATGTCCAGGGTCCAGAGGGGACCCCAGAGCCTCACAGAAGAGGCTGGAGACCTGGCTCTGGTCCTGCCGAGGCCCGCTTTTTGGGCTTCAGGGTGGAGACCTCAGATCTCCCAGGTCCCATCCAGTGGGGTGAAGGAGCCCTGCAGGATACAGAGGTGGGCTCCGAAGGCTCCCCAGCAGGAATGGAGTAGGGGTGTGGGAGGCTGAGATGGCTTGAGGATGTCTCAGGTCACAGGAGCTGGTGGCAGCAGGGGCGGAGGTGGGCTCCGAGCCCCCCCACCCCACCCCCGCAGCGGCATCGGGGCAGGACCTGCTGGGAAGCGGCAGCCGGCTCCTCAGGGGCCACAGAAAACAGGGATTTTCACACCGAGGTGAGCCAGCACCTGGAGCTTACACCACCTCTGGTGATCCCCTCCCCCCCCCCCGGGGGGCCCAGGGGGAGTAGCCATGGCAGATGTGGAGGGGGAGTGCTCAGAGGCCTGGTCCCCACCAGGTAGGGGGCTCCAGCTATGACACCTGACCATTTCTGTTGCAAATCTAAGGGGAGAGTCCCGTATGTCCCTGTGTCCTGTCACCTGTCCTTACCTGGAGGAGGAAACACATAGAGGGCACAGGGCTGTGGCCTCTCCTGGCTGCACCCTGGCTGCCTCTCCCCCTGCGTTCCCTTAGCAGTGCGGCCTCTAAGGGCCCTGCTCCCTCCGCGCCCCCGCCTGGCTCACTGCACCTCCGCATCCCCCTGAGCGCTAGGGGCCAAGCCAGAGCGCAGGGACACCGACCACCCGCCGGCCTCTGGCGCTGGCTGCCCCAGCCAGGCTCTCCTGTGGCTGAGTGCCCCAACCTGCTCCCAGACCCAGGAGGGTTTGCAAGGTCCCAGCAAAGGAACCGGGTTCCTGGGAGTCCCTGAGAGGCCACGCTCTAAGAGTGTAGAGGGTGCCGGCTTAGGGCGGGCCTCAAAAGAGTCCTCAAGCAGAGGCGAGAAGGGGACAAAGTGCGGGAGGCCAAACTTCTGCTGGGAGGCAGGAGTGGAGACGCGAGGGGGCGGGCCAAACAGGTCGGTGAGCCGGCGAGGCCAGGGGTGGGGGCTCGGGACCCTCCAGGTGGCACTGGCGGCGCTCGTCCCGGCCGCCTCCCCTCCCCTGGCCCTGATTGGCAGGCGGCCTGCGACCCGCCGCGAGCGCCACAGCGCCCCGGGCGCCCAGGCGAACGCGATCGGCCCCCCGCGGGAGTAGGA